>NC_090838.1:88598657-88901688 GCF_028021215.1 Eschrichtius robustus
TGGGACTGACCTCCATCTCTGCTACACAGTATCAGGTTTATGACACTGACAGTCAAGGAGGTATCACTGCAGCAGTGATTGTAATCACATTGCTTCACCTGTGTTAGGACACTGTCCACATTTAATTACCTGAATAAATACTATCACAGCTAATCTTAGTTCATTTGTGTTTTGCTGTTATTGGAAGAAGGCTGTGAAATTTATATGGACACACCTGTCTTTCTAGGAATTCTGGCTGGTAAGGCCTTACTTTTTTCTTGTCATTCTTCTTCAAGTTAAGACTTGTTATTTATTAACTTATTTCCCTGTTTAATTTCCTTCTACCTCTGTTAGCATATTTTATGTTTCCTTAACTTAACTTTTATGCTGTTGTTTTTCATTTTGGTCCCAGTTGATGAGTGTCTTAACTTTTTATGTTGTGAGCTTCCATTTGGTGCTTTACAACCCATTTAGCAACATCTGTAAGACAAAGGAAAGAGTCTATTTCTGGTCTTTTTTTTTTTTTTTTTCTCAGTCATGAGTACTTTGCGTTTTCGGATTCCTAGAAATGCTGTCTAGGAAGCATTTTGTTCAGTGGACTTTGACCTTATCCAGTACTCTACAGGGGTCAGGCAGAGTCAGGGAGGACAATATAATTTATCATCCAAATAAGAACAGTTCTGAGAGTGAAAGGGGGTGCTAACCAGGTGGGAGTCAGGGACAAGGGGAGAAAACCCTGCTTTTTTGGGGCACAATGTATGGTCATTCTAATAAAGATGACTCTACAAATATAAACAAGATCAGGATGAGAGGACAGAAATTCAGGGGCTGAGGAACCTGCCAATAATGAAAGCAAACAGCTGAACAGGGGTCAGCTGTGGACAAATCACTGCGACTCTTGGTGTCTCTTTATTTTATTTTTTTAATTTATTTTATTTTATTTTAAATAAATGTTTTAGTTTTCGTCTTTAAACATAATTTTCCAGTATTTTTCTTTTTTAAAAAAATTAATTAATTAATTTATTTATTTTTGCTGTGTTGGGTCTTCGTTTCTGTGCGAGGGCTTTCTCTAGCTGTGGCAAGCGGGGGCCACTCTTCATCGCGGTGCGCGGGCCTTTCACTGCCGTAGCCTCTCTTGTTGCAGAGCACAAGCTCCAGACGCGCAGGCTCAGTAGTTGTGGCTCATGGGCCTAGCTGCTCCGTGGCATGTGGGATCTTCCCAGACCAGGGCTCGAACCCGTGTCCCCTGCATTGGCAGGCAGATTCTTAACCACTGCGCCACCAGGGAAGCCCTTGGTGTCCCTTTAAATCAAGCCAGCGCTTCTCCTGTTCTCTCTCCAGTTCGTCCTCTTTCTCTTTAGAGTCTGCCTACAACCCAAGGTCCTTTTCATGAAGCTTGCCTCGACCACTCAAGTTCTTGCTGACCCTCTGCTCCCAGAGCTCCTGGTCTAGAACATGGCTTAGCGCTGGGTTCTATTCTTTCCTGGGGAGCTTGCCATCTGCTTCACGGAAATTTTAGTCTTGGCTAAAAATTCAAGTTTCTTGAAGATCACTGAAGGCAGAGATCCCAGCTCATCCTCCTTCCACCGGAAAGAGCTTCCTGCTGACGGACAGCACCTGCCGTGTGATTTGCCAGTAGGATGTGAGTAGGTAACTTCCGGTGATAACAAATGTTACTAACTGCCATGGCTCCAATTTCAGAGCTTTGTTGAAATACATTTTTTTCCCCCTTAGCTGTACATTCTTTCTCTATTTTACTATCTTGAAAAACTAGGGTACACATTTCTCTTTAGAGAAATTTTGATGGTTGTTTTATTTTAACTGTGTGGCTTAGATTTGCATATGTCTACCAGAAATTTGATAAAGACAATAACAGACATTTATTAGTACCTAGTATATCCTATGGGAAGTGCTGATTAAGGTCAATGACACCAGATGGTTTGCTGGATAACATTATCTCATAATTCGGATTCCGGTTCCAATTGACTGATTTGGGGGCATTATTTGAGGTTGGGGGATGTCCAAATTTGGCAACTCAAATCTACTGAGAGGGATTATTAAGGGAGGCACTCTTGTCTTCACTGGGCATTTCCAGGACATTTTATTCTAGAGATAACACTATGAATAGTTGGTGACATCTACCATGTGGCCCCTTCTGCTTCCAGGCCCTGGAGGCTTTTGCCATCAAAACAGAAAACTTGGGGGCAGCCGCTATGAGCTAGGAGAAAGAAGGGAAGGTGTGGGGATGGTGTGAGTACATGCCCCGGGGGCTGTCCCTCACCCACAGTGACTGATGTCAGAGTCCTCCCAGCAGGCGGGGGCCCCACTGAGGGTCTGGATGGTATGAGGCACCCTGAGTGATGGGCCATACTGACTGCCATGGGGGCAACACGATGGGTCAGAGGATCCCCGTGGATTCCTGGAGGCTGTCTGTGCACCAGGGGTGGCTGGTGTGGAGGTGGTTAAGAGGTCAGTCTGAAGTGGGCGGGTGGTGGCAGGAAGATCCATGGCCGTGCATGAGGCTATTAGTGTGGGTGCTGGGAGGGAGAAGTGAGCTGGGTGACATTCAGCCCCAGGCCAGGTCCTGGGGAGCAACTTGTGCTTCAAGAGCTGTGGCATCACTGTCCCATGGCAAGTAGCTTCTTCTACCTGGTCATCTGGAATATTTACCCCATAAAGGACTGGACTTAGGGAGGCTAGATACCAGCTTCTTGAGAAGAGGAAGTGGGTACCAGTTACATGACTGAACAATGTTTGGTACAAGGTCTAACCAATAGCACAAGGCACATAAATGCTTGATGAATATAATGTCACTAGGTGACCAAGCCATAAATGGTGCCCTTCCTGAATCCCTGAGGGATGATGGATTCGCTTTTATCTCATTCATTCATTCAATTTGGTCTCATTCCAAAAACGATTTGTGTTAGAGGATGGGACAACCGGGCTTTAGTCTTTAACAGATTCTAAAGTTTATTCGAGCTTCTGTTAGTACAATTACAATTTTTTTTAAAAAAATATTTTTTTTTAAAGAAATGAACAAGGCAGTCTTTTGCTTTTAAACAGGCATCACCCTTCAATTGCCAATTACCCTTTTAGATAAGAGGATCTGACAAATCTTTGCTGAACTATTATTTTGTTAAAAATAAAAATGGCACTCTATGTACCTGCTTCCTTATAAGAAATTCACTTTTTTCCTTGTGGCATTTTTCAGTAAAAGCTTCTATGGAGGTACTATATAAGGAACTATTTTACTCTATGTGACCCCTGCTGGGCAGGTGGTAAATTACTAATCTTTCTTCTCCTCTCTCTGCCTCCTTCCCCCCTCCTTACTCTCTCCCCTAAATTGCCAGCTCACCATTCTCACTTCCTCCTCTGACTTCTAGATCTATTCTTCTATCATTAGCTCCTTGCCTTTGCTTAGATAAATCAATTTTCTGGCTTCTTCCTGTACTCCTCTCCTTTTATTACCTATAAGCCTAAAAAAAGTTCCAGCAATGTAAATAAAGAACATTTCTGGGGAGAAGGGGAAGAGGAGGGAGGGAGGGGGGAAGATGTTAAAATGTACAGCTTAATGGTTTTACACTAATATCTATTTATTGTAATATAAAATACTTTCTTTTTTAAATTGAAGTATAGGTGATTTACAACATTGTGTTAGTTTCAGGTGCACAGCAAAGTGATTCAGCCATATATGTATATATAAATATATACACACATGTATATATATATTTTTCAGATTCCTTTTCATTGTAGGTTATTACAAGATATTGAATACAGTTCCCTGTGCTATACAGTATATCCTTGTTGTTCATCTATTTAATTTAATTTTTTTTAATTAATTAATTTTCTTTTTGGCTGCGTTGGGTCTTTGTTGCTGCGTGTAGGCTTTCTCTAGTTGCAGTGAGCGGGGGCTCCTCTTCGTTGCGGTGCGTGGGCTTCTCACTGCAGTGGCTTCTCGTTGCGGAGCACGGGCTCTAGGCACGCGGGCTTCACTAGTTGTGGCACGTGGGCTCTAGAGCGCAGGCTCAGTAGTTGTGGCACGTGGGCTTAGTTGCTCCGTGGCATGTGGGATCTTCCTGGACCAGGGCTCGAACATGTGTCCCCTGCATTGGCAGGCGGATTCTTAACCACTGTGCCACCAGGGAAGCCCATCTATTTTACACATAGTGGTGAGTATCTGTTAATCCCATACTACTAATTTCTCTTTCCCCCCTTACTCTTTGGTAACCACAGGATTGTTTCCTATGTTTGTGAGTCTGTTTCTGTTTTGTAAATAACTCATTTGTATTATTTTTTAGATTCCACATATAAATGATATCATATAATATTTGTCTTTGTCTGATTTACTTCACTCAGTATGATAATCTCTAGGTCCACTCATGTTGCTGCAAATGGCGTTATTTCAGTCTTTTTTATGTCTGAGTAGTATTCCATTGTATATATGTACCACATCGTCTTTATCCATTCATCTGCTGATGGACACTTAAGTTGCTTCCATGTCTTGGCTGTTGTAAATAGTGTTGCTATGAACACTGGGGAGAATATATCTTTTCGAATTAAGAGTTTTCACCTTTTCCAGATATATGTTCAGGAGTGGGATTGCTGGATATATGGTAACTCTATTTTTAGTTTTTTAAGGAACCTCCATATTGTTCTCCATAGTGGTTACACCAATGTACATTCGCACCAACAGTGTAGGATGGTTCCCTTTTCTCCACACCCTCTTCAGCATTTATTATTTGTAGATTTTTTAACGATGGTCATTCTGACCAGGGTAAGGTGAGCTGATACCTCATTGTAGTTTTGACTTTCATTTCTCTAATAATGAGCAACGATGAGCATCTTTTCATGGGCCTCTTGGCCATCTGTATGTGTTCTTTGGAGAAATGTCTATTTAGATCTTCTGCCCATGTTTTGATTGGGTGGTTTGTTTTTAAAATATTTTCTATTAATCTACTTTAGCATTTTTGTCTACTGACATTAAGATATTGGAACAGAGGTTTAGTGGAGTTGGCTTGCTCATGGTCAGAGTCGGTAAGTAAGGGAACCAGGCCAGTGAAGTACCACAGAGCACCCCAGTCCTGCCTCTGCCGGACTGTGGACTATTCAGGGCAGAGACTGAAGGGAAGGGGACCAGATACATTTTGGATTCTGCCAATCCCAGCCAAGACGACTGATGGGATACTGAGCAGACGTAAACAGACACGGGGGCAAGCTTCCTCTGGGTATGCTAATGCAGAAGCAGCAAGGAGTCATCTCTTAGATGTCTGCAAAGAAGACAGGACGGCTTTAGGTTTTTGAGACTAATCTTGATTCCTCAAGCGGTTTATAGGCAGAAGCATATGGGTCATTTAGAGCTTGCCCGAAACTCCCGGGGAAGAATTCTTTTTACCTCCAGGGCTCACTATGACGGGACTACACATGTAAAGGAAGTGCCTGTCTGAGTCAGGTCTGGTGCTGTTGGATGAAGGTGAAAGATCCAAGCTCGGCTGTCAACTCTCAGATCTGTGAGAATGGCAGCAGCTTTTGGATTCTGGGACAGAGCGCTGGCAAGGCAGTAACACCTTCCATGTGAATGAGTCCGTGTGTGTGCGTGCGCGCCCGTGCGTGTGTGTGCGTGCACGTGCTTGTCAACTTCACGTTGAAAGCAAGCAAGAAGAACCAACTAATGATAGCTGAGCTGCCTGGAGACACGCTACAGGTAGTGCATGGATTGCAATTCCTGGTTCTTGGGAATGGGAGGCTAAAGTTGGAGCGTGCAGGGTGATGCAATCCAGGCCCCGCAGCTTCTACGTGGCTGCCTGGCTTTCTGGCCTGCTCCTCAGGGCTTTGGTCAGCCATACACTCCTGCAACTCTTCTCACAGTGCTATTTCAGTACAGGCCAGACTCTGAGCACAGCCAAGATGATGATGGCCCAGTAATAACTCTTATCTTTGGCAGAGCAGGTGGACACGGGGATTGCTCACTCCCCACTTTGGTGGGTTTGCCGAATGCCTTTTGGAGCTTTTAATAGAATCCTTACTTTACCTTCATACGATGCTTTGGTGGAGTCCCATTTACTTTTTCTTTCTTTCTTTTTTTTTTTAATTCCAGCAGTTTATTAGGTTAGCGGTTGGTTTAATTCAGCAGCTAAATAGATGTTATCCAGAGACCCGCTTTGTTCTGTGTTTACATTGTCAACGTCACTGCCTCAGTAGGTGGTTGGTTCTTACTAATGCAACCAGAGCCCAGGTTGTGGAATACAAATGTTACTTTGTTTTTGCTTGAAGACAAGATGCAAGTAACATAACTATTTTGATAGTTTTGTTAAAATAATGCAACCTGTGCATGAAGAACCAAAATCTAAGTCTGGCTTTCTGTTTTCGCAAAACATCTCTTTTAGTCAGACAAAGTAGCAATATTTGAAGGTAAAAATAGGTTTGTCATGGTTAGGTAAGAGTCTCATAATTGCAGTTTGCAAACCAATTATATAACATAAGAGAACAGCTGAAGCAATACTGATTGTTTTATTATTGGTATTAGGATTTTCACCTCTCAAGTGACCACTGCTTGATGGTTTATACCTGAAAATGTTTTCACACATAACATGTAATCACACCCTCTTCCTTCAACTGCCTTGGACTTCTAAGAATGAAGTCCAGGTAGAAAGGAGAGGTACCCAGAAACATGTTGCTGAATCAGATCTCCACAGAGAGAGATTCTGGCTAACCCACACTCTAGCACTTTTCTATGTGAAGAGGACCATGTCTGGTGACATTTCAGAAACCGTCTGGTCTACTTCTTTGTTTTTTTTCCTTCTTGGCTGCACCGCGTGGCATGCAAGATCTTAGTTCTGTGACCAGGGATCGAACCCATGCCCCTTGCAGTGGAAGCGCGGAGTCTTAACCACTGGACCACCAGGAAAGTCCCTGGTCTGCTTCTTGTTTCACTCGGCACAACTTGCTGGCTAAAGATCTGGTCAGGATGGAACTGCAAGTGCCCAGGGGCACTGAATTCCTGCAAATGATTTTGCTCCAGTAGAAACAAGAGGTTAAGATAGTCTCCTGAGAAAATCTGTGCTTCTGAGATAACCGGCCCCACTTGGAGAAGATTTGGAAAAACACAAACACAAACAAAACTTTCCGAGTGCATATCTGGACCAGACACCTGAATGACTGCAGGTAAATCCTTTCCTATATGAAAGCCCCCAAGCCTGGATATGAGTGATAGCACAGACTCCAAGGAGCATCCAGTCTTGAATGGTTACAATTCTGCAAAAGCTATTGAAGAAAAAACCCCCATAAAAGTCACAGGACAAAGGGCTATTCCTCTGAGTTAAATAGCAGTGTCCTCCGGAGGGAGATTTCCACTTCCTCTGCCAACCAGCAACCCGGCTGGCAGTTGTATTTGAGAAGAGCATGCCTATCCAATAATGGTACATGGCCCTTCTTCTGTTTTCTGAATGGAGTCTACTTTGGTGGTACTGATATGCACCGTTAAAAAAGCTTGGCTTAGTTTCCAGAATGTAGCTTCCTCTGAATTCTTCAACTTAACAAAGCCATGATTCTCTGTCTTTGTGTTAATTGCATGTTTGCCCAAATTTAGTGGATCATCTCTTAATTTTTATGTAATATTGTCATTTTCCAGATATCCACTGAGGGTCCTCAGATTGAAATTAGTCACATCCTATGATCCAAGCTGGGTGGACACAACTAAACCTCCATCAATCTCAGGTCCCCAGAGGAGGTCTGAGAAAAAAAGTGAGGAGATGGGGTTGTGAGCCGTTGTATATCCGTGCTCTGTGACATTTAGGTTTGCTGACCATTTCAATTTTGGAAATGACAGTTGATTAACATAAAAAAAGACAACTACTTTTTTGTGTATCTCCATGAATGCTTGTGCTTCTCACAAATGTTTATAAAGAGTGGCATGATGTAATAAAACTGGCCTTCTTAAAAGAGTTTTGCATTTGCCTCTGGTGACAGTAAAATTTTATTTATAAAATATTACTTAAGTAAGCTTTAGGGCTGTTAAACAAACAAATAAACAAGGAGACAAAAACCTCCTGTTGAACATTCGTGTTTCACTGACTGTACCTGAAGGTTTGAATTATGATTATTTCACATACAGATGACAAAGATCTGATAGTTTTCAATAAGCGTTATTGTGCTGTTTCCATATTAGAAAGAAACCAACTTGTCAGTATAATTAAACTGGATAGGTAGCTTAGGTTCAACATTAATGCAGGACTAAAAATTAAAACAAACATAAACTCTTTTTTTTTCTATTTTTGCTGTTAGGTTTAATATATGTAATATATACTTTTTTGTATAGTCATTGAGAACAGGGCATTTCCCAGCATTTAAAAAGTACTTTACATTTTTGAGGTTAAATTATCATAATGAATATTACGAATGTGTAATTCATCAAGACCAACAAAGCCAGCGTCTTGCACAATATTTTACATTTAGTAGGTACACAAGATTCTTCTCAGAATGACTCCTTTGGAAAAATGTTTTAGCTCTTGTTGGCTACAAATCCCATCTACGATATAGTTCATTTCTAATGTAGGAGAAACTTGATTTTGGAGCTCACCCCTCAAACCTGGTCCTGATTACTGCTTCAACTCCTGTTTATATAATTCTACACAATTTTGGCAGGATTCAAGAGCACATACCAGGGTGTTGGCTTTTATGAATCTCCTGGGATGTGAATGTCAAGCTGACTGGATGAACTCTGGCCACAAATCCCAGACAAGCACAATGACTCTATTTATTCAGACTTGGCCGCCTGAATGCAGATTGACTCTGTGGGTAATAAATTTTCACAGGCCAAGAACTTCAGCATCAACCAAGCTGATTCCGAGAAGAAAAATACACCCAGGGAAGTGGAGCTGGGCTGCAAAAATCTCCTATATTTTTATTTCACATCTGCATATCATTCAGCTAATACATCTGGTGACGGATGGACACGCACTGCTGATGGCTTCAGAGGTTCTTCTGAAAAGCTCTGCTTTCTGTTATGCAATTGTCATATTCAAAAGGAACAAGGAAAAAAATGAACAGCGGCCATTACAATTGGCAATCTGCTTTTAATATTACACCCAGAGCTGATGTTACTTATGCAGTGACCTCTACGGTCAACAGCAGAAAACTGAGATGGGAATGTTCCTTGTGCTTCTTCTTAAGAAACCAACGTTAACAAAAGGCAGTTAAGAACTGCAATTCAGTGCTCAGAGCAATCTCACCACCTATAATCCTGACACCTTGATGAGCGAAGCTTTAGAGTCACTCTAAGAGGACCGAGATTCTTTCTGAGAGACATGATTAGTACTCCATGCATTAAGAATAAGAAAAGAAGTGGCTCTTTAACTTGCAGATTTATGCTAATTACCTGGATATCTATTAAATGAATTGTGTGCTCTCCAAATATTGATTGGGGATTAAAAGGTAACTTTTCTTCATTGTGAGAAGTAAATGATGCCAGTAGGAAAATTTCCCTCTACAGATTATATCCCATGATCACTGCCTGTAAAATTAAAACTGTCAGTTTAAGTGGATAAACCATGCTCATTTAAAGAGAAAAATGTAGTTATATAATTAAAATGAAAAGACTGCCTAATATGTGTGGATAATGTAATTACTGGAAGCTGCAGGCACATACACAGACATTCAGTTTGGATCCCTGCTCCTTACTTCCCGGCGCTTATGTATCTGTCATCTCTGCAAGACTGTGTGCAGTTGACACGATCTTAGCTGCTCCTTGTTGAGTGTCTTATTCACGTGGCCCTGTCCTCATGCCTTAGCTGTAATCATTTCATCTAGATATTTGCTGTGTCCAACCTCCCAAGCTTACCCTCCTCACTTGAGAGGCAGAACTCATTTTTTTTTTAATAACCTTAAATCTGCCTTTTATTTATTTATTTATTTATTTAATTTTTTTGGCTGTGCCAGGTGGCATGCGGGATCTTAGTATCCCGACCAGGGATCCAACCCGTGCCCCCTGCAGTGGAAGCATGGCGACTTACCACTGGGCCGCCAGTGAAGTCCCAGAACTTTTTTTTTTTTTTTACTAAATGGGAAGATAGGCAATATAATTCATTTCTCCCTTCCAAATCCATTTTTAAAATGGCTGAGTACTTAGTACCTTCAGGAATCATTTTGTCTTAAATCGTCTAACTCCTTCACTTTCTTCCAAAGAAACACTGGCGTCTAGAATTGTCAAAACCAAGAGCCACGGGTTTTAACTGGAGATCAAACAAACTGCCACACATATCTTGTGCCCTTCCTTCATTTACTCAGACACAAAATCTGATTCTCAAATCATTTGTCCTGTTTCTAGTTTGAACCTCATCAAGTATGAAAATTATAGGAGCAAACATGAGAATACGACTCCATTTCCATTAAACCTCCACATTTTCTAAACCTGGTCACAATCCTAGCTCTAGAGGTGACAGTCAAAATGCTACAGTTTTTGAAAGGGAAGGCTGTGAAGAAATGCACTCTCTTGGTTTTGGAAGCTTCTGTTTGAGATAACTTCTGGAAAGTTATAACCTCAATATGGCTTGGCATGAAGCATATTTAAGTAGTGACTATTGACATTTCTACAGAGATTGGATAAATGCTTTTCTCCTAAATAGGTAGGTGATTTGTATATTTATCTACAGACAATTTTTGTCCTTGGGTCTATGTTTTTTTCTTCTTTGTCAACACTTTTGATCTTTGGATAGGACTAATTTGAAAAAAAATCACAGTGTTTAATAAAAAAAAAAAAAAAAAAGGGAGACCCAAAGTCATCTTTGATACTGGACAACAGACAGGAGGAAATACTCTCAATTCAACAACATTATGCATCATTCATGCATCCATTCAGCAAGTATCCAGCACCTCTGCTGTGCCAGATACAGTTCCTGCCCTCAGGAAATTTCCAGTCTGGTTGGTTGAGATACTTAAAAAAGTAAACGTGGGGCTTCTCTGCTGGCGCAGTGGTTGAGAGTCTGCCTGCCAGTGCAGGGGACACGGGTTCGAGCCCTGGTCTGGGAGGATCCCACATGCCGCGGAGCGGCTGGGCCCGTGGGCCACAATTACTGAGCATGCGCATCTGGAGCCTGTGCTCCGCAACAAGAGAGGCCGCGATAGTGAGGGGCCCACGCACCGTGATGAAGAGTGGCCCCCGCTTGCCACAACTAGAGAAAGCCCTTGCACAGAAACAAAGACACAACACAGCCATAAATAAATAAATTAAAAAACTAAACGTACTACACAACTAAAATTATGATGAGACCTAAGAAGAAAGGTTAGGTTATTGTGACACGGACTAACCGGGGGTCCAAGTTAGATAACTGGAGACTCCCTGATGAAGTGAAATTTATGCTGCACCTCCAAGATGAGTAGGTATTAATGGGGCAAAAATCAGGGAAGAGAGGCCTATGGAGGCCCTGAGGCAGCTGAGTTTGGCTTGTTGGAGGAGCTGAAAGAAGACCCATGGGGTGGAAGTACCATGAACCATGTCAGTGTGAAGTGAAGGGGAAGCCTTGAGTGAAGCCAGCTGTGTAGAGTACTGTCGGCCACACTACAGGCTCTGGATTGTACCCCAAGTGAAATGGGAACCCATTTAAGATTTTAGACCAAGGAATGACTTGATCTGATTTTGATGCTCTGACTTGATCTTTTTCAAAGGATCCCTGTGAGGAAGTTGTATTATAGAGGGGGGAGAAGAGAAATATGCTGATTTCTACTGGATTGGTTTAGACTAGCCAGGATGGAAAGAGGTGGATAGACTAATATTTGTGAATTTATAGGGCTTAGAGATAAAATTAACATTTGAGTGAGGAATAGGGAGTTGTCAAGGATGAGCCCGATGTTTCTAGACTTTAACAACTGGGCGCTTGGCAGTTCTAGGTTTAGAAATGGTAACAGTCACAAAAGGAACATATTTGTGTGTGGATAGGTAGAGGGGTGGCAAAGACCAGAACTCCAGTTTGGCACAAATTGGATTTGAAATGCTTGTGAGACATCCAAGTGGAAAAGTCAAATAGGTCTGTGGTTAAGAAGAGAGTTCTGAGCTGAGGATATAATTTTAGAAATTGTAAGTATATAAAAATTGAAGGTCATGGGAATTGATGAGATCATCCAGAGAGAGACAGAGAGACAGACAGAGAGACAGAGAGGACGTGGAGAAGAAAAATCAGAAATGCTAAAAGATTCCAACATTCAAGACTGGCTGCAGGAGGAGCAGTCAGCAAAGGAGTCTGAGAAGACACAGCCAGAGGGGCAAGAAACAAACCAGGAGGGTAATGGTATTCGACAACTCAATAAAAGTGGGGTAATTAACAGTTTTCAATGCTGTAACTCTTCTGGTGAGACAAAGGACTGAAAAGAGCCTGGTACATGTGCTCTGCAGACCCACTGCAGTCACTGGTGACCCAGTGAGTGGTTCTGGTGGAGAGGAGGGGCAGAAAAGAGTCAAAGGAGTAAGTCCCCAAGCAACTGAGAGGAAATGGGACAAACTTTTGATAAGAGGAAGGCAGTGTCCTCTTGTAATAGGGGGGAAGGGAGACGATGAGTGAAGACAAAGGTAGTTGCGTGCATCTGGTTACAGGAAGATGAGGCTTCCCTGGTTAGATGCCAGTCAGCATGGTACGCAATAGGGAAGTAAAGATGAATAAGACACAGCATCAGATTCAGGTCACTCACTCAAGAAATCAGGAAGACAGATAACTAAATCTCATATTATCCACATATTATCAATTCTGTGATGGAGGTAGTTATAGGATACTCAGGGAGAAAACTCATAAAATGTCATCACCAGTGAACTGCTGTGAGTTATATATATATAATGCAATACCAGAAATGCCACTAAAAAAAGCTATACAAAGAGATACACTCAAAAATACTATAGATAAACAGAAATGAAATTCTACAAAATGTTCAAGGAAGCTACAGGAATTCAGGAAAAAGAAAACAGAAAAATGAAAAAACAAAGAGGACAAACAGAAGATGAAAAATAAAGTGGTTGACTTAAGCCCTAACATAATTATCATTAATGTAACATTACATTAATATTAGTTGATCAGTTTAATTATCAACTAATAATTACATTAAAGGTAAATGGTCCAAATACATCAATTAAAAGATAGAAATTGGCAAAGTGGATATGCTGTCTGTAAGAAACTCACTTCAAATATAGGTAGGGTGAAAGTAAAAGAATGTGGAAAAAGTTATATTATGCAAACATTAATGAAAAGAAACTAACAGTGGCTACACTGATATAGGATAAAGTAGACTTCAGAGCAAAGAAGATTACCAGAGTGGAACATACATAATTATAAAAGGTCAATCCACCAAGAAGACGTAGCAATCCCAAATGTGTGTGCACAAAATAACAGCTGTAAAATATGTGAAGCAAAAACTGATAGAATGGAAAGGACAAATAGACAAATCCACAATTACAGTTGGAGACTTCAACACTCCTCTCCCAACAATCGATAGAGCAACTAGACAGAAAGTCAGCAAGGATATAGAGTATCTCAACAACATCAACCAACAGGTTCTAACTGACATTTATAGAACACTCCACCCAACATCAGCAGAATACACATAAAACATATACCAACATAGATCATATCTTGGGCCATAAAAAATACTCAATGCATTTATAAAAATGGAAATCATACAGGATGTGTACTTAGACCACAATGGAACCAAACTAGAAATCAATACAAGTAAGATCACAGGGAATCTTGAAACACTTGGAAATAAAACAACACACTTCTAAAAGCATCAAAGAGGATGACGTCTCACTGAACTGAATGACAATGAAAATACAACATACAAAAATTGTGAGATGTGGCTACAGCAGTGATGAGAGTGAAATGTATAGCACTAAATGCTTATATTATAAAAGAGGAATGGGCACATACCCTGAGAAAACCATAATTCAAAAAGATTCATGTACCACAATGTTCACTGAAGCTCTATTTACAATAGCCAGGACATGGAAGCAACCTAAGTGTCCGTCGACAGATGAATGGATAAAGAAGATGTGGCACATATATACAATGGAATATTACTCAGCCATAAAAGGAAACGAAATTGAGTTATTTGTAGTGAGGTGGATGGACCTAGAGTCTGTCATACAGAGTGAAGTAAGTCAGAAAGAGAAAAATAAATACAGTATGCTAACACATATATATGGAATCTTAAAAAAAAAAAAATGTCATGAAGAACCTAGGGGCAGGACAGGAATAAAGACGCAGACCTACTACAGAATGGACTTGAGGACACGGGGAGGGGGAAGGGTAAGCTGGGACAAAGTGAGAGCGTGGCATGGACATATATATACTACCAAATGTCAAATAGATAGCTAGTGGGAAGCAGCCGCATAGCACAGGGAGATCAGCTCGGTGCTTTGTGACCACCTAAAGGGGTGGGATAGGGAGGGTGGGAGGGAGGGAGACACAAGAGGGAAGAGATATGGGGATATATGTATATGTATAGCTGATTCACTTTGTTATAAAGCAGAAACTAACACACCATTGTAAAGCAATTATACTCCAATAAAGATGTTAAAAAAAAAGAAATCAAAATAAATCAGTTTTCAAAAGTAAAAAAATAAAATAAAAGAGGACAAATCTCAAATCAGGAATCTAAGCTCCCTCAAGAAACTAGAAAAAAAAAGAACAAAATGAACCCAAAGCAAGCAGGAGGAGGGAAATAATAAAGATATCAATGAAACTGAAAAAAGAAAAACTGACAGAGACTATCAATGAAACAAAAAGCTAGTTCTTTGAAAAGAGCAATAAAATTGATAAACCTCTAGTAAGACTGACAAAGAAAAAAAGAAGATCTGTATCAAGAATGAAACGGGGGCTATCACTGTAGATCCAGACATCAAAAGGACAATGAAGGAACACAACTCTACACATATGACAACGTAAATGACGTGATGGATTAATTACTTGAAGAGCACGTACTACCATAACCTACCCAATGTGAAATAATCTGAATAGTCCTTTCACAATTAAGGAAATAGAATTTGTAAGTTTCTAAAAGTCTCCAGGCCCACATGGCTTCCCTGGAAAATTCTGACAAACATTTAAAGAAGAATTAACATTAATGTTATACAATCTCTTCAAGAAAGAGAAGAGCAAGGAACACTTCGCAATTCACATAATAATAATAATAATAATGTGAATAATAATAATATAATAATATTATATATAATAATAATAATAATGTGAATAATAATTCACATTATTTGTCCTAATGTCAAAACCAGACAAAGACGATACAAAGAAAGAAACCTTAGGAACAATATTCCTCATGAATATAAAAAGACAAGCATGTGAGGAAAATGTAGAGCAATGGGAATTCTCTTATATTGCTGGTGGGAGTGTCAGAAGGTACAACCATTTTGGGAAAATGGTTTGGGATAGTCTACTCAAATTGAACATCCTATAGCACTTCTACTCTTGGGGCCAGACCAATAGGAATGTTCCCATACACTCCCCAAAGACCTGTACAAGAAGGTTAGTAACAGCACTATTCCAATAGCCCTAAACACCCTCGTGTCCGTCAGCAGTAGGACAGGTAAGCAAATTACAGTATATGCACATAATGGAATAGGATCCAGCAATGGAAATGAATAAACTTCACTTACATGCAATATCATGCATGAGTCTCACAAACAAAATGCTGAGCGACAGAAGCCAGACACAGCAGCGTGCACTCATGATCCTATTGATGTAATTGTGCTTCAAAGACAAGCACAATTACCCTACAGTGTTAGAAATCAGGAGAGTGGTTATTCTTTTGGAGGAGGCTGCCCCGAAGGGGATGTGGGAGACCCAAGAGGCTGGTCATGTCTGTGTCTTGATCTGGGTGCTGGCTACATGGGTGAGTGTGGCTTATGAATATTCATCAAGTTGTATTCTTAGGTAACGTGTAACTTTTCTCTATGCCTGGTATATTCCATTGTAAGTTGACTAATAAAGAAGAAAAAAGCCCACTGGATCTGGTGACATGAAGATTGTGGGTGAGCACAAGTTGTGAGGAAGTGGCAGGCTGCAGGGATCTAACGTTAATTCCAATTTTACAAATGGTGACACCAGAGCACAGAGCAGTTCAGTGACTGGGTCAAGGTTGCAGAGCTACTGGGTAGCAGAGCAGGGATTTGAACCCAGGGAGCAGGGCTGCTGAGCTGGTGCTCACTCACTAAACTAGCCTGTCTCTTATTTTGAGAGCACAAAGGCAATGATAAAGGAACATCAAGACAGGAATATGCAAATGCATGAGTGTATGAGGCTACTTTAGGAAGAGCAAACAGGTGTAGCAACTCGATGCTCTTGTGGATGTTCCTTTATCACAGTGGCTACACAGGCTGGTGACCGACAGTCACAAAGACAACCAGGTGTCATGTTAGAAAAGGACAAGGATTTTAGTACACTACATTTATTGAGGCAGGGAAATATACAGTACATTTTTGAAAGATTTTGGGTTAAGGGACAGACTCTGATTAGATCTGAAAAAATAATTTTTGTTAGATGCTTAATTATCTCTCAATGCCAGAGAAATGCAGAGCGTGTATATGTGCTGTGTATATGCACAGGCTCCGCTCTTTTGGGGTGCAATCATAGTTTGGTCTTGAAGAGAAAAAAAATTCTATGTCATTAGTGTTTTTTAAAAGCATGGGATTTACAATTTTGTGATTAGGTCAGGGTATATATAGGATATATAAAGGATAACTTAATATAATCAGTGTTAGAGCAATCACTAAACTGCCACATACAAAACCACTCTCTGGAGTCTTAATTACAAGGGAGGATTAGGGTATGAAAGTCACTCATTCTGTCAGCTGCTTTCATTGTAAAAGACAGGAAGGTGTACATACGTGCGGACCGAAAGCAAGAAGGATGTGACTGGTAGATTCACAGTACAATATTTTCCACAGCTACAGACTGAAAAGGAGTAGTTAAGGAAGCAAAATGAGTAAACTAAAGGTTCTCACTGCCTTAGAGAATGTGTCTAGTTCATCCTTGATAACTAATTTTTTTAAATTGTGTTTTCAGTGGAAACATTTCCTGGAGATAATTCAGGAAATTCTTTCCAAATTAAGAAAGTCTCGCTGAATGAAACAGTCTGTAAATCCCTTTTCCAGTATCAAGTATACACACTCTACATGTTTGCTGTGACTTAATCCACAGCAAACATAGGTCCAATCCTATCTGGACCTCCACTGGGGAAAAAAAACACAAGAGATGAAATCATTTGCTTGTAGACACAAAGACGAGGAACCAACATGAGGGGTGAAATTGTTCCCCAGATCTGCCAAGATTGCTGGGTTGTGGATGTCTGACGGGCCTGCTTCATGCACCTAGAAACAGATCAGTCAATCTCTAAAAAAGCCCGAGTGGCCCTCCTTGCTCAAACTTTCTTCACTTGGGCTTTTCTCAGCTGGCCAATCTAGTTTCAAACTGCATTGAGTTCTATCTCATACCCAGTCCCTTCTTTGATGCCTCACCTTCTCTTACAAGGTGAGCAAGCTTTTCTGTGATCTCACAGTCATATCTGGCTCAGATGCTCTTCCCGGAAATTTCCTTTGATCTCACCTCTGCATGCTCTCTTGGTACATTATGTGCATTTGCATGTCTAGACAGCTGCAACACCTGCCTGGCATTCCATGATACCTCTGTATAAAATTCACCATTCCAAGATCAACTGAACAGTATACATGTCGTGTATCACGTGTAAAAATGACACAGAAAACCTCTCTGAATTGTCTTTATACCTATCACGTTTATCCCACCTTGACACGATACAAAACAGGTGATGGGACAAAGGAAACAGAAGTGGAGGAAAATCTGTCTTTTCATGTTTTCAAACTTGTTTTAAAATACAAACATTTCCTGAAATGCAGAAGTGAGAGTGATGAATGTTAATTGGGTATTTTTTCACCTTAACTGACTGATCAGAAGAGTATTTATAAACCCCTGACTGATGTCTTGAGCTGATAAATCAACACCAGGGGAGAACATTTCAAGCACATTTATCACTTAAGACAAACAGGATATTCTGAGCGCGATTATTTTTTATTCATCGTTTTAGCTCACCTCTACCTTTGCTTCCGCTCGATGTTAATAATATCTGTATAAGACTTCTCAATATTTAATGCTAAAGCATGCTTGTTGCATGCTGATGAGGTGAAGCTCACACATTTGATCTCCAGAAAGCCAGTAACCTTTCCAAAAAGAAAGCTCTATCTCACACTGAAGCCTGATCCCAGGCGGCGTCCTTATAAATAGCTGCTGTTGGCTTCGATGCCATGAAGATCACAGAATTACAGTTTTAAGGGAAATTAAAGCCAAGATATTTGAACAGACTGGCCCAATGGCACAGAATCTCGTAATCAGCAGAGGATACCCAGTGTCCTAGAGCATCACAATTGAGCATTTGCATGACTCAGTTAATACCCAGGACAGTCTACCAGATTGGCATCATCGTATCACATTCAGAGAACCGCAACATCAAGGAAAATCTTACCTGTTCATTCTCCTCTTCATCGCTACTTAGCTTAAGGTCATCTTCTAGCATTCTGAAAGAGGGAACAAAGAGGTACAGATACTTAGCAAATTCAAGAGAATTTAGCACCAAAATACCTGCATTAGAGCAATGTTTCAGTAATGAGCGTATTAGATTTCCTAATTTAAAAAAAAATGTTTCCTTTTGAGCCCTTTTCCTCTGATGCACTTAGGAAATTACAAACTGCCACATCATGAAAATAAACCCTCACAACAGCCAAAGGACGTTTGATGAGCTACTTCAAGAATATGAGGTTTTAAACGAACAGAGTCAAATAGGTGCTTTTGCTTGTGAAGTTGTAATTCCACAATTATTTGTCCAGTGTTTTCCATGTGGCGGGTGCTGAGCTACATCTCCATCACCATTCGTGGGAAGCAGAAGGAGAGAGCGGGCAGAACCCTGCCGAGAGCTAGAAAACCACAAACTCAAGTTCTCAGAGCAGCTGCTGGGTCTTCCCCCATCAAAGATCTGGAAAAGACAGCTGCCTGAACATCCTACCGGATGAGGAAAACCAAATAGGAGGAAACTTTCTGCAAAGACTCTGGGGAGGAACTCCCCAGCGCCCCCTGGGTCCCTCAGCTGCGTCATGACAGCTGCAGCGGGGAAGCTTACTTTTGGGTCTGTAAGAGTTAGAAGTTAAAAAAAAAAAAGAATGAAAAAGCTTTTCTTGAAAAAGAATGAATATATGGGTATGTATAACTGTATATGTATAACTGAATCACTTTGCTGTACACCTGAAACTAACACTACACTGTAAATCAACTATACTCCAATATGAAATTAAAAAAAGAGAGAGGATATATTAAAAAAAAATTAAATTAAAAAAAGAAAGAAAATTTCAAACATTATTTCTGACGATGATGAAATTGTATTCTTATCAGCATTGCTGATTTATTTCTTTGTAGAATAATAGTTTTCAGATGAAGTCATTTCAAAAGAAGTCTCACTCAGAAGCGTGTTCTACGCACAGATGAATGCAGAGCTCTTCTGTCTGGAGTGAGGGGAAGAGTCCGTCTCTGGATGGACCCTGGGGCTCCAGGGATCAGTCTGGAGGCCACTGAGTCCCTGTGCTTGAAGGCCTCGTTGTCTTCTCTGAAATCACCTTCCAAGTCCAAAGACTGACCCCTAAAATGTGTTGTTTCCTACAAAAGCCAATTATAGGCCTACTGTAGATACATTCCTCTGAATATTTTTATAAGTAATTTCAGTGACTTTTGGGGTGAGCTTGGGGTAAAGATCTGCCAGGGCAGGGCGTGGGCCCACTTCTGCCTCTCACAGCTGTGTGTTTGGGGCAAATCAGTAAACGGCCCCGCCCCCAGCCCCATTTCCCTCTTTGTAAAATGAAGGGTTGTGCTGGATCTCTCCAAGGTCCAGTCCTCCTTTAGCATCCGAGAGCCTGCAAAATAAATTTGCCCCCTATTTCCTAAAGTAAAACAACTCCTGTATTTGTTTTAAAGAGCACAGTTGTGAAATTTTAAAGCAATTCTTGGTGTACCATTTAAGCCATAACCATTAGGACACCAAATCCCCCCTGGCTACAGCTATTCTACCAGTAGCAAGTGGTATCCTTCTTTTATTATTCAAACCAGAAGTAAGCAAGCCAAACACTGGCAAAGACTGCACAGCTGCACCTCGACCGCCCTTTATGTCTGTGTGGCACGTCACTCATTTCCCTTGACCTCACAAACTTGAACCTGGGCTTCGAAGAGAAGAGATACTGGTGACTTATTATATTAGAGTGCTGTTGGGGGAGAATCTAGGAGAGGACGGTGTTTCTTTTGTCCTGGGACACTACTGACCAGCACGGTGACGGCACAGAGTACAGTACCAGTTGGTTGGCTGGTCTGGGCAGCTACCCCAAGACGATTTTATTTTGTTTTTTTGTTTGGCTGCATTGGGTCTTCGTTGCTGCGCATGGGCTTTCTCTAGTTGTGGCGAGCGGGGGCTACTCTTCGTTGCAGTGCGCGGGCTTCTCATTGCGGTGTTTCCTCTTGTTGCGGGGCACAGGCTCTAAGCGCACGGGCTTCAGTAGTTGTGGCTCGTGGGCTCAGTAGTTGTGGCTCGTGGGCTTAGCTGCTCCGCGGCATGTGGGATCCTCCCGGACCAGGGCTCGAACCCGTGTCCTCTGCATTGGCAGGCGGATTCTTAACCACTGCGCCACCAGGGAGGTCCCCCCAAGATGATTTTCCTACCCAAAGGTACAAATACGTTTCTGATGAAAAGGACCAGAGAAGTCAGGACAGTTTCTTACCCCCACTCCTCACTCCCTCTTTTGGGGTCAGCTGCCAACTGCGATTTGGTTTACTCTCAAGGACTGCCCTGTACACACTGGGTGTTCAAAGTGTGGGTGGTCCCATCGGGGGATGGGAAGGGGGAGGGAAGGACACACAATCGTTGTTAATGACCCCCAGTTAGATGGAAGTCACGTCAAGGGTGACTGAGGAGTTTCATCTGCGTATGGGCAACAGTGTGGACAGATTTGAAGGCCATGGCCAACCAGAGCAAGATGCCCCTAAATGCCCCAAAGCAAGGGACCTTAGCTTGGCTGCACACCCGTCTTGTGACTCGGTTACCACATGAAGCTGGCACAGTAAAAGCCCTGTGTGGGGTTCCTTTAAAGGTAGGGAGTGGAACTTGTTTTGTTTATTCTAGGTGCACGCTAAATGCGTCAACACATGAACATGTGTCTGGTTGACTCTCAGGCTGCCTTTCACACCCCTGATCCTGGGAGAGTCACACCCCTGATCCTGGGAGAGTCACACCTCTGGGCCATGGTTTTGTCATTTCTATAGTGAGACTCAGCTCCCTTGTCATCCTTTCCAGAAGAAAAGCAGTCAGAGATCCACCTCGCTTTGGGAATAGAAATTATCACTGAATTTACCTCTCTTATGTTAAAAAAAAAAAAAAAAAAAAAAAGATTAAGTGTGTTTCTGGTCTGAGATCCAAAAACAAAGGATCAAATGTAAAAATATTCTATATTCAAGAGAGGCTTCGAGAGAAGTTAGACTCCAATAAACTTCAGAATGTCTTGGAAAAATGGGAACACCGAGAGTCTGACAGCTCATTCACATCGCACAGTAATCCTGCCAGCCTGCTGCTACCAGCACGAGGGACCGCATTCCTGGAACAGACGGTCACCACCGCCCGGCGCCCCAGACCCCAACAGGCATGCGCTGAGACGACTCAGTCTCAAGGCCACCCAAGAACACGCCCGGCCCTTCTGCATCCTTCTGGTCACAGCGGAGTCCCTGTGACTCAACCTCCAAAGCACAGCGCTTGCCCCTCTTAATGCTGGGAAAACCAGAGTGGCTTCTTAGAGAGCCTGAGGAGGAGCTGAAGAAGATGTGAAGTTAGAGAAGAACACGGAAGAGCTGGGACCACTGAAGAGCCCGAGAGGGCTTCCCTGGTGGCGCAGTGGTTGAGAATCTGCCTGCCAATGTGGGGGACGCGGGTTCGGGCCCTGGTCTGGGAAGATCCCACATGCCGCGGAGCAACTAGGCCCGTGAGCCACAACTACTGAGCCTGCGCATCTGGAGCCTGCGCTCCGCAACAGGAGAGGCCGCGACAGTGAGAGGCCCGCGCACCACGATGAAGAGTGGCCCCCGCTCGCCGCAACTGGAGAAAGCCCTCGCACAGAAACGAAGACCCAACACGGCCGAAAATAAATAAATAAATTAATAAATTAAAAAAAAAAAAAGAGCCTGAGAGCTGTCCTCATTTGGTGAAGGCCGTGTCTGCCGCCATCGAAGCACACAAATGGCACCATCGGAGCAGTCTGCCCCCAAATCTGATCCCACCTGCTTGACAACATGTTTATCATCTGTCTGTTTTCAAAAGGAATCACACTGGCGTAAGTAAATTGAACAAGAATAATAATAACAAAAGTTTTAAACCAAGAGTGAAAGAAAATGCAAAGTAAGTGTTGGTTAGGACACAGGGCAGAGACGGAGGATACCATACCAGTCAGGATACCATCCCTGACTCTGCTTCTGAAAAAGGAAGGAAGGCCACGACTCTGATGCCCCGAAGCGCTGAGGATGGAGACTGGGATGGGCCATCAGCACATAAGTGCAGGGCCCGTGCTTCCGCATCACACTGACTCGCAGGGCACCCTGACGCACCTCTGCATCCCTACACACCCCCCCCATCTGAGCACCACCAGGCCTTCCTCCCGATGGTGACGCCCACCCACCCAGAGCCACGCTCCTTCCATGTCCCTCGGCCCCCCGGCCCCTTCGTGTCCCCGCAGCACCCTCCTAGGTGTCCCAGCTCCTGTCCAACATGACCTCATTCAACCCTACCTCGAGGTGGGCGCTGCCGGGGCAGCAGACCTCGGGGGTCTGAGCACAGACTCTGGAGTCAGACTGCCTAGGAGGAATCCTGGCTGTGCCACTCAGCTAGCCCTGCCTCAGTGGGTTTTCCAGGGAAATCATTACACAGTCCTTGGAAAGTGCTTAGCATAGAACCTTGTGTGGAAGCAACATTCAACACATGTTCATTTTTCATTAGTATTCCTCTTTTACCTCGGAGGGCCATGCCTTGGAGCATTTAAGAAACTTGCATGCGTAAACAGTTTGGGACAGAAGATGTTTCTGTAACGATGCCTTAAAACTAAGCCATTTGCTCTAGTTTCAGGCCATCTTGAGAAGAAAAGATGACGTTTTCTAGAGGTTGCAGAGGGGGATATATTTTAGGATATAACTGCTGCCATGGTTGATTGATCTGATGTGAGTTCATGCCTGCAGAGGACAGAAAACATGCCCACCAGCCTGAGTGCACAGGGGACGTATCCTGGGAGCCTGTGGTCGGCCACACAGCCTGGAGTACCCACAGCCTGATGACAACAGGGGACACTGAAATAAAATAGATAATAAAATCAAACTCTGCGAATGAAGGCCAGAGAGCAGAGGTGCAGCCAGAGCTACAGAGAAACCTGGACTTCGTGCCCTGAGCACCTGAGTTGTTGTTACATTGTGTCCAGAGCACTTCCGGTCAGTGCCTGGTGGCAACTTCACAGTGGGGTCTGACCAGACAGCTGACTTCACAGTGGGACCCTGACAGGACCAAGGCAGGATTTTTTTTTTTTGAACATGCAATTAGGTGATTCAGATTCTATCCATTTCTCACTGGTGAACTGTGTAGACAACAGTTTCTTAAAATTACTGTCCCAGGAAAATTACAACATGCCCCCTGAACACCTGGTACAAAGGGTCAAAAGGTCTGAGCCACGGGCTGAAGGCTCTTATGCTTTCACGCAGGGACAGAGGGTCCCATGGGAACTGTGTAGATGAAAGGGTGTGTGGAGGTTTGCCTCTGAGCTCAGATCGGGGAACCCAGTACAAACATTTCCATCTGTGGTTTGCCAAGGGCCACCTCAGGTGAACCTCTCTGTTTCTGGAAGTGAAGGATGAATGAAAACACTGCCTCACCACCAACAGTAGAACCGGCATTCAAACTCCCAATCACCTACACAGTCAATTTTCTACTGCGTTCTTTCAGTGGTGGGCACCTATCTTCGGAAAGCATACTGTCTCCCAGGGCTGGTTCTTCTCACACATTACATTCAAATCAGCATTGCCATTTTAGCCATTTTTAAGTGCCTTAAAATTTTCAAGGTCTGGCCTAACGAACTCTCACGGAACCCAGTCGCCTCATCTGAAGGTAAGGCCCTCAGAAAAGGGAGGAATTCAATACAACCCTTGCAACTTTAATATTTGATGATGGTAGCTTCCCTGTGTGTACTATTTTTTAATTGAGCAGTAGACAACTTTACGTTGTAGCTAGTGCTTTTATATATATATTTTTTAAAAAAATTTATTTTTGGCTGCGTTGCGTCTTCGTTGCTGTGCACAGGCTTTCTCTAGTTGTGGCGAGCAGGGGCTACTCTTCGCCGCGGTGCACGGGCTTCTCACTGCAGTGGTTTCTCTTGTTGTGGAGCACAGGCTCTCGGCACGCGGGCTTCAGTAGTTGTGGCACGCGGGCTCAGTAGCTGTGGCATGTGGGCTCTAGAGCGCAGGCTCAGTAGTTGTGGCACACGGGCTTAGTTGCTCTGCAGCATGTGGGATCTTCCTGGACCAGGGCTCGAACCCATGTCCCCTGCATTGGCAGGCAAATTCTTAGCCACTGCACCACCAGGGAAGTCCCTGGTGCTTATATTTTTGAGTTCCACAATTTCTCAGGAAGCAGAAATAGTAGCCTACCCATAACAGATGGCCAGCTGCTTCTAGGGCTCATCTGTATCTTACACAGGTATTGCAAACTGGCACATTAAATACCTTCAAATGTAATGGCAGTCATTTCACAGAGCAGCAGTTTTTAATTAATAGGGTTTCCCTGGAATTACTTGTCATTTGGGGCCCTTATCAGATCTGAATCCTTTAGTCCTTTAAAGTTCATTTCATTTTGCTATGTCTTAATGGCTTCTTGAAAATCTGACTTTTAACTGGGCTGTTTGGTTTGCAGATTTGTTTCTATAGCCGGTGCTTCTACGACCTCCACCTATTTGAGATTTAAAGCCAAAGGCAAATGTTTACGAATCCCCATCAAACATATTCATATATGCAGAATGGATAAAGAAGATGTGGCACATATATACAATGGAATATTACTCAGCCATAAAAAGAAACGAAATTGAGTTATTTGTAGTGAGGTGGATGGGCCTAGAGTCTGTCATACGGAGTGAAGTAAGTCAGAAAGATAAAAACAAATACCGTATGCTAACACATATATATGGAATCTAAAAAAAAAAAAAAAAGGTTCTGAAGAACCTAGGGGCAGGACAGGAATAAAGACGCAGACATAGAGAATGGACTTAAGGACACGAAGAGGGGGCAGCGTAAGCTGGGATGAAGTGAGAGAGTGGCATCGACGTGTATACACTACCAAATGTAAAACAGATAGCTAGTGGGAAGCAGCCGCATAGCACAGGGAGATCAGCTCGGTGCTTTGTGACCACCTACAGGGGTAGGATAGGGAGGGTGGAAGGGAGACTCAACAGGGAGGGGATATGGGGATATAAGTATACGTATAGCTGATTCACTTTGATATACAGCAGAAACTAACACAACGATGTAAAGCAATTATACTCCAATAAAGATGTTAAAAAAAAAGACATTTTCTATAGTGCATCTCATTTAAACCTCACAACAACCCAATGATTAAATGATAGTACTACTAAAAAAAAACCGTATTCATATACGCAAATATCTATTCTAACAATTAGCCGCGCATGATAAACCTATTCGTTATGCAAGTCCACCCCTCTGAAGGAATCCCCCAAGCCATCCTCCCCACTGCTTGGAACACAGGAGGAGAAGTCATAAAACTCATTTCATTGTTTTTGAAGTCCACTGCTCTGTCAGGGTCAGTGCTACCACCTGCCTGGGCTTATTTTCAAAAACAGTTGACCACCTTCCTCTCCACATTCGTTCAGAAGAATTTAGCTCGCGCCATTCCCCAGTTAACTGGGAAGCAGCACGGCTAGGACAGGCTCAGCCTGGGGTTGGTGATGTAGTGCATCCAAGGCACAAATGAAGGAACTTAGTCTGGAAGCCAATGTAGAAATCAGGAACGAGACAAAGGGTGGTCTAGATGACCTCAGGGTTTCCAGCTCTGATGCTTTCCTACCCGGATTGCCTATCTACATCTTTTGAGGCAATGTGGAGCATAGGGAGATAGTTTCTGTTCACACACATCTTCTTCCTGGACCCCCTCTTCCTAGGATTGGTTCTAGCTGTCAATGAAACCACAAGTGATCTTCTGATTCTGCCATGTTCACCCTGGGGCGAAGGTGTCCTGTAGCTCTTCTGTTTAAGGACAATAGGTTCCAATGGTCCTTTTCTTCCACTTATACGATGAGCCCACCTGCGACCTTGACACAGGCCTGTTTTCCCTGGGGGACAGCATCTCATTTCCTGCTACTCAAGACCCTCGCAAAAGCCAACCTCATTCAGGAAACCTGTCAAACCTTGGTGAGATACGGGATGAACATGTGTCTTCAAAATCTCAATCAAGCAACTGCCTTTCCAAATAGTCCCATATCTAGTATATTAATATAGAATAAATGGAAATCAAAGGAAGTGAAAATCAACACTAATAAAAGGACACGGGGGCTTCCCTGGTGGTGCAGTGGTTAAGAATCTGCCTGCCAGTGTAAGGGACATGGGTTCGAGCCCTGGTCTGGGAAGATCCCACATGCCACGGAGCAACTAAGCCCGTGTGCCACAACTACTGAACTCTGCACTCTAGAGCCCGTGAGCCACAACTACTGAGCCAACGTGCCACAACTACTGAAGCCCACGCATCTAGAGCCTGTGCTCTGAAACAAGAGAAGCCACTGCAATGAGAAGCCCGTGCACTGCAACGAAGAGTAGCCTCTGCTCACTGCAACTAGAGAAAGCCTGCGCACAGCAATGAAGACCCAACACAGCCAAAAATAAATAAATAAAATAAATTTATTTAAAAAAAAAAAAAAAAAAGACACAGTCCGTGGTACTAGAGTGTGGAGTGGTGGAATGAGGCTGGCCAGCATTGAGTCTGAGTTCAGTCCATAACCAGCTCTGTAAACTTGGACAAACTGTTCACTCACTCTGGATATTATTTCCACATCTCTAAAATGAAGCTGGGATAAAATGACCTCTACAGCCTCTTGTGGCTCTGAATTCTGACTCTCTGCCTTTACCAATGGGTGGAAAGTCCAGTTAGATTGTTGGAGATTTAGAGGGTTCCCTGGATCTGAGCTGATACGACTCATAAAAGTAAAACTGACAGGTTGGAATCTGAGTCAAGATCCACACTGGGGTCAGGAGCCTGGGGTGAAGTCTGGTTACTTCTTTGAGCACTTACTTCCTCGTATGTCAGGTAAGACATTTCCCATCGCTGTTCTAAAAATTCAACAGAAAATGGACATGGCAGTGCTTTTAGATGGTAAAGTGCTACATAGAGTGTTTGACTACATCTGGAAACATTTCGCATGTGATATGGTGTGTAGGACAGAGCCTCGCCCTCAGGCAACAGCCTGTGAATCTATAGTAACAGAGCAGCTTCCCGGGGACCAGGAACAAAGGCAATAATCAGACTGGACCCCGGTGCTCCTGCACCAGGTGGCCACGAGGACTGGACTGGGAGATGGTGCCAGTTCCCCAACTGGGCTTGAGACCAGGCAAGTGTTCTTTCCTCTGTTACAAACTAATCAATTGTCTCTAAGGTATTTTCTAGACGCTTCCTTATTACAGTGAAATGTGACCCCAAACCCACATCCAACAGCTTTTGGGTAGTTAAAAAAACTAGATTCATCTTTTTCTTTTCTCCTAACAGCATCTGCAAATAAAGTCAGATGACATATATGCTAAATGATGAGCAGAGCAACAGAGCAATTTGCTGAGCCCCCAACGAGCCTTCGTCGAGTCCTCTAGGCTCTGGTCCACACACACCAGAAGTATACATCCTCTCAAACGCTCTGTGTCTGCAGGATCCTTCATTCTGTCTAAGGAACAATGTGTCCCCGAGCTCCACCACGAAGGCACATTTAGAAAAGCATGAAGTCACAAAACATTCTTCCAAGTAACTGAAAACGAGACGCTAGCGGCCAAGTGTACCGAGGAGTTCCTCATCAGATCAGTCCTCTGGGGCAGGTGGACTGCCCCAGGACTCGGAGGTGCGGTGGGAGAACGTTTACAGAGAAAAGCGGCCTTAGCAGGCCACCTGCCCTGACCTCCAGCCCCCGGGGAAGCAGGAAGCTCCCTCCACAGGCACCCTGGGAGTCAAAGCTGGGCCAGTGGTTCTCAGACTAGAGCAGAAGTATCATCGCCTGAGGGCTTGTTAAGACACCGGTGGCTGGGCCCACCTCCAGGGGTGGGTAAGGGGCCCCCAAATTTGCATGTATAGTAAGTCCCCAGGTGATGCAGAGGCTGCCGGCCAAAGGCCACATTTTGAGAAGCACTGGGCTAGGCCATCACCTCCTGCCCGCAGAGGTTTATTACATCTCTAGTCAGCTACTGAAAGCTGAGAGCCTGTGATATGGTCCCTTGAGCCACCTCTGACGGCATATTGGGGCCCGTGGTCTGGGTGGATGGGTGGGGGGCCTGGGGCCCTGAGGATGTGTACTCCTCCCCAGATCTCTCCCAGTTTGCCCTGGCCCACAGGGTAGGACCCCAGAGAGGACCAGGGACCCCCTCCTCTCACCCCCAAATCTGCTAAGGAAAAGAGCTCATTCATTCAACCAACTGAGCCTGACTCACTGAATACAAGCTCCAAAGGCTCTGTGCCTGCCCTCAGAGCGTCGGGTTAGCAGGGGACAGAGACAAGTAACCCAGTGATTGTTATGCGGTGGGATGGGCCCTCGAGCAGAGGAGGAGGAAGGACCCGTGCTGGCTTCAGACTCCTAAAGAAGTCAGATGGAGTCGGGGAAGGTGACCCCCGAGCCTGGCATGCCTGGGGATGGAGGTAGGTTATATCCTGCACTCCCATGATGTTCTTTTCTTTTGGAAAAGTGATATACACACAGGGTTCCAATGCCACCCCCCGACCAAAGAAAAAATCCAGGGAAATGTCTACCTCCCGTCCTGTCTCTACCTGCTCACTTCCCACTCTTTCCCACAAAGTCACCACTGTCTGTAGTTTCTTATAGATGATGTCCGAGTTTCTTTATGCATTAACCAGCAAATGGGAACACAGCACTTTGGACCCCTTACAGTCAGTACACGGCATTGGTGGACGGATGTAAGGTTAACGGGACCCTTGTTATCTGGCTGCAGCAGGCAGCTCTAAGACACTCCCAACAATCCCAGCCTCCTGGTACTGTGTCCTCCCCACCCTGAGTGTGGCTGGACCTAGTGACCTCCTTCCAGTGAACAGAGTAGGGCAAAGTGATGGGGTGTCACTCGTGAGACTGGGTGATGTCCACCAGCTGGCATGCATACTCTTTGGCTGGTTTGCTTGGATGATGAAAGCTGCCACGTTGGGAGCTGCTGTACGGAGAAATCCCCATGGCCGGGAGCTCAGGGGACCTCTGGCCAATGGCCAAGGAGGGAATGAGGCTCTCAGACCAATCACTGGAAGGAACTGAGTCTGGCCAACAGTCACGCGATGTGAGCTTGGAAATGGATCTTTCCCTAGTCAGGCTTTGAAGTGACTGCAGCCCCAGCTGACACCTTGATGGCAGCCTCTCCAGAGACCCTTAGCCGGGGGACCCAGCTAAGCCATGCTCAGATTCCTGACCTACAGAAACCATGAGATAACAAATGCCACTAAGTTTGGGGATAATTTGTTGGCATCAATAAGTAACTGGTATGCCACTGGATGGTAGTAAATATTTAGTGTGTCCCTTTTCAAGGTCACTCCCAATTGCTTGAGCTAAAAGCATGAACAGCCATCATTCAAACTGTCTCACAGAGGTATAACGCAAGCCTAACAGGTCATTAAAATGTTCTAATAGCCACATTAAGAAAAAGTAAAAGCAGGTAAAATTACAATATATTCAATATATTTAAGCCAACATAGCATTTCAAGGTGAAAACATACACATTTCAAGGGCTCAGTAGCCACGTGCGGCCAGTGGCTGCTGGACTGGACAACACGGGCTCAGAGCTTCTGCAGAAGGTGAGGGGTGTTCCCAACTCCAGAAGGTGTCGTGTCCCCGCCTCCCCACAGCTCTCCTTTGCCTCTTGCAGGGGTCAGTCTTCTCTACAATTCCTGCCTCACAGGGTGCACTGGACAAGCCTGTGAAGGTAAAGGCCCTGGTAACTTAGAGTGTGGAGGAGCTGAGCGGGAAAAAGGGAAGGCTGGTCAGAACTGATTGCAACCGCACACCCCCAATGACGATTCCTGGTGGAGACAGGGATTCCAGAGGCCTGTTTCTGAGCCAGTTGAACGTGTCAACGACCCGTCTTGCTCCCAATTCTGATGATGCTATCTGCTCATGGCATGGCACGCCATGATGTCTTACAAAACAGCTGTAAGGCAGAAACCAGCGCACAGCTGCAGGTGGCCCACAGAGGGGTAGGCTCAGGGCCATGCGTTTAGGAGCCATGGCCTCGGAAAACAGAACAGGGGCAGCCTTGCAAATACACCTTGTAAAACGCTGACCACTTGGCAAGGGAAGTCTGTCCACTTTTTGCTCTCATTTATCACGTCCCCACTTCTGTTGGATGTAGTAAAGACACATCTCACTAAAGTTATTTGAAATATCCCAGGTTTTTTTTTTTTGGTTTTGTTTTTTGCTTATTTTTTTTTTTAGTTGTCTATTTTAAAAAGTGTGCTCGTTGTTCTTTTTACTTGGAATTACAGTTCCAAGGGGACTAGATAGGGGATCTGAGCAGCCTGGAGGGAACTCTTTGTCTGGGAGAAATGGAATGCTGGGCCCAGTTTCCCTGAGCATCTCAGGACTCTTTCCACCCAGAAAGCTGTAAGCACCACACACAGTTGGTGTGATTGTGAAAGTATAAAGATGTTCCACCTTTTTCATTCAGGGCACTGCAGGCCACGGTTGTAAAGTAGCTTTCTCCGAACTGACTTGAAAGTTGCTTCCTCCTAAAAGAATTACAGGGAAAGAGGGCTGGACGGACTTGATCATTTCTATCAAAAAAAAAAAAAAAAACAAGCTGGACTCTAGAAAGAGTGCTTTAATAGGGAAGGCTCGCTCCTCAAAGATGGTTTTAAAATTCCTCTCTTTGTTCGTTACAAGGACTTCTAGAAAATTAGCTTCTGAACTAATGTTCTTGGTGTTAGAGGACTCCGTTTCTAAGGCGTGATGAATTCAAGTACAGAGTGTGAAAGAACATGGTCCTTTTTCGGCAGAACTGGAAGAGAGGTTGGGGGACCTTGACTGGGAATCTTTGCACAGACTTGACCATGGGCATTTCTTTACATGAACCTCTCTGAAGGGAACTGTGTACCTCCCCTGAGGGGAATGAGAAAGGAGACCTGCAGAGATTAGGCTCCAGTCTGTGAGGTCAAATGTTAACGGCCAGTAAACCAGTAAAGCGGTTGCCAATTCTGTTGGCTAACTAATGCTTTGCTTATTTCATTCATAACTTTTGACAAGAAGAATATATTGAATCTAGAAGGGTCATACATACGGCGGGCACAATACCAGTTTCTGCATGTCTGTGGCTATCGTTATTGACAAGTTGTTTCCTGAGACAGCCCCTAATTAAGAGATTTAATTGAACAGATAAACTGTTAGGGTTAGGAAAGAGAACCAAGCATAATCTCCAAATAAGCAAATGCACACATGTTGAGCTACGCCCATGTCACACGTTTCCTGAGTATGGCCCTAACATGGTGGTTTCTAAACTTTACTGCACACTGGAATAACTTGGGAACTTTGAAAAATATTGATGCCTGGCTCCTACCCCACCCCCATATTCTGATGGAATAGATTTGGGGTGTGATCTGGGCATCCAGAGTTTTAAAAGCTCCCTAGGTGATTCTGATTTACAGCAAAGCGTAGGAACCACTACACAACAGAGTGAACTGGATAGTCTGCAGAGCTGAATATCTTGAATAGCTCTGTTCCCTGGATCAAGTCCCGAACTCTGAGTTTTAGTTTGTCCGCTAATAAAATGGTATGACAGTTGAGACACAAATGAGACAATAAAAGTGAAAGCACACTGGAAACCGTAAAGCCTCCGAGGGGTTTCTCAATGGTGAGGTCAGCATTACCCGTGGTGTTTAAACACTGATTCGTGGGCCTCCTTCCCAGAGACGCTAATTTAATTGGTCCTAGATTGGGCATAGGCAACGGTATTTTTGACAAGCATCCCAGACGAATCTACTATTCAGCCAGGGTTGAAAACCACTGCCTGATTCCAAGTGAACTTTCGCCTTCTCATTAAAACCATCTGCAATCCACAGAATAGAATTCTCCACATCTTATCTGCCTTTGTACAGAATTAGTGCGTTGTATTAAGATTGTGTAACAACTCAACAGCCTCCACCTTTCCCCCGCCTTCCATTTGAATATGAATGCTTCCAGGGGAGGGGCGTTATTTCCTGAGTACCTAGGGTAAGGCACAAACCCATCCTTACTAATGAGTTAAGGAGTTATCATTCCGTGTTTCAGAATTCTTCAGTGATTGTTTTCAGAAATCATAGGCAGTGCTAGGGCATCTGAGATCATTTTCTGGCCTGTTCTTTAGCCTCTGGGAGGAAACACAAAAGATACCATAGGCTATCCTGCCTTCCAAGTTCTCTGGAGAAGTCCCCAAGGTTTCTTCAAGACAGTGCAGCACAGTATGCAAGGTTATCTGTGGACATCTCAGCATCATTTCTCCCTTGGAGCACTGCCTTGTTTCACAGGGGCTAGAGGACTGGGAACTACATTTCCTACGTGCCTGCCTGCAGGGTTCTGAGCTAGATGTTGCCAATGAGAGGCACCCACATAGGGTTTGGAAGGCTGAAGGGTAACAGAAGCCATCGTTGTACCGGGGCAGTGGAAGCAGGTGTATAAGCTTCAGCAGGTGGCAGGTGTGAGGTTCTGCCAGAGGCTTCCAGGCATCCTTCTGGGAATAAAACCTGTAGATGCTGAGATGTCTGTTAGCAGTTCTCTACAATTCTGGCATTTACTGATTTCCTGAACTAATCACTGATTTCCTGTTGGCCCCCTGACCTTAGATTCCCTAGCCCTCCTGAAGGACTTGGAAGGCATTCATGCCCTATGTTAAGTGCCCTCCTATTAAAACACCTAGAGTGGTTTCTCTTTTCCAGATTGAATTCTGACTGGTATGTATAGTAATTAAGAGCCTGAGCTCTGCAGTCAGAAAGCCTGATTGATGGATTCATATCCTGGCTCTGCCACATACTAGCTGTGTGTCCTTGTGCAAAGAACTCAGAGTTGCTCTCTCCGTTTCCTCATCTTTAAAGTAGACAAATAAGAGTGTTTACTCCCAAGGAATGTGGGAATTATATGGGGGAAAATGCATAAAGCATTTTATACGGTGGCTGATACATAGGAATTACTCAATATTCAACATTAGTATTGGAATTTTACTACCCATTCCATCTCGTAACAATCACCAGGCTATAACTTAAGTCCATTTAGTTTTTTCTAACAGAGAACATAAACTTCTTAATTTATTGACCACCACCAGTGAACCAGGTACATTCTAGATGCTCGAGATAGAAGGTTGAAAAGTCTTTGCCTTCACTTGGCTCACTGTTTATTGAAGGGAAAGACAGATAAGTAAGCCTAGTGAAGTGATAAAAAGTGGGAGTACAGACCCCCATCTTCTTTCCTTGTCAGACAATCCTGGCCCCTTTTATTCTTTCCTCATAGGTTTTATTCTCCAGTCTTTGAAACACCTGTATAGTCTTCAATATTAGTTCCCCAATGTCCTTCCCAGGGTACAGAGTCATGTGAAGGACAAAGTCCACTATCCAAGCTAACTCAGTACTAACTGGAGGGGGAGAAGTACCTGTTCCACCTTGGAAGTCAACGGTTCCTAAGTTTCTCTAATTAAAGCTTTCTCCACTTTAGTTCATTGAGTTGTTCCTGCCCCGTTAAGTCTTTTTTTTTCTTTTCTTTCTTAAACATCTTTATTGGAGTATAATTGCTTCACAATGGTGTGTTAGTTTCTACTTTATAACAAAGTGAATCAGCCATACATATACATATATCTCCATATCCCCTCCCTTTTGCGGCTCCCTCCCACCCTCCCTATCCCACCCCTCTAGGTGGTCACAAAGCATCGAGCTGATCTCCCTGTGCTATGCGGCTGCTTCCCACTAGCTATCTATTTTACGTTCGGTAGTGTATATATGTCTATGCCGCTCTCTCTCTCACTTCGTCCCAGCTTACCCTTCCCCCTCCCTGTGTCCTCAAGTCCATTCTCTACGTCTGCGTCTTTATTCCTGTCCTGTCCCTAGGTTCTTCATAACCATTTTTTTTTTTTAAGATTCCATATATATGTGTTAGCATACGGTACTTGTTTTTATCTTTCTGACTTACTTCACTCTGTATGACAGACTCTAGGCCCATCCACCTCACTACAAATAACTCAATTTTGTTTCTTTTTAAGGCTGAGTAATACTCCATTCCCATTAAGTCTTGAGGGAAAGAAGCCACTGCCTCTCTGTTCAGGGTATCCATAGGTCATTTGAGACTTATGGAATGTTAACCTCCTATGCTGTGTGGACCAAGATGACCATTCTGGCTCCTGTGATTATGGGCAGAACCAAGCCAGAACCGGATACTGCAGGGATCCAGCCAGCACTCCACCTCCATGCTGTCCATCTCTGGAACATATGCCCTCAGGACTTTCGGCTGCCTATGCCTAGACGAAGGCTTCTATATGAATCCACTCACCCTCTCTGCCACAAACATAATAAGCGGATCACTTAAATGTAAAGAGAAGGAAAAGCCATTTATGTTCCATGTTAAAGAAAAAGCATCCTATTAGCTATTCATTGAACTGGGAGATTGGTATTTGATCCTCAAACCGAGGCAGTTCCATGAATTCACCTTTAATGCTACCATTTTTGTAGTACTTTGCATGTTATCTCTGATGCTTCTAGAACTATTCACTATAAAACTAATCCAGATGGTCTGAATAGGTAAGTCAGATAACCTCAATTAAAAAAGAAATCTCAGAGGGGATATATGTGTATGTATAGCTGATTCACTTTGCTGTACAGCAGAAACAAAACATTGTAAAGCAACCATACTCTAATAAAAATTTTTTAAAGATCTCATATATATATATGTATATATGTATATATACACATATATACACACACACACACACACACATATATATATATACACACACACACACACACCACCAAGACTAATTCACCACTTTTTCTTTTTTACAGTGAATAGGTTTGAAAATTAGGTCAGTATATGAAATGTTCTAATTTTCAGGTGGCATAGTCAAAAAAAACCAAAAGAGAATGAAATAATGCCACTTACAGCAACACAGATGGACCTAGAGATGATCATACTAAGTGAAGTAAGTCAGAAAGAGAAAGACAAATACCATATGATATCACTTATATGTAGAATCTAAAACATGACACAAATGAACTTATTTACAAAACAGAAACAGACTCACAGACAGAGAGAACAGACTTGTAGTTGCCAAGGGGACGGAGGTGAGGGAGGGATAGATTAGGAGTTTGGGATTAGCAGATACAAACTATTATATATGGAATGGAGAAAGAACAAAGTCCTACTGTATAGCACAGGGAACTATATTCAATTTCCTGTAATAAACCATAATGGGAAAGAATAAGAAAGAGAATATATATATGTGTAACCAAATCACTTTGCTTTATACCACAAACTAACACCAGCATTGGTCAAGGCCACTCTGCCAGAAAGCTTTAGCATTTCCTCATGGTTTTAGATCAGGTGTATTTTGGGTTTAAATAAAGAAGAGTAAACTTGCAGAATCAAGTTGTTTGCTGCCTATCCAACTTTTTATGTATTCATCTACAGCAGACCTTGTTTTATTGCACTTCACTTTACTGTGCTTTGCAGATAATTGTGATTTTTACAAATTGAATGTTTGCGGCAACCCTGTGTTAATCAAGTCTATCGGTGCCATTTTTCCAACAGCATTTTCTCACTTCATGTTTCTGTGTCACATTTTGGTAATTCTTGTAATATTTCAAACTTTTTCATTATTATTATATTTGTTATGGTGACCTGTGATTAGTAATCTTTGATGTTTTACTGCTCTGATTCACTGAAGGCTCAGAGGATGGTTAGCATTTTTTAGCAATAAAGTATTTTTAAATTAAGGTATGTACATTGTTTTTTTAGACATAATGCTATTGCACACTTAACAGACTACAACATAGTGCAAACATAATTTTTATATGTACTGTAAAACCAAAAAATTTGTGTGACTCGCTTTACTACGTATTTGTTCTAATGCTGTAGTCTGGAAGCCAACCTAGAGTATCTCCGAGGTCCGCCTGCGCTTGCTTTTCAGTTGGCAGGAGGGAATCTCAAGTGCAAAGAAAAATAATTCAATGAAAAATTTTAAGTGCGAGTGCATACTTTTGAGACAGAATTTGACTTCAAAAGAGTGCATTTCTACTTGCTGCTTAAGGAAATAATCAGTACTAATCATGATAAATTTAGTTACTATACTGGAACTCATGGCTAAATCCTGCCTAATTGGGTCTATTCATTGATGGAGGACAGGAGAGGAGGGCTGAAAAGAGACGGGATCCGTGACCAATGCAGACTTCTTGATTTTCCGATTTTAGATGAGTCAAGACTCTTGGTACATAGTTTTTCATTAAAATGGCAGAAAGTCAATTGATCTCTGGATCAACACTAGGCAACACTGTGAAGTAGGTGACACTTATCTTTGAAAACCCCTCCCTTTTCAGAGGTGCTCCCCCCACTCCAGGGCTATGCTTTCATCCAGATTCCTTTCTTACACGGGCACTGGAGCACCCCTGCCCCTGCCTGGCCCCTAACCATGGTCTAGAATGGGTCTCCTTTCCTGCTTACCTGCTAAAATAATCTTCCTCTGTAGCCCACACCCTTGGAACTGGCTGTGAGCTAGACACACTGCATGGTGCAGGTTGGCCAGAATGCACCCCTTCTAACAGTTTCCCAGGCACTTGTGATCTGTGATGACTTCTCACAGTTAAAAAGAGAAGAAACAGAAAAATAGAAAACAACAAAAACCTCCCCAAATAACATCAAAAAAGATCCTGAAGGTGTGAAAGTAATAGTAGAAGTTTTCAGGTACAGTGTCAGGCCCTTGGATGGACCATTTTACTTTCAACCAGCCTTACTGCACAGTTAACGCAGAAAAGAGTGGGCATTCTTGACCAGGAGCCCTGGTGAAGGCCTGACAGAGATGAGACAGTGTCTAACCTGGTCCAGGCAGCACTGCCCTTAACGTGCCCCTATAACCGGGAGCCCATCTTGTTCTGGAATAACAGCATAGCGGCAGCCTACATCGCCTGTAGTGATATTAATTATTTAAGTAAAATTTTATTGGTAGCCTACATGTGTCAGGCACTGTGCTAGCGGATGGGCAGACCAGGACAAATAAGAAATGGTCCCCAGCCTCACAGAGCTCCAGTCTGATAAAGGAGCTCAGGCTTACAGGATTTTCTTATCCAGACAACAAACTGTCCCGGGATCTCTGAAAGATTGCTCCTAGATTCCTCTGATGTAGTAAGGATGTGACATGAAACTCAGAACAAACAGAAGGAATGTCACTTTCTATATGGCCCAAAGATATCTTCCTACCAGAAATTCACCCCTGGCTTCTGCTGCATTTTCATCACTACGACTCACATGGCCGTTTTTAATAGTAAGCAGCTAAATGGGCCACAGGAGGTACTTTGTGAGTATTTGTTGATTTGAATCGGCTAGTCTCAGGCCGGGGAACACCTTGCTCCCGTACAGCAAGGGGCCGGGTGCGGTAGGAGGAGTACTGGATCCTCGGATTAACTAGGTGGGTGATGGGAGAGACACGTAACTTCAAGTCAAGAAGAACAGAGGGAGCGTTCTGTGAATTCAGCAGGGACGAACTTCAAGCCACGAGGCCGGCTCTCACCGGCCTGCAGAAGGGAGAGGTGGCGGTCTCTCCTGGGTGAGGTCCAGCCAACAGTGCATGAAAGCACGGGGCTCAGCGGGAAAACTCAGGCCAGTGATACTCAGCCACTGTTATTTTTAAACAAACTTTTATACTAGTTTTAGATTTACAGAAATGGTACCAAGATAATACAGGGAGTTCTTGGAAGCTCAGGACCCAGTTTCCCCCGCTGTTAAGATCTTCCATCAGTGTGATCCATTTATCACAACTAATAAACCGGTATCGAGATGTTATTATTAACCAAAGTCCACACTTCGTCCCAATTTCTTTAGTTTTCACCTGACCTTCTTCTGTCCAGGATGGGATCACTCGGTTGTCACGTCTCCCTAGGCTCCTATTTGCGGCTGTGAGTTTCTCAGACGTGCCTTGTTTTTGATGACCTTGACCATTTTGCGGAGTGTTGGCAATGTATTTTGTGGAAGGATCCTTCATGGAGCTGTTTGATGTTTTTCTCATGATGAGACTGAGGTTATGGTTTGGGGGAGGAGGTGAAGGGCCCCAGAGCTGAAGGGGCCTTCTCATCCCATCATCGCGGGTGCTTGTTACGCACGTGACTTATCACCGGGCTGAGGCTGTACTGGTCTGGCTCCTGTGCTGAGACCTTACTCTTCTTGCCCCTTCCAGGCTGCACGTGGAAGCCATTAAGACAGCCCACACTTAAGGATGGGGAGTTATGTTCCACCTCCTTGAGGGGGCAGTACGTACGTGAATTATTTAGAAAATTCTGTACGGGACATTTGGGGGGACTATGTACGGGGGACATAGTTGCCCCCATTTATTTATTTACTCATTTATTTATATCAGTAGGGACTCTTGTATATTTACTTTCTACATTAGAATCCAATAGTAGTCAGCTGTTTCTTAGTCACCTACAAACTCTTAGGTATAAAATAAGCTACACGAATACATTGTACAACATGGGGAATATAGCAAATATTTTATAATAAGCGTAAATGGAATATAACCTTTCAAAATTGTGAATCACTATGTTGTACACCTGTAACTTATATAATATTGTACATCAACTATACTTCAATCAAAATAAAGTAACAGAACCAAAGCCCATAAAGGAAGGGGAAAAGTATGTAAAGATTAAAAAAAAGTACTAGACTGAAGTCTATAGATACAGCTAAGGGGTGGAGTTGCAACGTGTTGCCAGTGGTAGCAACAGGCACAAATCAAAGGCTTGTCATTACCTGTGCAAAGTGGTTAAATTCTGGCCAGACACTGCAAGTCCTAACAAAGCATTCACATTCTTGACCAGCAAGAGTAGAATTTTTTCCCAAATGGCAGATAACTGCACATGCACGCATACCGACTAAGGGTATCGGGGACATTGAATTGCTGAATCAAATGGACATCTTTGTTTCTTTGTCTTTCTTGGTCACTGATTTATGTGACATTTATGTGACACTCCTTCTTTGCAATGTTCCTTGCACGGCTCTCTGGCCTCTCAAGGGTCTCTTTATCTTTGACTTCAAACTACCTTGGATGAATCCACCTCTTCTGGCCACTGCTCAGAAGCTGATGCTATCCTAGGATCCTGCCCTCAGTTCTCTGGTCTTCTGCACCCTCTCATCTCTTCATCTGCTCCCAAGGAGACCACCATGACTTTGTCCTCCTACTGCCAGCTCTAAAGGGCCAAGTGCATCTCTGTACTGTGGTTTCCCAGAGGCTAGAGCCCACATTTTATGTCAATGGGCATCTTGAGAATCTAGTCAAATGCCTGGCATAGAATAACCACACAGTAAATGTTTGTTGAGCAAATAAGTTCATCTCCACTTGGACGTGCTTCCACCTTGATGTGCCCCAAACCAGGTCCCACTACCTCCCCACCTAAAATCCAACGCTCACTGCTGAATTCTGTATCCACCTGGTCACCTGCACATGGTTTCTGACTTCCCTTCTCTCCTCCTTACGGACAACAAAACTCCTAGAGGTGTCTGTCCAATTTCTTCAGCTTTCTCTTGAACCCATCTTTCTTTATCCCTTATCATACCCTCACCCCTTCCCACACTCCAGTTCTCACTGTGATAGCTTATTCACTCCCTCCTCTCTCCAGTCCTTCCTCCAGATTCTATTTCCCACCTTGCTTCAGCCCATCTAAAATCTAAGTTCATGGTGCCTGCTGCTTCCTAAGGCACACAAGCCTCCCCACGGCCTGGCCTCAGCTCACTGCAGTTGCCCCCCGTCCTAGCCCTTGAACTCAGTTCTGGAACAACGCAAACTATTTATGGTTCTGCTTCTCTGAATGTCAGCCAGGGCTTCTCCTCCTGCCTTAAGTGCCCTTCTTTCTGCTCCCTGTTCTCATCTATTACCTTTCAAAGGCCACCCCAGAGGGCACACCTTGACGCTCAGTGACCTTAACTAATTACCCTCTTCTGTACACATGTCTATCAGTGCATTTGCCACCCTATATTGTAAGTATTTGTCTTCAAGTCTGTCTCACCTACCTGAATCATGGGCTCCTTGAGGGAAATGTCTGGCCTCACTCCTTTCTGTGTCACCAGTGCCTGGGGGCACAGGTATGTGTATAACTGAAAAAACATAAGTACCCACCCCTTCAAAATAAGAGACAAGACCTGTAACTGTGCACAGAAAAACTTGATCCTTGACCCCAAATGGGGTGGAATACACTTACAGTATACCTACATACCTTTAGCGAGCTGAAAAACAATGAGCTCCAATTAAGTTATATAAAAGCTTATTAAAAAAAAAACTTGATAACAATTATACATTTTAAAGCTCACTGCCTTTTACTTCAAAAAGTGCACATCTGTCTGCTGTAGAGTCAGACCAACAATGGGAAGAGCTCACACAGAAACTGCTGAGAACCCCGGGCCTCCTCCGGCTGTGTCGCCGCTTATGCAATAAAAGTTGCAAGACTGGACGCCCACATGCTGCTGTCGGAGCTCCTGTAGGAGATGACGAGATAGCGTATGCTACTTTTTATCCAGATCTTTTCCAAGTAAGAGTTTGGCATTTGACAAATATATTTTGGTTGAGGTATCCTACTACAATATCCTTTTTTTTTTTTTAAAAAAAAAGGAAAATTCATTTGTGTTTTGAAGGGTTTCTCCGCAGGTGTGGTGCACTTCCTTTCGGTTCTTGGTGGAGAGGCAGGAGCTGGGAGGGCCAGGAGGGTTGATCGGGGAAAGATGCAGACGCTGGCCGCTGTGCGGTGTCAAGCAAACTGGGTGTGTTTCCAGCTGAATGTCCAGGCTGTGGTGCCCAGGAGGCAGGCACAAAGGCAGGTGTTAACAGGACTCACCCCTACTTTGCCCTGACCTTGTCTGCGGCCCAGAGGACCAGGCCCTCAGAAAGCTGAGGCCAAGCAGGTGCTACCGAGCCCTGTGAGAGCCCCCTCACTGCCCTTTCTCCCTCCTCACCAGACCATCTTAACCAGATTTTCCTCCCTCTCACCTGCACTGCACTCCCTGTTTCAGAGAAATCTCAACCTGCTGGATTCCCAAGGCTGCTCTCCAACCCAGACTGTGACCCGTCACTGCTCCGTCCTCCCAGCTGAGTCTGGGTTCCCGGGAGATTTAGTCTCACGGGTACTCTGAGAGCTCCGTGTGGGATCTTTCAATATATCTGCACCCAAATGATCTTCACGAAAGATACAGACACCATCACAAAGCTCCACCTGAGACGCGTGTGCCCTCGGAACTCCTGCGGCCTGTGGTCCGGGGCAGGGTGTCATTTTGGAGCATCTGGTGATGCAACACTCTTGTGCCCTTGCCCCCAGTCCCCCCACCGTGTCCAAACCAGAGCGTTTCCCTGCTTCCTCTGAGCTGCCTTCCCCAAAGACCTTCACCCAAAACCACAGTCAAAAGGACTCGGGCCGTGAATGAGCTCGTGCACCAGAGAAATCCTCTGGAAAGGGATTTGAGAGGCTTTGGTGACGATGGAGGCCGGTGGTTGACAAACTGCGATTGCTGCTGGCATCCCAACCCTTTCTGCAGAGGAGAGCCTGTGCAGGAGGGCAGGGGCCTCAGATGTCTCACCAGCCACTCCATCCTCCACAGGGAAATAGCACTGTGACCGCGCACGCGGGACAGTCCTGCAAGGTTCGGAGAAAACGGAACTTAAGGGAAACGCTCCCCAGAACAAGGGCTGTTGGATAAAAGGTAGAAATTCATTCTGAGAGAGGTCATGTTTCAGGAGGATATTGTCTTAGGGATCAGGGCCCAAGGAAGGGCTAAGTTCATGAAATTAACTTAGTAATTAACATGGAATTAATGTTATCTAAAATTCAGACTCCTTTAAGGATGTTTCGGAAGAGCCTTCTCGCCTTCTCCTTGGGAGCAGTGACTGGTGATCATCCCCCAAGGCTCTGGCTGAGCTGGCCGGAGTGGCAAGGTCAGAACAGCTTTGCTGAAGGCCACGGAGGGTGCAGCTGCTGCTTCCCTGGCCCATGTCCTCCCCGTCTGGGCTGAGGCCGCCTCCTGCCAAATCCAGAGCACTGTTAACTCTTTCCCCGGCAGGACTGAGGCCCAAGGCACAAAAAAGCTCCAGCTGCTACATCTGGTGTTGGCCTCTGCAGAGGTCACCCATCAGCCCGGGCGGCCCCTGTGGTCAGGGGAATAGGACAGTGACTTCTGCTGGTCCCTTGGTCCTGGTCCCTTCTTCAGCAGCACTGTTCTTTATTCTTGCTCAACTGTCTTATTAACAGCAGCAAGGGTTGGGCAAAGGTTATCAGTTTCTGGTGGTTGGAGGTGAGGGCTGTGCCTGGGAGGCACAGGCAGCAGCAGGAGGGTGGGCTGATGAAGGCCCCGGAGGAGTTTCCGAAGAGAGGAGAGGAGAAGCAGCAAGCCAGATCCTGCAGTGCCGGGCGCTGCGTCCTCACCTGCAGCCTGGCCTCCTTCCTCTGCAATTTGAATCATACACACCTTGGAGTATGTCCATCCCCAGAACCGCTCCTCTAGGAAGCCCACCAGAAAATCCACCTACTCTGATCTCCGCTCTTCTCTGAGCCCCATCATGGACCCAATGCCTTGGCTGGGCGCCAGGGGTCTCCGTCCTCCTCTAGACTCTGAAGGACCGAGATGATGCATGAAACTCCTCTGGCGTCCTTTGGACCAGTCAGGTGGTTGGGTACCAGGTTAAATGCAGCGTGAGGAGACTCAACGTCAAAGCTTCCTGAGGCTGGAGCTGCTGCTCTCACGTGGGGCTCTGAGCCCCTCTGGATACACCACTCTCTGTTCCACCCCACTCCCGCAGGGTCAATGTCATTTGAGCAGGGGCCGTGCCATTTTCCCAGATTTATTTTGTCACGTCCAGTGCTGAGGGTGGGGCCTCCAGCAGAGGAGGAACTTAACAAATGAACAGATTCCCAACTGAACCAAATGGAAAGGAACAGACTGCTGTGTGGTTACAGAGCAAAGAGCCGGGTGATGGAATAAGAGAAGGGGGATAAAATGATGTCGAGATGAGCATTCCATTCTAACTTCAACTCAAGTCAGTATTAATTGATAGGAACGTTAAGATTATTACCCCAAATGGGTATCTTTAAATGTGATTCTGGAAGAAAATTTTATTTTTCTTTGTGTATATTTCAGTCAGATTCTTGGAAATAAACCTTCCTTCTACTCTCAGATATTGCGAAAACCAGCTGTGCCCAAATCTAATTTTCATATGGAAAGATTTCTTACCTGGGAATTACGGTAATCCTAAATTTTTTCTATTAAAGGAAAACACTTATGCTTTTTTTTTTTTTTTTTTTAGAAGCCAGGGTGACTTCAACCAAAGAAAAATTAAAGAGTGAGTGGATATTACAGAAATGGCATTGCCTCCTGGATCCTGCACTTTATAAGTCCTAGGTTTATTGCTCGTTCCTTGACAACAGGGAAATGACTTTTTTTTTTAATCCTGTGACACCAAGTACTTCCTTCTACCTTTCCCTTATTACTCAAAAATAAAGCCACTATTTTTTTTTTTTTAAAGAATGAACATGAAAGCCAGCGATTTTCGGTGCCTTATTTATATTCAGGTTGGTAATAAGTAAAGCACTCAAAACACTTCTTTCTTTTCCCATCATTATTTCCAGTGTTAAGGTATCCTACATAAGATCTCTAGCCTTTTCACTGTGTAAGTACATGCCTTTCAGAACTCTCCAGCCAAGAAATGAGAGATGGGTACTTTAGGCTTTCAAAGGATTTTGTGGCCTCAAGGTCAAGTTCTGAAGGATGACCCGTTTGGCTACTCTTACCACACTGGTCAGGCAGCAGGTGTAAAGAGAGGGGTGCCTGTGGCGTCAGTGTGGGCCCTGGGCAGACAGTCACATTGGCAGCCCAGAGGAAGTCGGGGGCTCTGAGTGTGAGTGGGTGAGTTTCCAGCTCTACTTGCTAGTGTTCTTTACCAGCTGGGCGATCTGGTGGTGATACTGACTGTCCATTTCCTCCTCTGTAAAGGAGAAAATAAAATACTCTCTCAGGATGGTGTATTTGAAAAACGCTATGTTGAACTAAGGCTTCTGTACTCCCAGGAATAAAACATCATCAAGCCGTAAAAAGGAACGAAATAGTGCCATTTGCAGAGATGTGGATGGACCTAGAGACTGTTGAGTGAAGTAAGTCAGGAAGAGAAAAACAAATATTGTATAATATCGCTTACTGGCAAAGCAGAAATAGAGTCACAGATGTAGAAAACAAACTTACAGTTGCCAAGGCTGGGGGGTGGGACGAAATGGGAGATTGGGACTGACGTATATACACTATTGATACTATGTATAAAATAGATAAGGAGAACCTCCTGTGTAGCACAGGGAACTCTATTCAATGCTCTGTGGTGACCTAAATGGGAAGGAGATCTAAAAAAGAGGGGATATATGTATATGTATAGCTGATTCACTTTGCTGTACAGCAGAAGCTAACACAACATTGTAAAGCAACTATACTCCAATAAAAACTAATAAAAAAAAGTTTGTCACTTGGTTATGAGATATACTGCAATTTCATATCTCGGGGATTTATCTACCAAAGCCTTGCATCCCCCTTTCATATCCCTACAAGACAGCAGCTCTTTTCACTGAGCCAGCACCCTGGGTCGTTTGTGCTACCGCTTCTCATAATTTATTTGCTGCCTCCCCGGCTCCATTCTGCCATTTCGCATGGTTGGGTCAACCTTTCCTTCACAAGTCTGGGGTATCATTTAGATTTTTAGCCTAACTGTCAAGATGCATTAGGGAAAGAGGCTGAATGTTGCCAACATTGCTTCGGCAAATAATAAGAAAAGTCACATTTCTGGGCTAGCAGTGGGCAGGCCTCCATACCTGCTCAATGACCTTCAAATGTCCAACACGCGTACTCACAATATGTACGGCATGAACAGGAAGTGGCTGACACCTGTATGGGAAACAGTGCTGGGTCTGGAGTTAATTTTTGACTTCTAACTTTGTCACTAACTAGCGCTACGGCCCTGAGTAAATTATTCAGCCTTTTCAGGTCTCCACTTCTCAGTGTAAATTGAGAATGAATAGTACATATCCTCTCAACTTTAAAGGATTATTGGGGAATTGAATAAGAGAATGTAGACAAAAGTATTCTGCAAATTTTACAGCACAGAATAAATATGAGGGCTTGTATCAGTGTAGGCTCAGAGCCCTGTATACAGCAGGGCTTCAATAAATAGGAACCTAATTGCAGGGTACGAAAGAGCCACCACTAACTCTTCTGGCAACTTGACATGTAAACCAGGAGTGAGGGAGGGCAGGAAATCTAGTTGGCAGATTAAACTTGGGCTCAGTACACTCCAATCAGCTTTCTTAACTGACACAGGGATGGAAGTAACGAACTTCAACGTCTGGTGATGTGGCTCTAAGGAATCAGTTCAAATGACAAAACACAGGGAACTCATTTAATTCTAGAAGGCGGCATCCTTAGGGTGTCCCCTGGGCCTCCTGGAAAGGCAGGCAACAGGCCGAGCCTCATTAAGTATATGGAGAGGACAGACATCCAGGTGAGGGACCGGAAAACTGCACCCCCTTTCCTTCCCTCTCCTGCCCCCTCACCTCCATCCTGCACCTGCCCAGCCCCGCCTGCCTCTTCCGCATGCCCCGGACCTGGGAGCCTGTGCTGGCTGCTCTGCCCTCTTGCTTCTCTTATTCTGCCTGCACTTGGAGCCAGTTTCATTCACCTGTGCGCTTAATCCTCTGCTGTTCACCGTGGTTCCTGGGGCTTCACCTCTCCTGCTTTGAGGTCAGAGACTGTATTTCAAGTGTCTTTTGAGTCCCCTCAGTCCCTGTCTGAGGACCAAGCCTGTAGCAGGTGATAAATACCAGCTGATGAGGAGCCTGGACACCTGTGAAGGTGCTGGAACCTGGTCCTGGAGGCTGTGGGCATCCTTCAGAGGACTAAAAGCAGGACAATGACCTGCTTAGATCCATCTTTCAGAAAGATGATCTTTAAGGTAGACTTGATGGAAGACAGGGAGAGCCAAGCCAGGTTTCAAGGGAGGGAAAAATTGCTTCAGGTCCACAGTCCTTACCTGAAACCCTCAGGTCTGGATGTGTTTTGGGATTCACAACTTTTGTATTTTAGGAAGGCAAACTGATGCCTACACCACACACCATACACCACGCCAGGCAGGGTCTGGGCAGTCTAATGAACAGACAATCACGGGAAGTGGCATCAAAGCTACATATCACTTTCAGTCAGTTCTACCAAATGAGTTCTTAAAAACTTCAGGCGTTCAGAGCTTTCACAATTTATGAATTGAGGGAGAGAGATTGTGGGTTGATATTTTAAGGAAAGCCTTCTAAGGAGGATGGGTCTTGCTGACCAAAGACTCTTACGTTTTGCTGATCGCCTGGAGAGGAGTCCGGGGAGGGGTCAGACAGAGGAACTGCTCAGCTCCATGAAAGGCAGGGTGTCTGGACTGTGGGGCAATCCCAGAGATGGGCAGAGGGCGAGGAGGGGGCCCAGCAGGCTGGTGCGGGATAGATGCTGAAGCTACGCCACGAAGCCGGGGAGAAGAAGCCGGTGGGGCAGCCAAGGGCCTGCAAGAACAGGAACGCCTAGCCATCCACTCTGAAACTGTTTGCACTGTTTTCCGTAAGTCCCCCCCTTGGCCACCCCACGTGCCGGTCCGTTCTCTATCTACAACAGCGCTGCCTAATAGAAATATCATGCGAGCCACCTAGGTAATTAAAAGATTTCTAGTAGTTGTGCTAAAAAAGTAAAAAGAAATGGTGTGCTTTTAATAATATATTTTATTTGAGCCAATACACCCTAAATATTGTCATGTAATCAATAAAAAGTTACTAATGAGACCTTTTACTTTTTGTTCCCTTGGTATGAAGCATTTGAAATCCGGTGTGTATCTTACACTAACAGCCATCTCGGTCCAGACTCTCCACACCTCGACAGCCGCCTGTGCCTGGTGGCTCCCGGACTGGGCAGTGCAGCCCTAGATTCCCCAGTGGGGCCTTGGGGGGCTCAGGTCCCACCCTCAGCTCTTTGTTGGGTGAGTCTCCCAGGTGGGACCCTCGTAGACTGAATGCTTACAGCTCTGGACAAACTGACTCAGGTAATTCATTAGCCTCCCAACAACGAGGGGATTTAGACCAGGTGCCCGCATCTATGAGCATAAACATGTTCTTCTCCAGCTAGATCTTTTGAGAGAGGCTGGAAGTCTGTCCTGAGACTGCAAGGGAAAATCTGGGATGCGGGTTTTCCTGTAAAAACTCTGATTTTACATGCCTGCCTGTAGCTACACAGGATGGAGTAGGTAGGGTTATCTCTGCCCCCACTTTTTTTCACTATAAATGAACATGTTTAGTTCCAACAACCGTAATAAACAGATTTCTCAAACTAACAACACAGCCCTACATTTTCACTTTTTTTTTATTGGTAAGAGATGGGATTTCATTTGTAATGATTAATCCTGAGACTTTGTGAGCACTTATAAGCGCTTGAATGCCATAAAATAAGGGAGCTGATGAAGAAGTCGAAATAAAATATCTGCAAAAATAAAGATCCATCACAGAGTCGTTTTATCTGGCTAAAGAACTCTCCAGAATCTGTGAAAAGATTACTCGTGTGTGTGGAGACACCCCAAACCATGCCCACAGGGCACTTACTAAACATGAATCATCCTAATACTTGCTCAGCTTTCCCAAGGAGGCACCCACTCCTCACGGACTGACGGCCCCCAAAGCAGCTAGCCATCCAAACCCATTCAAACAAAACCGATTTTTTTTTTTTTTGGTGAGGGGTGTAGATTAAATTCTCAGACGAATTGCCTGAGAAGTCAATTTGACATACGATCACCTAAAATCTTGGCTGTTCGGAAAAGCTATAAAAAGTTTCACTGATATCCCTTCATTTTCCTCCAACGCCCTCTCACCGGCATCCCATCATCTTATAGAATCAAGGCTCGGGTGGTTTACATGCAGGAAGCTAAAATCACTGCATCTCAGCCAAAGACTATGCAATTTCAAGCCAAGTTTATCCTGTGCTGTTGTTATGTAAACTTTTAGTTGCATTTCATAGAAAAGGTCTAAGAATCCAGAGTGTCAGCAACCTGCACAGTTATATCTACCTCCACTTTGTTTTCTACAAGAGAAAGAGAATCAAGTCATGCTTATTACTGTTCCATATTGTTCTTCCTTCTTCTGCACTGGACACACAGTCTCTGGAAGCCCAGAACTTGGACTAACGAAAAGTCTGCACATCTTATGACACAGCATGTGATTTCTATGTTCTGGTGGGATTACTGACAGCCGTGGAGAAGGAGCTGGCCAGCCTCTCTGCTACCTTTGTTCTCCTCTTCCACCATCTATTTCTTCCGAGATCCCTGCCATGCCATGAAGATTTGAAAGCATCAGGTCTCTCAACTCAACTTTTCTTCCCATCCCAAGGAAATAAAGCCCACCTGGCTCTTCCTAAGCAGAAACTATTTAGAAGAAGGAACGGAAAGCTGGTGAGAGGGCATTTCACAAGAGTTCAGATCAGGTTCCTGCAGACTTGAGAATTCTCAGTGCGAAGTGGGGTCCTGCCACCTACTTAGCTAGGTGGCCCTGCCTGTGGCATGAGATGGCCTTCTGCCCATTCCTGACCTGGATGTGGGGAGTGGTGCGTGCATATGTGTGTGTGTTTGGGATTGTGGATATTCTACCTTGAAAAAGACTTTCCAACTCAAAGACCAACTGTTAAGAGCTCAGAGTTTTTTTTTCAGAGAAATAAAACATGCAAGTTTCAGGTCTACAGAGAAAATGTAGTAAGAAAGCAGTGACTAAGATGACAAGTTAGGTTTCTGGACATACTTCTACTGTAAAGGCTATTTTTGTTTTAAATAAGCAAGGTATTCTCTTCTGGAAGAAAGGCCCTTGGGATGAAAAGAAGAGAAAAATAGGTCCTAGTAAGGACCCAGGTCCCAGTAACTGTTTTCAGGGTCTGACAGCTCTGCCAGGTGTCCAGAGCTGAGGACCGGAAGATCTGAGGATCTGACTTCTCCTGGTTCTGATGTTAACTATTTAGCCATAAACTTTCCGGTGGCTTCTTTATAATGGGAATAAAGAACCCAATTCTGCCTTCTTTATAAGTTGTTGTTGAAGACAATGTGATATAGTAGAATCGAAAGTGCTTTGAAAAACATTTTTTTAATGTACATAAATACAGTAGTAAACAAATACCTGACTGAATTTGCATGCTGCTAATATATCTACTGCCTGTATCACAAACTCTCATCTATAATGTTCTATATCTGGTTTGTTTTTTTTTTTTTCTCTAAAACTTCTCTGTATATTCCCAGCCTGTTCAAAATAGAATTCCAAGTGTGTATCATCTGCAGGATTGGGCAATGGCAGAGTGCTATGCTGTTCCTGTACCTAATCCAAAGTTCCAAGAACCAGACAATCTTTAAACTTCTTTCCAGCTTGAAAACTCATCTAATCTAAGCAACAACAATCTCTAGCCAGGCATCTCTCCTCCTTGCCTTTGGACTACTATTTTAGCAGCTTATTAGTTTTTTTTTAGCTCATTTCCCCACACCATGGCTACGTGTCTTCTGACACCACTAACGATGGAGTGCTGGGGCCAAGCTGGGCATCTCTTCATTGCTGACTGTCCAAGAATCTGCCTGTGACTCATGCCTTGGACTGCCCAGCGTTCGGATGCTGGGTGGCTGTCACCATAATGTTTGTAGGATTTGGAAATTCTACCTCAAGCTCTACTCCAAGGGTGTTGATCCTGGCTAGCTGCATTCATGCAAAACAATCCAAGCACTCTGACTCATTTTGGGAATCTGGCATTCTTGGGCTTTTGATATTGAGACAGTGGAAAACTTTTATATCAGTATCCATGCTGCCAATAATTTTTATCCATTTAAGCACTTAATCTTTTACATATTTACCCAGCAATTTCCAAGGCTCACTATAGATCAGAGTTAGCACTCTTCTGCTAGGACAGACTTCCCCATGGTGCTGATAGAGACACATTTGTAGGTATCTCATGGGAACATTTTAGGCATTTGGGCATCAGCATTTTATAATTTTCATCATAGAGCCCCTGTACATGTTTTGTTAGATTTACACCTCAGTATTTCATTTTCTTTGAAGCAACTATAAATGGTATTGAATTTTTAAATTTGGTTTCTACTTGTCAGCATATAGAAATCCAACTGATTTTTGTGTGTTGATCTTCTATCCTATAATACTTCAGAACTTGTTTATTAGTTCTATTTGGTAGATTCTTTGGGATTTTCTATATAGTCAAGTATGTTGTCTTCAATTAGAGACAGTTTTATTTCTTCTTTTCCAACATGTATGCCTTATATTTCTTTTTCTTGCCATGTTGCAGTGGCTAGAACTTCCAGTACGACACTGAATCAGAGTGGTGACAGTGAACATCCTTATCTTGCTTTCAATCTTAGAGGGAAAGCATCCACTCTTTCACTATTAAGTATGATGTTAGCTGTTAGCTGTGTTTTGCAGATGTTCTTTACAAGGTTGAGGAAGTTCCCCTCTATTCCTAGTGTACTGAGAGTTTTTATAATGCATGTGTGTTAAATTTTGTCAAATGCCTTTTCTGCATCAATTGATATGATCATATGCCTTTTCTTCTTTAGCCTGTTGCTATAGTAGATTACAATGGTTGATTTTCAAATACTGAACCAGCCATGCACACCTGGAATAAATGGTCTTTTTATACATTGTAAGATTCAACTTGAACTTTCTTGAACTTTTTTTTTAATGTCTAAGTTCATGGGGGGATATTGGTCTGTTATTTTCTTTTTTGTTTTGTCTTTGTCTGGTTTTGGCATCAGGAAAATGGTCTCATATGATTTGGGAAGTGTTCCCTCCTTTTTTTTCTGGAAGAGATTGTATAAAATTAATGTTAATTCTTCTTTAAATATATGGTAAAATTCTGCAGTGAAACCATCAGTGCCTAGAGATTTTTTTTTTGGGGGGGGAAGGAACTTTTAAACTACAAAGTAAATTTCTTTAATAATTACAGGGCTATTCAGGTTAAGTATTTCAACTTGGCTGAGTTTTGGTAATTTGTTGTTTTAAAGGAATTGGTCCATTTCACATAAGTCATCAACTTTATGTGTGTACAGTTGTTCATAGCATTACCTTATCCTTTTGACATCTGCAGGGTCTATAGTGTTATCCCTCGATTCACTCTTGATTTGTGTTTTCTCTCTTGTTATCTTCAACTTTGCTAGAACTTTATTAATTTCTTCAAAGAATCAGCTTTTTGTTTATTAATTTCTCTATTGTTTTCATGTTTTCGATTTCACTGATTTCTGCTCTTAGCTGTATTATTTCCTTTTTTCTGTTTGCCTTGGCTTTATTTTGCTCTGTTTTTTCTAGTTTCTTGAAGTAGGATTTAGCTAACTGATTTCAGATCTTTACTCAAGTATAATGTAAGCATTTAGTGCTGTAAATTTCCATCTTGGTGCTGTTAGCTGTATCCCACAAATTTTGATATGCTGTGCTGTCTCTTTTTTTTTTGCTGTGTTGTCATTTCTTTCTACGTATATTATAAATTTCCTTTTTGACCTATGGGTTATTTAGAAGTGTGCTGTTTAACTTCCAAGTGTTTGGAAATTTTCCTGTTATCTTTCCATTACTGATTTTTAGTTTGATTCTGTTATGGTGAGAGAACATACTGTATATGATTTCAATTCTTTTAAATTTGTTAGGGTTTGTTTTATGTCCCACAACAAGGCTCATCTTGGTGAATGTTTCATGGGAGATTGAAAAGAATGTGTATTCTACTGTTGTTGGGTTAAGTGTTCTATTAATATCAATTAGATCCTGTTTGATGGTATTTTCAGTTCATCTATATCCTTGCTGATTTCCTGTCTAGTAGTCTATTAATTGCTGAAAGTAGGGTTTTGAAGTCCCTAACTATAATTGTGGATTTGTCTATTTATCTTTTCAGGTCTATCAGTTTTTGATTCATTTATTTTTAAGCGCTGTTGTTTCTCCACACACGTTTCTGATTGGTATATCTTCTTGCTGGGTTGATCCTTTTATCTTTATGTAATTTCCCTCTTTGTCCCTAGTAATTTTATTTGCTGTAAAATCTACTTTTTAATATTAATATAGCCACTCTTGATTTTTTAATTACTTTTTGCATGATGTATTTTCTGACATTTTTACTTTTAACCTACCCATGTCATTATGTTTGAAGTGAGTTTCTTGTAGACAGTAAATAGTTGGGTCATTAAAAAAAAATCCACTCTACCAATTTCTATCTTTTAGTTGCTGTATTTAGACCATTTACGTTGAATGTAATTATTGATAATATTAGGGTATAAGTCTGCCATATTATCCATTGTATACTTTTTTTTTCCTTCTGCTTCTTATTCCTCTTTTTTTTGGCCTTCATATGGCTTACTAGTACCTTTCTCAGAGCTCTGTTTTAATTTATTTATAGTGTTTTTGAGTATGTTGCTTTGTATAGATTCCTTAGGGGTTGCTTTAGGTAATGCCATACACATAGATAACTTATCACAGCCTAATGGTATCCACTTTGAAGTATAGAAAAGTTACCTCCATTTAAGTCCCTTTAACCTCTCCATTATGAAAACTGCAACAGTTCACCTGGGATTAGAATAGAGTTTTAGAAGGTCGGGTCCAAAATATAAAGCCCTGTGGTTCCTGAACTTCAGGTATGACCTTGAGGTCTCAAGCCATTCTTGTACTAGTAATACCCTATTTGTACAGGCAACGGGCTTGCAGGTACCCCACATAACATACCCTCCCTTATGCCCATGAATGCAGTTTAAAGAAACATAAGAATATAACCATCCACTATAGTTCAGACCTCAGATGTCTGAACATCTGTCTAAAAGCCCTAGGCAGATGGTCCGTATCAATAATATAGTATCGTATCTGTGGCTGTAATTGGGTAAAATGAAGTACTTGTCTCAGAAGGTGTGGATCCCACCATGGACAGCCACTCCACTTTCAGAATTTGGTTCCTATACTATCTCTGAATTCTGGAAATTAAAACCAACAAGCAACTAATCATGTTTCTTGCCCTTTATTGCTTTTCTAGCCCTGGGATCATCTAGTTAGTGGATTAAAGCATACAGTTCTGTATCATGGAATGTATTATGTTCCTAGGTCAGTGTGCTAATACCTGGCTCACTCACATTTTGGCATGATCAGAACTGTACTCTAGATACATTAATCATATAGTTGGAATGAAGAAACGGGTAACAGGGAGATCAGGCTTCTATAGAGGGCTGGGAATGAAGCAGGGAAGGCCTGAACAAAGGTGTGGCCATGGAGATGTAAAGGAATAGAATTATGTAGGAGAGGCTGCAAAAATAGAATGTGATAGGATACAGCAAGTGATTGGGCTCTGGAGCTAAGGAAGGAGAGAAAGTCCATGGTTTTGAGTCTGTGAGGCAGCACTAAAAAAAGTAGGTGAATAAGAGAAAGAGCTGGGGGGAGGGTGGAGAGGAATGTGAGATTCTGAACATGTAAGATCTAAGGCCTCAGTGGCTGGCTGTAAAGACTGGTTAGGAGCTCAAGGAAGACATCACACTTAGGGATCTCAGTTTGGTAGGCTCCTGGACAGAGATGAGAGTGAAAGCTGCAGGAGTGGATGAGCTCACCATGAGGAGGATGCAGAGAAAAAGAAACAGACCAAAGATTGAACCCTGGTAAAAAACAAAACAAAACAACCAAGGGAGTGCTGTCAGATGGCAGACAAAGAGTAGACGGTTCAAAGAGGGCATGACTGACAGGTCACAGGCTGCCAAGGCGTCAAGGAAGTTAAGGACTGGGAAAGGGCCACTGGTTTGGCCCGATGACAAATAGATCATGGTGGCCCACGTGTACAGATGCCCGAAACCAGATGCAGTGGACAGGTGGCCAGAAAGCCTGGCCCACAAGAGGTTCAAGGACTGGGAGAGAGAGGACGAGCTCAAGAGCTCAGCGGATACAATGGTTGACGGGTGTGGGTATTTTGTTTAGTTTGGGAAAATAGGAGTAGGCTGTCGGAGGAAGAGTACCTAAGGAAAGAACAAGCCGGGCCTGGAGAAGGATGGAGGGAGGAGATGAGGTCAGGGAACCAGAGGGGAAAAGGAGCAGGCGTTTCTTCCTCCGTGATGGGAGAGAAGCAGGGAGGCACGAAGCTAGGGAAAAATTTAAGGTGAAAAGAATGAAAGTGTAGGATGCTGTTCCAAAGGCTCTGTACACATGATTAATTTTCTTTTTAACCCAAAATGCTTTTCTCAATGAAATTTATGTAATTCGGTTGGGGCAAAGGGGGTTTCCAAATCTGACTAATCAGCAACACTAATTGGGAAACTTAAAAAAATACAGATTCCTAGGCCTCAACCCAGCCACACTGAATAAGAATTTCTGGCGGAGGGAGCCCAGGAACCTGAATTTTAAAGCCTCCTCAGTGATTCTGATGGTTAGCTGGGTTTGAGACCTCCTAGTATGTTTTCAACCAAAGACGTGTATCAAAATCACGGGGGGCAGACGTTGACTCTGCAGAGCACAGCTATTAATATTTTTAAAAGCTCCCCAGGTGATCTGATGTGCACCCGGGTTAAGAAACACAGTGAAGAAATGGGACTGAAAAAGCAACCTGGTTGGAAAGGATACTGAAGTCGCCATACAGATGGGTTCTCTGTTGTTGATATCACCTGGCAATTTCCTTTGGACATTTTTCCTATCGAAACAGCACCTGCTCCTAGCCTGGCTGTCACAGGTGGACTGATATGATTCACTGTGGCTTCTCAGTGCATTTCCACAGGCAGCCAGGCTGGTGGGGAGGTCATCTCTGCTCTTTGGAGAGACACTGAAATTTTTTGAAGTCTCTTTAAGGGAAAGCATATAGAATAACATTGTTCTTTCTCTGAAATAACGACACACTGTACCTTATGAAAGAAACAGTAAGATGCAGAATGGAGGAGACAAGGTGGTAGAAAGAGCAATGATGGTTCATGTTTCATTAATTTGAAAGAAAATCTGATCAAGCAGATTCATAATTAATTTGGTCTGAAAATTCCTTGCCCTCTTCTGTCGATTTTTCTTTTTTTTTTTTAAGCAGCAGCAACAATACAACAACAACTACAGAAATGAGAGCCTGACACATAATTGTTTGGCTTTGAGGGAGGCTGCAAGCCCAGCTCTTTTAATGCCTCCCAGAGAAATACAACATTTTCTTTTATCCAAAATGGTGGTGTGATCCAATTCCTGCTCCAGCAGCCCCAGTACCTCATCTGTTGGAGCCTTTAAGTTTACGGCACAGACGGAAGCAGTTTCTCTCTCTTTTTATAGGACATTCACATTTGCATTCTCAACAGACAGTACAAGCCTCAAAGGCCATATTCCCCCCAATGTAATAATCCTACACTTGAAATACGAACGATATAATAGCAGCATGAAAATATTCTTACCCCGATGAAGGCTGGCTCCAGCTGCGGCTTAGTAAGTCAAAAACTAGTAAACTTTCTTGTAATAACATCCTAAAAATTCCAAAGGTTATTTTCCCTCATCCACAGTTAAAAAGCCATCTCCTACAGAACACTGTCACATCTGTGACGTGTCCAGGATTAAGGCAAGAGGGTTCTTGCTTATAGTAATTTGTCTGGTTAGAGATTAAAGAAAAAAACCTGTCTTGAGCTGTCAGTTAATATTTTTTCACTTAAAAAAAAAATCCATCTTCATGCTTCACAGCAGAACTGTGTGATTTTTAAACAGAGGTAAATTCTCCTCCTATCAGGCATCTGATAGTTTTTTGCATGTCAGCACAAGGCAAGCAAACAAAATACGACCCGCGAAGTTTCAGATACATCTTAGTAACATAAACGGAAATTAGTTAGCTTTCTTTGATATCGAATTACCGAAGCATCTCACTGAAAAAACAAAATCCTCCTTGCAATTAATAAAGAATTGGGGTATTCTAACCAAGCTGAAAGCTAAGAACCTTCAAATTCCAAATCTTTCCATTCCTGGATGAGCTTTGGTATTCAGATGTTAATAGGATGCCTTTTTTTTTTTTTTTTTTTTTGGCCAATGTTCAGGCCAAAGAGTCTGTGAAACAGACTTTTTCCATCCTATGACCTGTTTTAGAATTTCTTTCTTGCAAAATGTTAGTTATTTTGCTTGGCGGATTGCCCGAATTCATTCTTACTTTCTTTCTCCTCCTATTACTTTATCTCCTCTCCCTTCTCTTTTCTCTCCCTTCTTCACCCCGTCTCTCTTCTATTCTTTGATAAATCATGGATTTAAAAGATAGTCCACTTGGACCTACAGTCTATGTGAGATTTGGCAGGGTTGCTGGAGTTAGCAAATAAAAATACAGAATCCCGGGGCTCCCTGGTGGCGCAGTGGTTAAGAACCCGCCTGCCAGTGCAGGGGACACAGGTTCAAGCCTTGGTCTGGGAAGATCCCACATGCAACAGAGCAACTAAGCCCGTGCGCCACAACTACTGAGCCTGCACTCTAGAGCCCGCAAGCCACAGCTACTGAGCCCACATGCCCCAACTACTGAAGCGCGCGTGCCTGGAGCCTGTGCTCCGCAACAAGAGAAGCCACCGCAATGAGAAGCCCGCGCACTGCGACGAAGAGTAGCCCCCGCTCGCTGCAACTAGAGAAAGCCCGAGCGCAGCAACAAAGACCCGACACAGCCAAAAATAAAAAAATTAATTAATTAATTAAAAAAAAATACAGGATCGCCAGTGAAATTCAAATTTCGGGTAAAAAACGTTTTTTTTAGTGTATGTCCCAAATACTGCATGAGACATACTTACACTCAAAAACTATTCCTTGTTCATCTGAAATTCAAACGGAACTGGGTGTCTGGTATTTAATCTGGCAGTCCTACTTTGGAGGTTAAACAGAGGGACATGAAACAACAAAGACATCTATTTACAACAACTGGAAGAAGAGACATTTCCATTCCCGTCCTCCTGAATGCTTTTGGTCTAGGTGTAACATTTTCTGTGGCATGACTTCAATTTATTTTTGATCAATCAAGTTTTACTAAAAGCTCCACAGAGGATATCACATCTTGATACTGAAGAAGTCCAGCCAGGGTTTCAGGGCTAACCCAGCACCACCCGAATCCAGAACTTGCAAAATCGGTCCCTCAGGAAACATGGGATTTTAGTCCAAGCCACAAAAACCGTACAAATATTCAAGTTTTAATGGCTCACTTTTCTTCAAAATTTGAGTCTCAAATTTAGTACTTTCAAAGGCACTGAACTCTCTGCCATTCTTACTCTGAGGCTGTGTAGCATGATTGGTAACAGTATTATTAAAAAAACAACAGAATTCAAACGTACTTCAAAATGTAATGAAATGATCACCTCTTGGACATTTTAAGGGGAAGATAAAAATAATGATATGCTACAGACATTTAAAGATAAGATTAAAATCTTAATTATGCTAATTATTAATTCAAGTGTATTTTTCAACATCTTGAATATACCCAGGGGTATCACACAATTCAGGAATGCTGTTCTCTTGTTCAGAGACACATTAATATTCAGTATTTGGAAGTAATTTGAAGTCTAATAGCTGAAATGCAGGCTGTATAGAAGCGTAGTTAAAAGCACGGGCTCAGGAGGCAAAATGAGTTCAAATCCCAGCTCTGTCACACACTAGCTGTGTGACTCTGGGCCAGTTACTTACCCTCTCAGTGCATCATTTCCCTTATCAGTAAATGGGGATAACCATCCCAGAGAGCTGTGAGAATAATATGAGTAAAATGCTTAGAATAGTGCCTAGCACATAATAAATGCTCAGTAAATTTAAGGAGCGAGAGTCATACGACCTAGTCAAAACTGTCAATAGGAAAACAAAACTCACAAAATTAGAGAATGTCTCCATTTTTACAATTGGCTCATGAGAAAAAAGATTTTTTTTTCTTGTGGTCAAATGGATAATATCTATTTTTTTCAAAATTAAAAACAATGCTATTTTACGTATTTAACCATTAAAAAATCCTCTGTTTTCAGAGTAATCTGCTTCTGGGGTTAAGTGAAAGCAACATCATCCTGTTTCAAGAAGTGAGGCTACACGATTACCAGTTCTTCCCAACTAGTGCTTGTTTTTCTTGTCTCACCCTGCTTATTATTTTCCTTACTTGCCAAAACTCCAAAAGCAAATTAATAATACTCTCTCCCCCATCCCTACAAGCCAATTCATCTAACTCAATCCTCTAGCTTTAGTGTTAAACAGACTTTCAAATGAAATAGTCTCCAGTCGCTGGGTTTCCTGCCATCTGGCCACTCGGAACTTTATTTGTCTGTGTTTTGAGCCCAGCACTGCTTAGATCCACACGACGGTGCAGCGCACGTGTCTGCAGTTTAAGGCGGCATTGAAGAAAGGGGGCTTTCGAGTCAGACACCTGTAGGGGAATATCCTGGCTGGGCCACACCACCTGTGTGAGCTCTTGGAGCCTCGGTTTCTTTATCTATAAAAAGGGAGGTTCTAATGCTGTCGACGTTTCCCAGTTGCTATGAGGATTCAAAGAATTGATTCATCTGCAGGGTGATCCTGTGTTCCGTTTACACTGGCTGTCCCTGCATTACTGTTATATTATACAGCTCTCCTATTTTTAGAAAGCATTTAGTACACAGTCTGGCTTAGAGTTAGTATTTGCTACCTCTTCATCGTGATATACCGACACTGGTGCTATTCGGAAGAGATGCTTTAAATCCCACGGAGCCCTCATTTTTAAAGCAGGAATGGCCTTCTTAACACAGAAGGGTGAGTGCGTGCATGTGTGTGAATGTTTGGTCATCTGCCCGTTATTCCTACAGCCTCTGCCCCTTTGTATATTTCAGTCACTTAAGAAGCTCAGAGTGGACATGGAATTCTCTGTGGCAGAACCCTGAGGGCAGAGGCTTAAATATTTTACATGCTTTTGGGGGGATCATGTGAGCACTGCTTTACCAAAATACACTCTGCCAACAGCAGAAGGCCCTTTGAGGTGAGCAGGTGGGCCGGGGCTGGGGAGCTGCTCTTTGACTGCTGCCAGGTACTCGGACTGTCAGATCAATTCCCGACTCCAGCCTCTGCTACTTCCAAGACCTCCATCACCGGGCAGAAATACCACCCTGACTCATCGCCTGTAACCAGCCTTCCTCCTGTCTCCTTCCGCAAGCTTCCTCACAGGCTCTGTGGGCTGCAATTCTCTCGACACTATGGAAGGAGAGCAGATATTCAGGGCTTGAAGGGAGATGCCCGCCCTCTGCTCAGAAACAGGATTTCTTCCTTAGTGTCTCTTCTAGTTCGTGCGCCCTCCGCACCAGACCTAAGGCAGCGCCTCCAAGTGGCTCTGACCCAGCTGGGATCTCAGCTCTGCCACTGCCAACTGTGAGGTCTCACTCACTGAGACCTCCATGATCCCTTCTGTAATATGAGGCGTAGTAATGTCACCTCGCTGGATTGTTGTGAGACTGAAATAAGACAACGTGTCCGGCAGAGCGCCTGGCACAAGATAGACATTGAATGCGTGGGGAGTATCATTTTGGTACCAGGCTGCCTGAGAAGGGACCAGCATTAGAGGCATAGGGGTGCAAAGAGAATCTGTGATCTGGGGGTGGGAGGGACGGGGGAGAACTCAGTTTGTAAATATACAAGCTCTGCATTTTGCAGATTTATATCTAATTAAAATCCATAGAAAAGAAAGCACAGATCAAGCTAACGGTATTTCTGAAAGAAGATACACGAAATGCACAGCGGATATATTCCAACCATCCTCTGTGTTATCCTGCATTCATTCATTTACTCATATTAATAATCTTTTACTGAATAAGTATTATGTTCTAAATGCTGGGCCAGGCTTCAACACAAGAGTGTGAAGCAGCTTTATGAAAGAATACACTTGGAGGAAGCATAATCAGCCGTTAATGTCAGGCAATATTTATTGATTACACACTGCAATCAATACATATGGTAATATTTATTGATTTACCACAGTCTCCCTTGGCCAGAGTGACTCAGAAAACCCTGCCATCTGCTACAGTCACACTGAATACAGAGGAGCTCCAGTTTATTAGTGAATGTCTCTTTGGACTGAAAGAGCTCTTTGCAAAGGTGCCAAACTCACTTTCAGATACTGTCCACCTGAATCATTAAGTGAAGGAAGCAGTTGCTTCTGTGGTCTAGTTAGGGGTTGGTGAAAACTAACCCTTCCTGCATGGCATACACCCCAAATACCTACTTCTTGAGCCTGTGAATGGGTCCTGAAATTTTCTGAGTTGTCACTCCCTTGAGCTAAAGCTTTCCTTGGCCCTAATAGAATGCCTTGGGTTCTCTGAGGGGAGTCCTGCCAGGCGCCCTATAAACTAGCCTGCCAGGCAGTGTGGGCCAGAGAGATGGCCCGTGGCAGATGGGAGAGGCGACAGACTCAATGGAGGCAAATCTTTGGACAAGCTTCTTATACTCTTTCAGCCGTGATTTCCTCATCTGTAAAATAGGAAAGAAGAACTTCCTTTCCAGGCTATTGGGAGGACAGAAGAAATCATCTCCATCAGGTGACCAAGCCGGGGTTAGAAACACTGCAGGGCCCCTACAGGTGGTTTCCTTTTCGTTCCTCACTCCCGTGGCACAAACTATCTCGTTAGTTGGTCAGTAACCTCTAGTGTGTTTCGTGAACATGGGTTGACCAAAAATGAATTTGTGTAGTTTGACCTGCATTTAAAAAATATTAACAAAAAAAAGAAAATGTCAGCGTCATGGTGGGTCCTGTTTTGTGACACTGTTGTTTGAACCATACACTCTCATAGGATGTGACATATGGCTGACTGGGTAGGTTATGTTTGAAAATTTGAGATGGGTGTGTACTCCAAAGAATGAAAGCTGGAACTTGAAGGGATATTTGTATACTCATGTTCATAGCAGTGTAATTCACAACAGCCAAAAGGTAGAAGCAACTCAAATGTCCATTGATGGATGAATGGATAAAGAAAACGTCTATACACACAATGGAATATTATTCAGTTTTAAAAAGAAAGAAAATGCCTTTTTAAAGAGGAAGGAAATTCTGACACCTGCTACGACATGGATGAACCTTGAAAACATAATGCTAAGTGAAATAAGCCAGACACGAAAGGACAAATACTGTCTGATTCCACTTATATGAGGTTCCTAGAGTAGTCAAAATTAGAGAGACAGAAAGCAGAGTAGTGGTTGCCAGGGGCTGGAGAGAGGAGGAAATGGAGAGTTACTAGCTATGGCAATTTATTAATTTGGCCTATTAATGGGGACAGAGTTTCAGTTTGAGAAGATCAAGAGTTCTGGGAATACTTCATGGTGATGGTAGCCACAACAATGTGAATGTACTTAATGCCCCTGAACTGCACACTTAGAGATGGTTAAGACTATACATTTTATGCTATGCATATTTTATCACAATTAAAATTAAAACCCTTTAAATTACCCCCAAAAAAGCTTGAGAAACGCTGACCTAGATGACACCTTGAGGAGAGGTATGTTTGGATGGAGCCCAGGTGTAGAGGAAAGAGAAAGCATCAGTCTAGGGAAACAAAACAAGAGAGGGGAACAGACTTCCTAGTTTTGCTGAAGAATTTTCTTCTATGGGACCTCTGGGACCATGGGCCTTCCAGTCTGGTGTATGAACATGGAAGATAAGGTTTGCAGTCTTGTTCTGTGATGGCATAATTTCCAATCTACATTCCTGGATTTGTTTGCTGTTTTAATCTGACGGTATAACCAACACAACAGCAACATCTAATTTCCTTTTCAGGTAAAACTGACAGCCTCCTCACCTCTCTTTTCCTTCAGCAATGGTGCCCAGCCCCAGCTGGACTTGTTGGTCTTTGAAGGCTGGGTCAACGCCTTCCCTCCTTATCCACTGGACAAGCCATACCTCTCAAAGGCCTTCGGTCTAATTTATTCATCTACATAACAAGGGGGTCCAAGGAGCCCTAGAGACCCTTCCTACGTTATTTTTTATTCTTAGTGTCTAAGAGTTGGAGAAATGGGATCTGGCCAATTTTCTCTAGGCCAAGTGTCTATACTAGATTTCTCATTTTCCTAGCAGACAGGAGCCTGGCAAATTACTTAAACAGATACGGAAAGGAAGTCTCTGGGGGAGGTACCTCGTGGGCTAAAAGAACAGTCAGAGTTCATCATTTTAGACACGCATCGCTATGGCCAAAATAAATATCAGGAAGGTTTTAAACTTCTCTGAAAAAAAAAAAATCTTTTGGTAACAGTTCTCAAGTCGACTTTGATCTCTCAAATTCCAAAACCTATTATATGATCAGTTTGTATAATCTTATTATTAAAAGCACATGCATAAGTGATAGGTTTCTTTATATGTTTAGCACATTATTGTTCCTCTGTATATTTTTCCTCCATATTTAACATTTTCTAAGATAATTCTACAATGGGCATAAGATATTTTTAATAAATAACTATGGACTGAATGTTTGTGTTCCCCTCCCCCCAAACTTATATGTTGAAATTCTAACCCCCCATCATGATGGTATTAGGAGCTGGGTCTTTGGGAGGTAATTAGTCATGAGGGTAGAACCGTCACGAATGGGATTAATGCCCTTATAAGAAGAGACACGAAAGAACTTGCTTCTCCCCTCTCCACTCTTTGCCATGTGAGGACACAGCGAGAAGATGGCCATCTGCAAACCAGGAAGTGGGCCAGACACTGAATCTGCCAGCACCTTGATCCGAGACTTCCTAGGCTCCAAAACTATGAGAGAGAAATTTCTGCTGTTTATAAGCCACCTAGTCTATAGTGGTTTGTTACAGCAGCCTGAACTGATGGAGGTAAATACTTTTCATTGATATAAACACACTTCACCTTTCACCTTTGTAAATGACTCACAGGTGCACATCAGACACCTGGAAAGGAGATTTGGGCATCACCTAGACCCACTCTGTTCCATCAGTCAGTGATATCCAAGTCTTCCAAGACATTTAAAATTAGAAGTCAGTGGTGGAGGTGAATTCTCCAGCCGCTTCCTGGCTATGCATTCTCCTTTGGGGAGAGGTAAAGCCATGCACTGCTGGCCTCTGGTCCTATTGTCTGAAGGCTGGGAGAAGAGCTCATTCCGACTGACATTTCTGGAGAAGACTGACCACTCTGCCTTCTTCTTCACAGCTCCGGCTTCACTAGAAGACCTTTGTAAACTTAACCCTTTCTAAGCATGTCACCTTTTTTAAAGGAGAGATGAAAATTCTCATTAAGCTCTGATCTGTACCAACTGCAGAGATAGGGTTGTTTTCTATCTTTTCTAAATCATGAATCCTATTAAATAGCAGTAATAAGTATTTACTGAGTGCCTACTAGGTAATGGGCACTTTCCATATATTACTTCCAACTACTACATTAACTTGGGAGAAATAAGATTTCATGGGTTGCTCTAATTCAGTTTGAGCTTATAGCAGTTTCCAAGTCTTTTACTGCACAATGTGCACACCTGGTAGACCATTTCCTTCTGCTTCATTTTGTTAATTTCTTTTTCTTCTAGAAGTTTAACTATTTGTGTTTAATCCAATTTCCTTAATTTATGAAGGTCATTTTTGAATCTTCATTTATTCTTTAAAGTAATAGTTACTTTGTTCAAATGCGGACAGGTCCTCTGTTAGGAGTTTTCTACAAACCTATGCTTTTGACCTCTGACTTAAGCGTGGATTTGCCAGTGGTGGGCAAACCTGGATTAAGCAAGCACAGTGACCCTGCGAAATTGCGGTCTTCGTTGTATCTTGGAAATCTCCATTTGCTCCTTATTCCTAGAACTTTCCTAGTGAAGATGACAATCTAACAGGATCTCAGTCTGCTCTTCCTCTGCAGGCACTACCTTAGTCACTTGCTCTAAAAAGTCATCACCATAGTCAAGGTCATGTAGGTTTTCTTCTACATTATCTTTTAGGAGTTTTATAGTTTTGTGTTTTACATTTAGGTCTGTGATCCATTTTGGGTTAATTTTAGTGAGGGGTGTAAGGTCTGTGTCTAGATTCATTTTTTTGCATGTGGATATGCAGTGTTCTACCACCATTTGTTGAAAAGACCATCTTTGTCCATTGTATTGTCCTTGATCCTTTGTCAAAGATCAGTTGACTGTATTTATGTGGGTCTATTTCTGGGCTCTCTATTCTGTTCCACTGATCTACTTATCTATTCTTTCACCAACACCGTAGCTTTATAGTAAGTCTTGAAGTCGGGTAGAGTCAGTCCTCCAACTTTGTTCTTCTCCTTCAATACTGTATTGGCTATTCTATGTCTTTTGTTTTTCCACTGAGACTTTAAAATCAGTTTGTTGATATCCACAAAATACCTTGCTGGAATTTTGATTCAGATTGCATTGAATCTATAGATCAAGTTGGGGAATTTGTTTTTTATTAAAAGTATTCCATTATGTTTCCAATATATTGGAAAGTATTCCAGTATACCGAGATTGTTTATCCATTTACCAGCTGATGTATATTGGGGTTGTTTCCAGTTTTCGACTATCAAGAATAAAGCTGCTATTAAAATTCTTGTACTAATCTTTTAAAGGACATATGTTTCTCTTTTTTCCCATGCTAATAATTACAAATGGAATTGCTGGATCTAGTAATAAGTGTGTGCCTAATTGCTGGGGAATGCAATAAATGTGTGTAAAAGGAACAGTTTTTTAAAATGGTTATGCCATTTTATGCTCCCATCAGCAATGCACTAGGGTTCCAATTGCTTCATATCTCCTGACTATTTGGTGGTGTTGGTCTTTTCAATTTTAGTCACTCTAGTGGGTGTATAGTGGTATCTCATTGCGGCTTTAATCTGCATTTCCCTGAAGATGAATATTATTAGTAAAACGCACGTTTTCAATTCCTTACTGGACATTTGTATATCTTCTTTGTCTGTTCGAGGCTTTGCCCATTTAAAAAATTTGTGTCTTTATCATTTTGTTATTGAATTGTCAGAGTTCCTTATACATTCTGGATACAAAGTATTTGTCAGATATATGTACTGCAAGTATATTCTCCCAGTTTGTGTCTTGCCTTGTCATTTTGATGACCAGATGTTTTGAATTTTGATGAAATCCAGTTCATCGGGGTTTTCTTTTCTTTTCTGTGGTTTTGTGATTTCTGTAAGAAATCACTGCAGGTTGTGAAGATATTGTCCAATGTTTTCCTTTAGAAGCTTTATAGTTTTGGCCTTTATATGGAAGTCTGTGATCCATCGCAATTGTGTCCTGAGTGAGATTCAGATTTTCCCCCAGGAGTTCCTCCAGCACCATTTGTTGAAGACTTGTCTTTGTCAAAAATCAGTTGACCATACATGTGTGGGTCTATTTCTAGACTCTGTTTTGTTCCACTGATTTATTTGTCTGTCCATGTCAATGCCACACTACCTTAATTACTTTAGTTTTACAGTAAGCCTTGAAATCAGGTACTGTAAGGCCTCCAACCCTCCTCTTCTTCAAGACTGTTTTGGCGACCTAGGATCCTTGCTTTTCTATAAAAATTTTAGAATCAACTTGTCATTTTCTGGAAAAGTGCCCTGTTGGCCTTCTGATCAACACTGTGTTGTATCTCATTGTATACATTGAGATTGTTGTATCTCTTCTCATTATGAGAAGAACTGACATATTAACATTATGAGCCTTCCAATTTATGAACATCTCTCCATTTAAGTCTAAAATTTCTCTCATCAAGGTTTAATAGCTTTCAGTGTATAAGTCTTATATGTCTTTTGCTAAATTTATTAAGTATTTTATATCATTGTAAATGGGACTGCTTTTTAAATTTCATTTTGCAATTGTTTACTGCTATTAGAAACACAACTGATTTTTGTAAACTGACCCTGCTAAATTCACTTATTGGTTCCAGTAGTTGTTTATTAAATTTCTTAGGATTTTCTCTATAAACGATCATTCATAAAGATTTTTCCCAAAGATTTTTCAATCTTTATGCCTGTTATTTCTTTTTCTTGCCTTATTGTACTGACTAGAACTACAACACTGAATAGAAGTGATAAATGCAGACATTACTGCTATGTTCTTGATCTTAGGAGGAAAGTGTTCGGTATTTCACCATTAAATATGATGTTAGCAGTAGGTTTGAGGGTAGACGCCCTTTGTCAGATTAAATAAGTTCCCTTCTTGTACTAGTTTGCTGAGAGTTTTAAAAATCATGGATGGGTGTTGAATCACATCAAACACTTTGCCTTCATTTATTTAGAGGATCATATGGTTTTTCTCTTTCATTCTATTAATATGGTGGATTACGTTAATTTTTCTTCTAACATTAAGCCAACCATCATTCCTGTGATAAACCCTACTTAGTTATAATGAATAATCTCCTTTTCATATATCACTGGAACATGTATGCTAATATTTTGTTAAGGATTTTTTAGTGTTTATAAGAGATATTGGATTACAATTTTCTTTTCTTATAAGGATTATGTCAGATTGTGGTATCAAGGTTATACTGGCCTTATACAATGAATTGGGTAGTTTTTCTTCCTCTTCTATTTTCTGAAGGAGTTTGTATAAGACTAGCAGTTCATTTGTCGGTGTTTCATTGGTAAAAACATTTCTTATTTAAGTTTTGATGGAAGTTACCAGTGAAACCACCTGGCTCTGGAGGAATTTTCTTTGTGGAAAAGTTCTGATTACAAATTCAATTTCTTTAACAGCAATAGGGTCATTCAGATATTGTATTTCTTCATGTGGCAGTTATGGTAAGTTACTTATGGTAACTGTATTTTTCAAGGAAATTGACTATTTCATCTAAGTTGTCAAATAAATTAGCAGAAAGTAGTTCATAATATCCAGTTACTATTGTTTAAACTTCTGTAGGCTATACAGTGATACCCACTCTTTCTTTGCTGATGTTGGTGATTTATGTTTCCCTCCTCTCTTCCTTGATTAGACTTTAGTGTTTTGTTAATTTTACTAAATTTTTAAAAGAACTAAATTTTGGCTTTATTAATTTTCTCTATTGCTTAAAAATTTTTATTCCTATCTTTATTATGTACTTCTTCCTAATGATTTGGGTTTAATTTATTCTTCCTTTCTAGTTTCGTAAAGTGGAAACATAAATTACTGATGTTCAACTTTGTTCTTTTCTAGTCATGTAAAGCTATACATTTCTTTTTTGTTGTGTGTATTGTTTTAGCAAAGCCTATAAATTTTCATAAGCTGTACATGCATTTTCATTCAGTTAAAATTATTTTCTAATTTCCTTTGTGATTTATTCTAACTCAAAAACTATTTAGAAATGTTATTTAACCTTCAAATATTAGGCATTTTCTAGAATTTCATTGCTATTGACTTATAATATAACCATGCTGTGATCACAGAACACATTCTGCAAGATTTTAATCATATGGAATTTATCGATATGTCTTTTATTGTGCACAATAAGGTCTTGCTTCATGTGTACTTGATAAGATTGCATATCTTGCACCAGTTGGGTGTTGGGTGTAGTGTTTTATAAATGTCAATTAGCAAAGTGGTTGATAATGTTCAAATATTCTATATACTTCCTAATATTTTGTTTAATTTTTCTACTGATTACTGAAGAAATGGATGTTAAAAATCTCTATTATTGTTGTTCTGTCAGTTTTTGTTTCATATATTTTGATGATCTCTTAGTAAATACGTACATATTTATGACTGGTCTGTTTTCCTCATTAACTGACCTTTTTAACATGATAAAATGTTCTCTTTACCTCTTCTAATACTCTTTGTCTAGAAGTCTGTTTGGTAGTTTAATAGTGTCACACTAGCTTTCTTATGCTTACTGTTTACGCAGTCTATCTTTTCCTCTTCTGGCTTCAACCTATTGTGTTTTTATATTTAAATTGTATATCTTATAGACAGTAGGCAGTCTTTCAAATCTAATTTATTTTGGTATTTTATTTTAATCCCTCCAATGACATTTATGCTTTTTTTGGTATTTTTTTTTTTTTTTGTGGTTTTTCTGGTTATTATACTATGCATCCTTAACTTATTGCCAGTCTACTTGGATTTAATATTATATCACTTCACATAAAATGTAAGAATCTTAGAGTCATGCAATTCCATTTGCCCTCTCTTATCCTTTGTGGTATTTTTGTCATACATTTTACATCTACATACATCATAAGCCCCATAAAAGAGTATCTTGTTTTTTACATTACATAATCTTTTATATTTACATATATATTTATCATTTCCTGTAAATAGTTCCTTCGTGTAGGTCTGAACTTCCCCGATATTATTCCCCTCCAGCCTGACAAATTTACTTTATCACTGATTGTAGTGCAGGCCTTCTGGAAATAAATTCTCTCAGATTTTGAAAAACCAAAAACATCTTTATTTCACCTTGTTTTGATGGATATTTTTGCTAGATTTAGAATTCTAGCTTGATAAAGTTATTTATTTATTTTTAATTTATTGTTTTTATTTTGTCTTCCAGCACTTTAAAGATGTCTTTGCATTATATTCTAGCCTCCGTAGTTGGTGGTGGGAATCCTTTGGTTAACTACATCACTGTTACCTTTTACATAATATGTCATTTAACTCTGGCAATGTTCAGGATTTTTCTCTTTATCTTTAATATAGGTTTTAGCAATTTTACTGTAACTTTTCAAGGTGTGGTTTTATTTTCACTTATCCTGCTTAGGATTTGTTGAGCTTCTTGCATTTGTAAGTTAATGTGTTCAGCCAGTTTGGGATGCTTTCAGCCATTATTTCTTTGAATATTTTTTCTGATCTGTTTTTTCTGTCCTCTCCTTCTCAGACCCCAATTACATGTATATTATACTACTTGATATTGTCCTATAATTCACTGAGGTTCTGTTTATTGTTTTTAATCTTCATTCTCACTCTTCTTCATATTGGATAATGCTTATTGATCTGACTTTAAGTTTACTTACCCTTTATTTGGTCATTTCCATTCTTCACAAAGGCTATCCAGTGAAATTTTCGTTTCAAATATTTCACTTTTCAGTTCCAGAATTTTCACTTGGTTCTTCTTAATCATTTCCATTTCCCTGCTGACAGTCTTCTTCTTTCAATTATTATGACCATGTTTTCCTTTATATTCTTGAATATGTTTTAACACCTGCTTTAAAGTTATTGTCTGAAAATTCCAACATTTAGGTTACTTCAAATTCTATTATAGCAATTACTTTTTTTCTTGATTATGGATAACAATTTCCTATTTCTATACATACCTGTTAATTTTTGATTAGATAATAAATATTATGAATGACATGTAATAGAGGCTCTAGATCTGTTTTATTCCTTTAAAGAGTGTTAATATTTTTTGTTTCAGACTAATTACTAGCTGAACTTGTGAATGCTTAGGATTACACTTTGTTATGATCTACTTTGGTTTTGCCCTTAGTTTTAGGATGAATCCTTTATTCTTAAGGCGAGGCCTTTCTGAGGGTTCAGACAAAAACCTAAGTGTTTGCCAAGTCCCTATAACTTGGGTGAGATTCAAATTCCAAACTCTACAGGCAATCTTTGTAGGCAGTAAGCAGCTACTGAAATCTCTGCTCAGCTTTTCAGCTCTCTAGCTATTGTTTTCCACTGGGCTCATTGGCCCTTCTCCCATACCTATGCAGTTTAGAAGTCACCCAAGCATGGAGGAGAATTTATATACAGAAGTGGAACTCTCTTCTCTATGGCTGCCTCCTTTCTGGAATTTCTTCCCTTAAATCCCAGCCACTCTGGCAGCCTTGAACTCCATCCTCATACACTTCAAGAATATATGACTGTGGCCTTGAGTTGTAGTTACTCTTTGTGGAATGGGGAGTGCCCTCAGGAGAGAAGCTGTATAAATGTAGGTCTCATGCATTCCAATTCTTTCTCTCAAGGATCAAATTGCCAACATTTCTGCCTTCTTTTGATCAGCCTCTAGTGTCTTCAAATAGTTTTGCTTTTTAAAAAATATTTCATCCAGAGTTTTTAATAGTTATCTGCAGGAGAGTTAATCCAATATAAGCTTCTCTATCATTGAGACAACTGGAACTCTATCACAAAATTTTTAATTTGTGTGTGTGTGTGTGTGTGTGTGTGTGAAGAATAAATTGCACCTCTCATCTTTATGAATACGCATTGGACCATTAAATAATATATCCTGAAGGGATCCTCAGGTGTTACCCAGACTACTCTTTCTTACCAGGCAATTGCTATCTAAAATGTATCATGATTAACCTCCTGCTTTTTTTTATTTATTTATTTATTAGCATCAGGTGTACAACATAATGATTCCACAGTTACACATAGTTACAAATTTTTTTTCTCGTGATGAGAGCTTTTAAGATTTACTCTTAGCAACCTTCATGTTTAATACAGTATTATTAACTATAGTCACCATGATGTATATTACATCCCCAGGACTTATTTATTTTATAACTAGAAGTCTGTACATTTTGACCACCTTCACCCATTTTGCCCCTCCCCACCCCCAGCCTCTGGAGGCTACCAATCTGTTCTCTGTATCTATGAGCTCTTTTTTTTTTTTTTTTTTAAGATGTTACATACAAATGAGGTCATATGGTATTTGTTTTTCTCTGTCTGACTTATTTCACTTAGGATGATGCCCTCAAGGTCAATCCATGTTGTCGCAAGTAGCAGGATTTCCCTCTATGGCTGAATAATATTCCACTGCATACAGATACCACATTTTCTTTATCCATTCATCCATCAGTGAACCCTTAGGTTGCTTCCATGTCTTGGCCATTGCAAATAATGTTAATCTCTCATTTTTAAAAGAGGCTAGTGAGGAAAGATGCTTTTTCAGAAAATGAGCTGTCTGGATACTCTCAATTTTATACTACAATTTAAAACCAAAAAATGGCTTTAAATGACTCACAGATCATGTAACTATACAGACAGAGGGATGAATAGGCATTACTGAAGCCAAGTCTGTCCCACCAAACCACAAATGTGGAAGAGGTATCTTTCCTAGTGCCTGTGTGTATGTTATTTACAGTTTTCAGCTCCCCTTCACCTCTTTGGTTTCCATGGAGCTCATAATTTTTGGTCTGTTTCATCACCTTGTTCCATCTTCTGGCATCTGTATATTCCTGATTCTCCTGACCTGGCTTCTAAATCATTTTGATTGCTCTGACCCTTAATGTTGAGTGTCCTCTCAAAATCCATATGTTGAAGTCCTAACCTCCAGTACTTCAGAATGTGATTTTATTTTGAGATAGCATCTTCACGGGGTAATCAAGTTAAAATGAGAACATTAGGGTGGGCCATAATCCGACATAACTAGTATTTTTATAAAAAGGGGAAATTTGGACACAGAGACATGCAGAGAAGGAAGATGATGTGAAGAAACACAGGGAGAAGATGTTTATCTACAAAACAACGAACAAGGTCTGGAATTGATCCTTCTTTCACAGAAGAAACAAACCCTAATGACTGATCTTGGGCTTCTAGCCTCCAGAATTGAGACAATAAATTTCTGTTGTTTAAGGGACCCAGTCTATGCTACTTTGTTACAGCAGCCCTAGCAAACTAATACACTTACCACTTAACAAATAAATGGGTCCCCATTTTTCTCCTTGGTTCTGACTCATGACTTTGTTTTGTCTCCTAAGATCCAGTGACCCCTCAGTATGGTAAATGGCCAAGAAAGCTCAATATCCAAAGATGTGTGTCCCAATTTTTTCACTTAAGTTGAATGACTTTTCTGATCCTTAGATTCCTTATATATGAAATAAGGATATTGTCTTTCCTATCTGTCTGCATAGATAAAGCTCAGATAGGATACCACACAGAGACTGTAAAATGCTACCCAAGTCTAAGGCATCCTGAGTCCCTGCCCTTTATTCATAATGAGCTGCTCCTCTTGCCTAATTATAACAGACCACGGTTAGAAGGTTCTTTGGGAGGATCAAGTTTAGAATTCTCCACTTTTAAGAGGGATACTTGCAGCCTCAGGCTTTATTTCTGCTATTTCTAGTTCAAGAGGCAGGATATGAGATGGATGACTAAGTATGCTTTGCTCAAAGAGACAAGAATGTGGGGTGATGCTTCAAACTTTCACTGTTCACAAATCTCCAGAGGGTTTAAAAATAATTCCTCGGACAACATATTTATTTTGATAAGGTAATGAATTATGGAAACCAATTCTTTTAGAGAATGGACTTTTCGGAGATGTATAAGGGGAGGAGAACTTTAGCGGCACATCAAACTGTATTAACAAAATCGGAGTCCACTGAATGTGATTTTAAATTTGAAAAAAGTAAATGCAGGATGCTAGCAGCTTTCCAAAATATTTTGTATGCTCCTTTGCCTGTTTTTAAGATGATCTGTTAATGAGAATTTGAAAAATTGTTGTTTCTACAGTAATTAACACTTTTATAAAATTATTTATAAAAAATATAACTTACTCCCAAATAGTTGACATTCTAGTTGCATAAATTCTTATCTAGTCTCAAACACTGCTCAAAAGAACTACATATTTAAATGATTCTACCCGTTTCAGTTCTCTAGAATGCCTCCAGATGGCATTAAAACCCTTCTCCTACTATATTTTACAATCAAAAATTTAAAAATTAGTAATATTTTAACCATTTAAAACCAGTCACATTCATTATATCATTAGAAATCATGATAATGGAACTATTTTGAACTTTTAGGGTAACATCTTAAGAAACATGTAATCATAACCTTTACGAAACAAATAGCCATCCTATGTAAGCCAAAGGCTCTTCCTGGATTGAGAAACAGATCTTGGACAAATACACTCAATAATGTTATGTCGTAAGCTGTCATTTCTAATGAATAGCACTTTAAATGCTTAGTAATAAGACCACTGGTCCAAATATAGATACATGCACAAAACTGTCTTATAATAAGAAAACACATTTAACTCCTCAGAAATGATAAAAAATAATGATTTTTAAGGAGTAAACCTGTTACTAATTCCTATGGAGCGAAAATAATTTGTTAGCTTGTGAATTATGTAAACTTTGGCGTATAAATTTGGCATCGAATTAATCGTCAAAACATTTTTTGGATTGCTTGAGTATTGAGAGGAAAAAGACAAAACGTAGAGTGAAGAACATGTTTTAAAAGAGCCTTTTCTTATCTTTTTAAAACTGTGTTTATTAACTCAAAAATATGAACCAACCCTTGAGGGTCCAGAGGTATCTATAATTGTATATTTCACATAATTCAGAGGTGTGGTTGCAAAGGGCAGGCTTTAAAATGACACTGGTACTTCCCAGGTGTGCAGGACAGACTATCTCCTAGTATGTGTGAAAAGTTCTCTAATTATTTATGACGGTGATGGAAGTTGCCAAGCAAATTCCAAAAGCTTTCCTCCCCTCCCCCTGCCAAAGTAATACCGTCAAATCTCACTACATTTGTACTTTCTGAAGAGGAGCCTTGTGTTTGCAAGATGACTCTTACTGGGCTAAAGCATAAGAAAGACCTCAAAATGCATCTGCACCCAAAAGCATTTAAAACCACATTATCATGAGAAAGAGAACCACAGGCTTCTTTCCATTATTATTGTTACTATAACAAGATATTTGCGCTGTTTCATATTATAAGCATATTAAAGAACAGTCATCTCGGGATAGAAACAGGAAACAGACTTACGATGTATTCGATGTGCCATTGTCTGGACTCCCTGTCTCAGCATCACCTTTCTCTTAAAAAGGAAGAAAATACCAACATGTGAGTGTTAACAGCCTGTAAGATTTAAGAGAGATTCAATATATTTCCACACTCCTACTAACAATCATTCAAAATGTGCAGCAGGAGGTTTTTAAAACATCTTTTTTATTGTCCAAGAACTGGATTTGCAAAATAATTTCTTCTTTGTAATACAATGGCCCGGGCAAGGATCTGTGAATAGGTACTAAGGAGCTGTTTGCAAACAACCAGAGGTTCAGACTGGAGACCCTGCCAAAAGATGAATACCTTACAGATGGAACCTGTTTCCTTCTACTTCTTTTACAGAAAACTTAAGGAAATAAACCCCATTAGCATTCTAGATGCAAGGCGTTTTGAATCCTGATCCCTTCTGCTAACACAAGCTAAACCAGGTCAGGTGGCAAAAGAACTTGGAGGAGAGAATTTTACACAATACTGAGGTTGCACCCTAGCTTACAAGATTCCCAAGAATTACACCCCACAGAGAGCCCCAGCAGCAGGTTCTGGGGTCACCCTGTTAATGCAGAATAAGATATAAATCAGAAATCCTTCCTGGCCATCTGAGAGACTAGTTAAAGAAATGTTTCTGCCATCTGTGGTCACCGAGGATTGAATGGGTTTTAATGAAGGGAGCCTGGAACCAGTTCGTTTTTTGTAGTTTTAAAGGGCAAATTCCTCTTGCAATTGACATAATGTAATTCTTAGATCCTCGACCATTGATGGTTTGAAACCATACATCCTTGTATTGTAAGGCACTTCTTTTTATTTTCTTGAGGCTAGGGGATGGAGGAAGGGTCATGACTGCCATTGTGAGTTAGCTGTGGTTAGTTAGGCTGGTTATGTAGTGCTAATAGTTTAACATACCCCAGAGAAGGTTATGAGTTGCAAGAGATGGGCCTGATGGTGGCAACTTGCTTTGCTTTGCTCTTTCAAGTCAGGCCTGGAGACCTCACAGAATCCCTCAGTCTGCTGTTTAGGGCTTCAGGCCTATGTCCTGTACCAAGCCCCTTTTGTCAGCTGTAGCCATTAGCTTACTGACACCGAGGCTTGGGAATGACCCCCTAAATTACATGATGAACACATTCTGAAGATATTGTCCAAACTGAACTCAAAAGTAAACTTTATAATTTCTTTTCCTTTTTGTTCTTTCAAACAAAACGGTTGTGAGAGAAAGAAGACAGTGATATATAGTGCATACATCTATCTCAGATGTCACTCTGTGCTAATGTGTGTCTACACACTGCCGGGGCATCCGTGAGGGACAGTCACCTTGTGAAAAAGTCACAACATCTATTTTAACTGCCTCAATAGCAAACACTGACGGAGTCCCAGTACGTGGGAAACCATGCTGAAGTAAAAATAGAGGCAGAGAATTAATAAACTTGCTTTAAAGCTTGTATGTTCATAATATATTTTGTCTTCCAGGCCAGGTTTGTTGTAAACTCACTTAGGAGACATGCAAGACCTTGTCAACTGGCTTTTGTGCTAGAAAATAAGCTTAGTTCTTTCCAAAATCACTTTTCCAATGAGAAACCACAATTCCTGCCAGAATCCTGAAGTACAGAGTTGTAACACCTGCATTACCTAAGATAAAACTAAATGGAGGTTTAATTTTTCTCAAACACAGCGATCTTTTTTTTTCCCTTTAATTTGGAGAAATTGGTTACGTTCCCTGGTCTGTAGCTGCCAGAAGTTACCCCACATCCAATCACCATCAGCAATGTAAGCAGCAGGCTCAGAAGCCCAGGCAACAGTAAACATTTCTAAACAACTTATGTCATTAAAGAAAAGGAAATCAATATGATACATGAAGACGTTGTTTGGATGTCTGAATAAATATGTTTTACCTTGACCAACAATGCTGCCAGATAACCCGTGGGCTGAGAGGACAGAGGCCTTATTGCACATGGGATCTGGGGGCTGCAGGAATCGGGAGCCGGATCGGCAGAGGGGCAAAGCTGCAGCTGATTATCTCTGCTCTTAGCAGCACTTATGTTGTGGCAACAGGGAAAACAGAACAGGTTCTGGCAAACAGGAAGGACGCAGTGGAGCCAAACTGGGCATTTATGAACAGTCGGGGAATGAGTGCTCTCAGCTGATCATGAATTAACCTTTTTGGGGAAAAGTAAACGCAGGATGGAGTCAGGAAGTAAAACTATGTTTGCCCTTCAGAAAGAACGAAACACAAAATTCTCCCCGATATCTGGAAATTTTAGGTGATGTAATTTCTGACGTTAACTTGAAGTGTCTATGTGCACAAGCCATGGAGAATCACAGGCTCTTTATCAGGACCCGAGGGAAAATGATGAATGCGAACTGGAAGAAATTCTCAGTAAGGGATTTTTCAGTTGGGTGCTCAGGAGATGTTTCCTTTCCGCCGCCAATGAGGAGTGTTGGGGGTTCGTCCTGATTATTGCAGCTGTTTTCATGATAGATTCAACACTGCTCTCCTAGGGAAGGAACCTGCACTGATCTTTAAGACACTGGGCATAAGAGATAGGCTCAGGTGCAGTGTGGTCATTTTGTAGGCAGAAATATAATTAAAGAGAGAAAGAGAGAAAAAAATGAGCCATAGAAAGAAAATGTATATATTCATACTCACATATAAATACATATGTGTGTGTATATGTATATTACATGTATACTTTCAACTTGACACCCCATATTTGTCTACCTGAGTCTTCCACAGTACCAAACATATATTACATGCTCAGTATATGTCTTCTGTCTGATGACCTATCATTAATGCAGTGTCCCACGCTACAGTGGGAAAAGAGGAGAAAGGTACACATACCACTGAGATGGTATACAAGTTAAGGTATGAAACAGCTTGATGCCTCCAATAGGTCACTTAAAAAATTACAGTAGCTACACGTTTAATCCTATAAATCTACCAAGGACTTTTATGTCGAGTAGTCTGTCTGGAAACATAGATAATATCTAATTCACACCCCTTCAACTGAAAATGACTGCACTGCTGGAGTACCATAAGTAGCGCTATGAAAAGGAAATCAAAATAGACCTAGGCTGCATTCTGCTTCGAAGGCAAGTTTTGCTGTGCTACCACTTTATAGTAAAAGTAATCTGTGCTCACGGTAAAGAAAAGAAAACTGAACAGTAGAGAAAAGGTAACGACTCTGCTTACTTTCGTCATTAGTCCTGTTAGCCCTGCAACTATTAAGCTAAGTAATATGCTTATTTCTAGATGAATCAACTTCAGACAGTACGTAATAATTTCTGATATGAAAAATGAGAGATAAGATATTTAATATACTTATACTACCACCTCCCTTCTGCTTAAAATTTTTGTTAGTTCTATTATACTTTAGTGTCTAGTGGGTATTTTAACTTTGAATAAACTTAACCAGTTTTTGACTAAACAACTTCTGACAGTACCTTTTCTTTTATACTATGCAAAGTGAGGCAACTCACATCCCACTATGCACAGCTATACCTTTCCTCTTGCATAGCCAAGATTTAAAATATTTATATTCTGTTCAGTAACTATTAATGAGTCATCCTCATTAATATTAATTTAATCAATAATTTAATTTTGGGAATTGCCCGTAGGCCATGAGAAAAATTATACATGAATAACGGAATTTACAATATTATAACAACATAAATATTAGTCTCTAAGGAACAGAAGAGGGACTGGACCTGTACAGAGGGACCGCCACTACACTTGAATGAAGGCAAGGGTTCCCAGTATTTATGTCAAATGGATTCTCATTCTTCTATCTCATCATGGCACAGGTTCATTTGTCTCAAGCAAAGGCTATGCTTTTCCTAAAGAGAAATTCAATAGAGCATGCATGTAATGTGTACAAAAATGTTTACATACAGTTTTTAAAAAGTAAAATGAGTTAACTATAAAAACACCTTCCAGGCCCAGAAATGGGACATTGACAAGAAATAACCCAGAAGCCTCCTGGGCTTGTGTCCTATTCCAGCCAAGCTAGCTAGCAATGGATTTTTGTGTTAATCATTCTCCTTTTCTTGACAGTTTTTTTGCCACCATGAATTTGTAAATAAAAGTCTTTAGTTTTTCCTGATTTTAAATTTCATATGAATGCAATCATAGTGTAGGCATTCTTCTGGGATTACTTCTGTCATTCAATGATATGACTTTTAGATTCAGCCAGTGTGATGTGCATAGCTTTGGTTCATTCACCCTCACTGCTGTGCAGGATCTCCTCATAAAAATCTGCCATTTTCCTTTATTTGACACTTTTTTGGTGTTCTACTTAAGAAATACATCAGAAAGATGTTCTCTATTACCTTTTGAAAGTGTATAATTTTACTGTTCACATTTACGTCTTCTACAAATACCTGGAATAGTTTCTGTATATGATGTCAGGTAGGAGTTAGTTTCCTTTTTTTCCCTATAGATAACCAATTATTCTGGTACTATCTATTAAGAAGCCCATTCTTTCCCCATTGATCTACATTGTTAGCTCTAACACGAATCTAGTTTTCATATATCTGTGGTCTGTTTCTGGGTCCTTTATATCTGTTTCATTGCTCAATTTATTATTATCTTCATTACTTAGCTAAAACATTTATTCATTCATTCACTCATTCATTCATTCATATAATAATATTAGTAAGGCAAGGCTCCAACCTGGTTCTTCTTAAGGAGTGTCTGAGTTATTTTTGGTCCCTTGTTCTATCAAGTAAATTTGAGAATCACCTTGTCAATTTCCAGATACATGGCTGCTGTTGAGAAGTCAACTGGAAGTTTAATTGTTACTTCTTTGAAGTTATTAAGGGTATTTTAAGAATTTTTTCTTTACCTGTGTGGCTTGCAGTTTAACTATAATATGTCTAGGGTGGACGTCTTTTTATTTATCCTGCTTAAGATTCATTGGGTTTCTTGAATCTATGGGTTAGTGTCTTTCAATTCTGGAATATTTTCAGCCATCATCTCCTTTAATATTCCCTCTGTTCCCTTATCTTTTTCTGGAATTCTAGTTAAATATATGTTAGGCCTTCTCACTTTATACTCCAGGTTTGTTAACTTCCTTTTCATATTTTCCATTTCTATCTCTCTAGGCTGCATTCTAGAAAATTTCTTAAGTTCAGTTTCCTGATTCATTACTTTTCCTTTACCTATGTGTAATCTGCTGTTAAACCTGACCAAAGAAATTTTAATTTCTGTTATTATTTTCTAACTTCTAGAGGTTCTGGTTAGTACATTTTCAAATGTTTTTGTTCTTTATCATATTTTCAATTCTCTCATTTCTGTAAATTAAAGTAAGTCCTCTTACTTTATATCCTGGGCTTGGTAATTCCAATATCTGAAGTCCTTGGAGGTCTAATTCTCTGCTGTCTGTTCTTTTTCCTTGCTCTTGTTTCATTGTGCATAAGAGTTTTTGACAATGAGTGCTCATTTCCTTAGGAATTCTATTTCTATTATTATTTATTCTTATCCATTTTCTTTTACTGGTATTCCTACTAGCTGGATTTGACCTTTCCACCCTAACTAATCTTCCATGTAACTTAACTTCCTTTCATATTTTCCATCTGACTTTTGCTTTATATTCAGAAAAAAAAATGTTTTCAATCTTATATTCCAGACTTCAGACTTCAGCTATTATCTATTAAATTTTTAAATTGTGTCAACCCTATTTTTAATTCCGGAGTGCTCATTTGTTCTGTAACTGCTTCTTTTTCATACCAATCTGGTCTTTTTATTTGATGCAAATAATTTCAAACCCTTCTGAAGACTGTAATTACGTTTGAAATTTTTTTCTTCTGTTCCTTGAATTAAGTACATTTCCTCTGGGTCAGTCCTTCTCTTTGGTGCTCCTGGGCTATGTATTCACATCTTTGAATGATAACAGGCTGGTTAACAAAGGTACCAGCATGGATTTCCCATATTAGTATACTGATCCATTTTGCTAACATACGTCTCCCTTGTAGGGAAGGGCTGATTTAGGGCTCTTTCTAAGTGGACAGGGTATGTTAACTGGAAGGTTTCATTTAGGGTTAGGAGAAAAGAGGCCTCAAGACAAGCTGGGAGCCCTGACTGCCCTCTCACTCCCCAACAAAGATAGGAAGTACTTTACTCTGGGTGTACATATAGCATTTCGGTTTATTTCCTTCTTGAGAAAAGTTGGCTCTCCCTCCACACATCAGAGATATCTATGTTTAAGGTCTGGTATTATCTCAGAATCTATTCTGCTTCTCTCTTAGGTACTAGCTCCCAGCTAGAAGTTCTAGTTAGCTGTCCATTTTCTCAGCAAATATTACTATTTTTTTTTTGTAGTTTGGTTTTTTTGAGGGAGGAAAGCCAGACTGAAAGCTCTGTATGAAAACCCGCTAGGATAGTGGTGGAGGAGTAATGCGTGGAAGAATGGCCATGTTCCCATCACTATGCACAGCCCACGCGCCTCTTCTCTGTTGGGGTTGAGAGGAAATCAAGTCTCTCCTGGCGCTCCCAAGGACATTCCCTCTACCACCACAGCTGGTTCCTGTTTGGTTCATTATTTTCCTTTTTTCTTTTTCTCGGTCATGACCTTCCCTGCCCAGGATTATCTATCCAGCAGTAGGGTCCTATCCAGTCTCCATTCTCCAGACACTCAGCTGAATTTCTGGTTCTCAGGGCTGTTACGGATTTATTTCCATCACTGTTGCTTTATGGTGAGTTCAATGGAGACTCTGAAGGGAGGGGAAGAAGTGCTTATGCTCAGGCTGCCACCTGAACAGGACAGTCTCACACTTTTAAAAAACTGTAGACATACATCACCTGTTTTAATATTTAAGTTTCTCAATACTTAATTAGCTTCTATTTTATAATATTAAATTAAATTAATTGGTAATCAGCAAACTGGCTAAAGTAGCTCTCTTTAAAAAGATTTGGATTAAAAAATAATTTTCTGTTTAATTTATACACTCTTTTCTCTTAGTACCTATGCAATTTAGTTTTTCTAATTTCAAAAAGATAAAAATGACTGACCTAAAGTGGGGAAGGTCAGTCCATCAATACACATTTTGTTTCTCTGAAGTACAGTTTTTTCCTATTTTCTACATATTTACTGGAGTCATGATTCCCAAAACCGTAATGATTCCAAACCAAATACAAGAAACAGCACGGGAAATGCTGGTGGGACCAGCTCTCCTAAAATTTCCAGTGTGCTATAATCTACAGAGGACACTCTTGATTTTTATTTTTATTTTTTTATTTTCCATTATGGTTCATTACAAGATATTGAATATAGTTCCCTGTGCTATACAGTAGGACCTAGTTGTTTAACTATTTTATATATAGTAGTTTGTATCTGCTAATACCAAACTCCTAATTTATCCCCCCTTTCCCCTTTGGTAACCATAAGTTTGTTCTCTATGTCTGTGAATCTGTTTCTGTTTTGTAAGTAAGTTCATTTGTGTCATATTTTAGATTCCACACGTAAGTGATATCATATGATATTTGTCTGACTTATTTCACTTTGTATGATCATCTCTAGGTCCATCCATGTTGCTGCAAATGGCATTATTTCATTCTTTTTTATGGCTGAGTAGTATTCCATTGTATATATATACCCCACATCACTACGATTTTTAAATAGTGATATTACCTTTTTATAGATGTGCTTGGTTTTGAGGGGGGGGGATTTATTTGAAAAAAAAATCCCCTTACCCCTAGAAAAGAGAAAACCAATTACAAATGTCCTTAGATGATGAAATGCCAGAGGGATTTATACCACACCATGCAATGCCGCTCACAATTCCACAGAAGATAGGTCTGCTTTTACATAATCTCAATTGTAGTATCAGTGAGTGAAAGTTATGGCATGCTGTAAAAATATGCCAGATGCAAACAGAAATCTTGGACAAGAATTCAATCTCACACTGAAGGGACAGAAGCAACATTTTGGGGGTCAAGGTAATGGGTTAGTTATTAACTGCAGAATCTCATTTTCATCATGTGCAGAATGGAGATGTAATGCCTACTTCACACAGCTATGGTTAGGATTAAATAAAATAGCATACATAAAGAAGAGACTGAACACAGACGGGACTGAACAGCTGTTTCCTTTGTTCTTCTTTATGTCAAAGACTCCAAGCTGAGAGAAGGTACATTTATTCTATCATATCTATTTTCTCCTCCCTTTACCCTGAACTGTTTAAATTCAAATGGAAAGAAATGGTGAGGAAAGCAATGGCAATTCTTCCGTACGCTCTAGCCTTTGGCATTTGATGCTGATGCCTGCACACCTCGTGGACCTAACCATGCATCTCCTGATTCCTTTCCTTACTATTACATTTATTAGTTTCTATAGATTTCAAGTCCCTTGGCATTTCACCTCTTCCCTGGTGCTAATGCTCACAGCAAATTCCAACAGAGGGTGGGATAACTAAGGGATATTGCCTATGACCTTTCTCTAGCTGTGCATTAAAAGTCTGGGGCTTCCCAATGCATCTGTCTGGATGTCTTTTCTCCATAAGCCTCCTGCCCTTACAGATGCTCAGTAGGTGAGCCTCAGTTCCTAAGACACATCTACTGGCTCAGAGTGATTTTCATGTTCCAACATAGCTTTGAAATTTGCAAGGGATGCTCTCAGCCGACTGGATGGTCAGGAGACTAACAAAGCCCAGTCTTCGTGGGTGTGCTTTCACGACATGAATGGGGTAGCTTATGCATATTTAATGCCCAAGAAAACATTAATACCAATTAACAGTGCCAAAGAAGAGAATTAAAACAATACTTCATGCACTGATATTCTCTCTTCGATGATGAAGCCCACATGTTTTATTAGACACTGCGTTCAGTAACGAAATTCCTTCCTGGACCCTTTAGTCTGTTTCTCCCTGGAAGAGGGCATGGTTTCTTCATGGATTCTAAGGACATTTATCATGAGGTCTTCTGATCTCTTTACCGACCTATTTTCTTTCAATTTAGGTAACTCATTAGCTGCCTTAAAAAATTTTTCCCCTCACACATACCAGAGGCCAACTATAAGAAAGGATGGTGTTCCTTCCTCCTAGGGTTGGTTTGAAATTCACCATTTTATGTTTTGGCCCTCCTTCCCTTGAATAAAAAGAGAGAGGAGCATTCAAGGTCACCACGCATCTTATCCATTTTGGGTAGCACTTAAACAAATGGCCCTCCTTTCCCCACTTGATTTTGTCTTTTAGTGAAATTCTTTTAAACCTACTATCTATTGCATGCATCTCCCCTCCTCACCCGCTCCACCCCACATATGAAGCTATAGTGAGAAACTTTTCTTACTTGGATTACTGTGTCCCGAGGAAGTGAGCTGAGAGTCCTAAAAAAAAAAAAAAAAAAAGAAAAGAAAAAAGAAAAACAAGAAATATCAATTAATTTTCTTATTTTGACTTTCAAAATGTAAGTTGAATATGAGATGTATTACTGGTCATTCAGAACCTAATCACGGATCATAATCTCTACCAGCTACCGTAATGAGAAACATTTACATGTTTGTTAAGCAGTTCTGGTAATAGAGCTCACAATCACTTCTATGTTGTATTACAGACTTTTGTTTATTGAGGTGAAACTCACATAACATAAAATTAACCACTTTGAATTGAACAATTCAGTGGCATTTCATACAGTCACAATGTACTAAACCACCACCCCTATCAGGTTGCAAAATATTTCTATCATTCCAAAGTAAAATTCCTTACCCTTTCAACAGTGTTTCCCCATTTCCCCCTCTCCTCAGTACCTGGTAACCATGCACACACGCACATGTACTTGTTTGAGTCCTTCTTTTTAATCCTTTTTTTTAAAATTAATTAATTAATCCATTTTTGGTTGCACTGGGTCTTCGTTGCTGCACACGGGCTTTCTCTAGTTGAGGCAAGCAGGGGCTACTCTTCGTTGCGGTGCATGGGCTTCTCACTGCAGTGGCTTCTCTTGCTGTGGAGCACGGGCTCTAGGCACGTGGGCTCAGTAGTTGTGGCACGTGGGCTTCAGTAGTTGTGGCACGTGGGCTCAGTAGTTGTGGCACGTGGGCTTCAGTAGTTGTGGCATGTGGGCTCAGTAGTTGGGACGAGCGCAGGCTCAGTAGTTGTGACGCACGGGCTTAGTTGCTCCACGGCATGTGGGATCTTCCCAGACCAGGGATTGAACCCGTGTGCCCTGCACTGGCAGGCGGATTCTTAACCGCCTGCACCACCAGGGAAGTGTCCTATATTACTGACTTTTAATCTAACCCACTTCCCTTTGAATGTACCTTCACTCTCACCACCTTTCTGCAGACGAGGCTGGCAACCATCCCAGCAGGGACACTCCACTGAACAACTGCTGTCAATCTCACATTGGTGGATAGAAAGATTATTACAGATTTCCACTTATCTGAAATGGCAGAAAGCCAGTACCATGTGGTATCTGAGTTCAGTTACTGATCAGGTAAACAGTGATTGAACCTGATTTTATTTCCATTAAAGTGAAATGCTAAATTTTGTCTTGGGAATTCACATCCTCTTTCCTTGTAAAAGTCCTATTTAATATGAAATATACAGGAGAGTTATAAAAGAATGAATGAATTGAGACAGGGCCCACGAAGGACTACTGCCCTGCCCAGCTGGCTGCAAAACCCTGGGGGCCGCACAGAGTGTGCAGATCCTTCATCCTTCACCGAGCCAGAGCCAGGCTGGGTTCAGAGCAGAGGGCCACAAGCCCCAGGCACTGAAGCCCTTTCCGCTTCTGTGTCTCCTGCTGCCCCATCCAGACAGACACCCTTACACCTACAGCTTCTGTCTCAAAGGCCTTCTCTCCCTTTGTGAACATCGCCCCTGAGTAGATGCCTGGTGGGCGTGGCTCAACACATCTGCTCACTGTCATTTCAGCCTCCTCTGGGAGCATTCAAGGAGGCCTGCTAGGTTCTCTGTTGGGTCCTCAAGGGTTACAGAAGTGAGGGTACAAAGCCCTTGCCTTCCGGGCCTGGGAGCCCAGTGAGTCAGCAGAGGAGGTGATGTGTATGCAAATTATGAGAACCCAGGGCTGAAAGGCATTTCACCACTGCTGTGTGGGAGTGCTTCAAGCCTGGATAGCCTGTCCTCATCCCTGGGATGTGTGTCCTGCCATTTTCTGTTTTCTGCCTGGCAAACTTCACTCTTCCTTCCAGGCTCAGAACAAAAAAGCTCAAGGGTTACCTGTTCTTTGAAATATTCCTGAATCTCAGAAGGACTTATTTGCTTTCTTTATGTTTACACCACACTGTGTCAAATTTCCATTACAGAAATTGTCTTTTCAACTACGACTCCTTAAAAAAAAAGCTTTATCAAGGTATACACGATGTAACATAAACTGTACATATTAAAGTATACAACTAGATAATAAATATAATAAAAAGAACGCTACTATGATTAATTGTCTTGACCCAAGGATGGCTCCATCCTGTTAAGTAGCATTTGCTATTTAAACAACAAAAAGTAACATTTATTTATAAAAAAAAAAAATTCAGAAAAATAGGAAAGTATAAGAAAAAGTTGCCTGTAATCCCTAACAGGGCATTTCTGAGGTTACTCTACTGCTTTCAGTTTCCCACATTCACTCAGCAAGTGTGTGTCATTCTGACGGTCACATGCACAAAGAGGAGAACCACTTCTTAGTTACTTAGAAGAATATCTGCAGTTGGAAACTTGTTCTCCTTTTTTAAATCCTGCATTCCCAACACCTAATCTATTGTTGGGTACACAGGAATCCCAAAACTTCTTCAAAGGTGGTATTTAGCTGGGAAGTAAAGTTTTACAAATCATTGTACTGAAGGCAGAAACAACCAAGCACACTGGTAGCTGAGAAAGCCATTCAAGGAAGCACTATAATAAATACCATATTTCATCAAACGTAACGAAACTGTATAAGGCTGCATTACTTCACGTATTACTATGGAAGAAAATGGCTGCCAATTAATTGTAAAATGCTATCAGCTGTAAAACAAATCCTGACTTGGGGGATCTTAAAATGTGAAAAAAATATGCACCTTAAACCAATAAAATATAGTTGTTCTTAAGCCATGTTGCTGATGGAGGGCAGTCTTTATCCTGTGAGAACACTCCTTAAAAATGGCTTTTCGGGGCTTCCCTGGTGGCGCAGTGGTTGAGAATCTGCCTGCCAATGCAGGGGACACGGGTTCGAGCCCTGGTCTGGGAAGATCCCACATGCCGCGGAGCAACTAGGCCCGTGAGCCACAACTACAGAGCCTGCGCGTCTGGAGCTTGTGCTCCGCAACAAGAGAGGCCGTGATAGTGAGAGGCCCACGCACCGCGATGAAGAGTGGCCCCCGCTTGCCGCAACTAGAGAAAGCCCTTGCACAGAAACGAAGACCCAACACAGCCAAAAATAAATAAATAAATAAAAAATAATAATAAAAATAAAGGAATTCCTTTAAAAAAAAATGGCTTTTCGGAACCATCTGAGGACTGCTGTACTCATATCTCCTCTTGCTTGTCTGTCAATACATCATTAGAATTACAAAAGGCAAGAAATGGAAATATATCTTCTTTGATTTTCAGACCTCCACATAAAGCTAATTACTCTAGGAAAAAGCACCACTTGATGTGGTTTGGTCTTCCTTCTTCCCCACCTCTTTCTTTTCTCTAAAGCTCAAAACAATTGAAATAATATAAATGACAGTAAATTTAAATGTTTTCTTTGAGGTAATGAAGTAAACATAAAGTTTTAGCCCAAGCATTTTGTGGTCATTTCTGAAGCATGCTAGGAACCCAAAGAGGGAGACATATCATAAACTTCCCAACTTCAAAGCACTTTCCTTCACACTTGCTGGCTTTCATTCTCCTTGTACCATATAAAGAGGAAGGCAATAGGATTCTCATTTCTGTAATCATGCTAGAACTCTTCTGCCTAATGCTTTAGAAACTGATCAGCAAGAATAGTTTCAAACCAGGTCTGATCCCATCAGATCTGGCATTCATTGCTACATGAAATGCTTGTGAAATGCCATTAGATCCGCACAGATGCCTTCTGAGTATGGAAAAAGTTCTACAATTTTAGTTCTCTATTTGCATTTCAGAACTTATGAGACTGCTACAGAAATCGAGGGAAAAGGACAAAGCAAATTCATTTTTTTTTCTTGGTTGAAATACCTCATAATGGCATGTATTCTTTTCTTTACCAAATTCAATAACTTTTGAGATTTGAAGAATAAGGCAGGCACGTCTGGTAGTGTTTGTCTAGGAAATTGTGACTCTAAATTAAGCCTTCAGAGAATAGAAAAAAAATCCAAGTTCAGTATCAACTGACTTTATTATATATTGTGTCCTTCAATACCCGGACAAATTGGGGAAATTCTCGGAAGTATGTAGCTAATTAATTTAGTGGTACTGGTAACTCAGAAAGCACATTTAAATTGACTTTGTGAGGTCAAACTGCCCCTTTAATCTCAGTAAGGGCTTAATTTCATTATTTATTAGTCATTTTGGAGATTCTGCCCTGCAAATTCCATAAACAATTCTAGCTCCTACATACTAGCAACTGTGATCATCTCAAACATTAATAGTCTAATTAATGAACTGCAAGCCTCCAGCTGTCAGAATACTAAATAGTTGAGACACAGGTTAAAAGAGGTGCACTATGGGTGAGAAATAGTGATGTCTTTGCAGTAGGCACAATCAGGGCTCCTCCGAAGATGTTTGTATCTTAATTCCCAGGCCCTGTGAATATGTTACCTCTCGTGGCAAAAGGGACTTTGCAGATGTGATTCAATTAACTATTTTGAGATGGGAGATTATCCTGGATTATCCAGGTGGGCCCAGTATCATCACAAAGTTCCTTATAAGGGAAAAGAGGAGGCAGGAGAGTCAGAGAAGATGTGGCAAGGAGGTCAGAGGTCAGCATGATGAGGGCCACAAGCTAAGTAAGAAGGGCAGCCTCTAGAAGCCGAGAAAGACAAGAGAACAAATTCTTCCCTAAAACATTCAGAAGAAACGTAGCCCTGATGACACCTCAATTTTAGCTCCGTGAAACTGATTTCAGACTTCTGTCTTCCAGAGTTGTAAGATAATAAATTTATGTTGTCGTGAGTCACTAAGTTTATGGTGATTCGTTAGAGTAGAAATGACACTAATGAAGTCTTATTTCATTGATACAAGATAATTTTTTTTTAAAATTAATTTATTTATTTGTCTGTGCCAGGTCTTAGTTGTGGGATCTTTTAGTTGCGGCTTGTGAACTCTTAGTTGCAGCATGTGGGATCTAGTTCCCCGACCAGGGATCAAACCTGGGCCTCCTGCATTGGGAGCACGGAGTCTCAGCCACTGGACTGCCAGGGAAGTCTGATACAAGATAAATTACCAGCACTTATTGTGAACTTTTTGAAAGAAAAGCAGTATTAAAATCATGTAATCTCCCCACACTCTGTAAAGTCACCTATTTTTTTTTTTTTTTTTTGGCCGCATTGGGTCTTCATTGCTGCGTGCAGGCTTTCTCTAGTTGTGGCGAGCAGGGGCTACTCTTCGTTGCGGTGTGCAGGCTTCTCATTGTGGTGGCTTCTCTTGTTGTTCATCATGGGCTCTAGGCATGCAGGCTTCGGTAGTTGTGGTGCATGGGCTTAGTTGCTCCGAGGCATGTGGGATCTTCCTGGACCAGGGCTCGAACCCATGTCCCCTGCATTGGCAGGTGGATTCTTAACCACTGTGCCACCAGGGAAGTGCCTGTTTGTAAATTATACCTTAATTTTTTTAAATGGAAAGAAAATTCAAACCTTTAAAATATTCAGAAAGCTAGAAAAATAGAAGGAAGTACCCTCAGCTGGACACAGAATAAGAAATTATTATATTTAATAATAACACATTGGAATCATTCTTATTAAGGGACTTTGGGACATTTTCATCACTTCAGAAAGAAAGCTTTTATCCTTTAGCTGTCACTCCACCCTCTCTCCCTACCCCTAAAAGCTGTAAGCAACCACTAATCTATTTTCTGTCTCTCTGTATTTGCCTCTTCTGGACATTTCAAACATACGAAATCATATAAAATGTTGTCATTTGTGACTGGTCTTTCACCTTTGCTCAGCATATTTTCAAGGTTCATCCATGTTGAATCATGTATCAGTGCTTCATTCCTTTTTATGCCTGCATAATATTTCAGTATAAAGATATATCACTTTTGTTTATCTGTTCATCAGTTGATGGACATTTGTATTGCTTCCACTTTTTGGCTGTTATGAACAATGCTGCTGTGAACATGCATGTAAAAGATTTTTTGCAGATGTGTGTTTTCAATTTTCTTGGGGATATACCTAGGCGTGGAATTGCTGGGTCATACTATAATGCAATGTTTAACCTTTGAGGAAATGTTGAAACTTTTTCAAAGAGGCTGCACCATTTAAGATCCCACCAGCAACTGACATCAGGGTTCCAACTTTTCCACACTCTAGCAAACACTGGGTATTGTCTGTCTTTGATTTTAGCCCTTTAAGTAGGTGTGAAGGAGTATCTCATAGTAGTTCTGATCTGCATTTCCTAAATGATAGCAATAGTGTCTTTTCATATGCTTATTAGCTATCTGTAGATCACCTTTGGAGAAATGTCTATTTAAATCCTTTGCCTATTATTCTTAAAACGAGTTCTCTTTCTATTATTGAGTTGTAAGACTTCTTTACTAATTGTGCTTCTATAAATAAAGTTTTATTTGAACATAGTCACATTCATTCATTCAGATATTGTCTGCAAAGCCTAAACCATTTACTATCTGATCCTTTAAATAAAAAGTTATTTGACCTCTGACTTAAACAATGAGTTATTGGGAAAGAATGAGATGAATATATCAAAAGAATAGAATAGACAGTCCTGAAAGAAAACTGTGTATTTATGAGACTTTCAGTTGTTGACGTACGTGGTATTTCAAACCAGTGGGGGGAAGATGGGCTAATTTGTTGATAGTGTTATCATAATTTACTCAACCAATGAAAAGGCTAGAATCCTATGACACACCAATGCAAACAAAATTTTTTTTAAACCTAAAAACAAAAATTATAAAAGAATTACAATAAAATAGAGAACGTTGTTAGAATGTTGGTCCAGGAAAGATCTTTTTTCTCCGACATGAAAATTAAACACTTTGCTAGTATAAAAGGTACATAAGTAAGGTTGCAAGAAAATAGTTGCAGCATATAGAACGGGCAAATGAGTAAGATATAAGGAATTCCTACAAATCATTTTTTTTAAGTGGCAATGGACATGAATGGGCAATTTGCAAAGGAAAAACAGTCAATGCTCAAACTCAGAAATTACTGGAGAAGTGCAAATTAACGAAATAACAGTTTTTCATCCATACTACAGACACAATGAGAAAAAACCAGATGATATTAAACATTGGCAAAGATTCATAAAAAAATACTCTTGAAACATAGTCAAGGGTAAATAAGGCTTCTGATGCCTCCAGCACCCCAGTTCCTGTTCTAGGTGTCTGGACAAGAGACATTGAATAAAAGGGACACACAGAGGCACTTACAAAAACTGTGTGTTGTAATAGTGTTTGTGTTAACAGCAAACCATTAACAGTCTCAATGTCCATTAAAGGAGCTTGAGCAAATAAATTACAGCAAATTCATACTATGAGATATTTTGCTGCTGTTAAGAAAAAGTAAGAAAATCTCTACATATTCACTTGGGAAGACCTCTAAATACACCTTGTTAAGGGAAATAAAAACCGACTCTTAGAATGGAATTTACCATTGTGATAATAATGAACAATTATTTCAATAATTTAGAACGTTGCGATGTTAATATTTAGCAATGATATTTACGTACTGTGTGTATCTGGAAAAAAGTCAACTCTTAGAAAAAGTACTTTTAGTACTATACCATTTAGGATTCTTAAAAAACTGCATAGCACATATGTGTATATAACGCATGGGGAAAATGACTGAAATGGTATACACCAAACTCTTGATAGTAATCAGTGGGTAGGGAAGTAAAATCTGGACAAGGGCATGAGAAACTTTCATATTTTACTTCTTCTATGTGCATAATTTCATCTTTATAATGAATATGTAATTACGTGTTGGTTGGATGGTTAAGAAAAATCAAAACTTATTAGACTCATGTATAATTTAAATATATTTTGTAGCTGATATTTTGTGTATGCTGGTTCTTAGAAAATATGGAAATCATTTTTTTTTAAAGTCCTAGAAAATATTTTCAGCTTTATAAAAGATAACCGAGAAATTATATACTTAATGTCCTCAGTTCTAAGACATTGATTTTAAAATACAACATTAATTTAATAACAGCTTTTCAGGAAAAAACAAGACATACAATCACTCTGGATGTATAAAATGATTGTAAGATGCATTTCAACTTCACAAGTGTTTTTAGATAACATGATAATTGTAATATTCATCATATTTTGCAGGAAGTATGGAAGTGGAGGTAGGTAGGACTGCAAGTTTGATTTCCTCCCTTGGAATGAACAGACCTATGCTTGCAAACTGTTGAAAATCAGATCCATGTGCCTGTAGCAGGAATATTTACAGAGGAAAAGACAATCAAGGGAAAACCCACTGTCCACTAAAAATCTCTGTGTGAGTAAAGCCTATTCAACCTGGGCGACGCAGGATCTCACCTTATTTGGAAATGGAAATTTGCTAGGTTCCACTTTTCCAGGTGCTGGAATAGCTGAAAGTGGTGGAAGCCAGGTCATCTCCTAAAGGGAGGGAAAAAGAAACAACACTGTAATACAGACAGTATTTAAACTCAGTAGCATACAAAGCAGTTTCACAAGTCTGCCTTAATAAGGCATAGACAGGATAAGGAATGAACAAGAGATGAATAGAAATGAAAGCGATTTTTTTAAAAAAGGATTTAAAACCCACTTTTATAATTTCTTTCCCTAATCTTACCAATTCTTGGTTCAATGGCTATTGCCATCAACCCTTTATACCTTAAAAAGATCTACAAGCCTGTCCTATTTTCATTTCATTTACACTCCTAAGTAAAGGGACAACCCAGTAGTAAAAGTTCTATGGAAAATGCCATACAAAGGGAGCTGCTTCCCACAAAATTTACAGGAAGTTTCTGAAGTAATGAACAAAAAGTACTATTAACATTAGGGATCATTATTAGGGGAACTATTTATTTTATTAGAAACTCCTATCAGTGTAAGTTTCCAATAGGTCCCACACATCATTTTGGTCTTCATAAAAATGTCATTCACGGAGAAGTGAAAAAACCAATTATACGTATGAAATAAAGAGAGAGTGCTGTGAGTTTTAAAACAGTATTAAGAACACAACTTAGGCTCAGCATGTAATACTTCATGTGCTTTTTGACATACACTCTCACTAAACTGTGAGAGAGAGCAAGGTGGGGAGGGGTTTGTTGCATTCACGTCCAGTATTTTTCTCCAGTTCCTTCTCCTGGAAGATACCTGCATTCACTAAATAAGTGTGGAATTAAATCAAATCCATTACTGATTACCAGGAAAGTGACTTGGAATTTACGAATCAGTTCTGAAGCCTATTTCTTGATTCTTTCCACTTCCAAATCTAAGCAAGTACAGAGGCAGGAGTTGATCCACTTTGAGAAAAGTAAGAAATTCTCTCTTTAGGTGAAGACAATTTCTCACTTCCCTTGGTTGTGGGGTGGGAGGTTGAAAAGGGATTCTGTGAGGTGTCTGAAGGGAGAGTTTCTTGAGGCTGCTCTTGTGCCTTCTCTTCTTGAGTAACTCTTCCCCCAGCACCAGAGAGAGCGTGGACCCACACGGAGAGCAAGGACAGTGTGTGTTCAAACCCAACAGGGAAGGATTTACTGACCCTATATCACCTCTCACCTACCATGACACATGTGCCATTGGGTGGTCAAACTCCTAGGCACTCGAGGGGTCCCTTCTCCATCCTGATGTTACCAAGGTTTCTCCAATGGAAAGCAAAGGAAGAACCAGTGTCCCTCTATGACCCTCGCTCCTCTGCTCCCCAAGTACCTGCCTGTTCTGTCCTGTATCTGTCCCTGTTATCTTGTTCCTTCATCTGGTACATAGTCCTTAGAAGGATGCTAAGCAGCACTGCTGAATTTGTGTCCAGGAAGACAGGTGGTGCTCAGTACGTTTTTGAATTAGTATCTCTGCAATGTCTCTACCTTTCTTTCTGGTTACCTGAACTACCACCCTAATCACACCTTCATTATTTTTAACCGGAGGACATTAATGGTTTCTTTTCTCTATATGTTAAATTTTATTTAATTTATTTATTGTTTTATACAGCAGGTTCTTATTAGTTATCTATTTTATACATATTAGTGTATATATGTCAATCCCCATTTCCCAATTCTTCTTACCACACCCCACCGCCACTTTCCACCCTTGGTGTCCATATGCTTTGTTCTCTACATCTGTGTCTCTATTTCTGCCTTGCAAACCGGTTCACATCTGTACCATTTTTCTAGATTCTACATATATGTGTTAATATACGATATTTGTTTCTCTCTTTCTGACTTACTTCACTCTATAGGACAGTCCCTAGGTCCATCCGCGACTCTACAAAAGACCCAATTTCATCCCTTTTTATGGCTGAGTTAATACCCCATTGTATATATGTACCACATCTTCTTTATCCATTCATCTGTTGATGGGCATTTAGGTTGCTTCCATGACCTGGCTATTGTAAATAGTGCTGCAATGAACATTGGGGTGCATGTGTCTTTTTGAATTATGGTTTTCTCTGGGTGTATGCCCAATAGTGGGACTGCTGGGTCATATGGTAATTCTATTTTTTGTTTAAGGAACATCCATACTGTTCTCCATAGTGGCTGCATCAATTTACATTCCCACCAACAGTGCAGGAGGGTTCCCTCTTCTCCACACCCACTCCAGTATTTGTTGTTTGTAGATTTTCTTATGATGCCCATTCTAGCCAGTGTGAGGTGATACTTCACTGTAGTTTTGATTGGCACTTCTCTATTAATTAGTGATGTTGAGCAGCTTTTCATGTGCCTCTTGGCCATCTGTATGTCTCCTTTGGAGAAATGTCTATTTAGGTCGTAGGCCCATTTTTTGATTGGGTTGTTTTTTTAATATTGAGCTGCATAAGCTGTTTACATATTTTGGAGATTAACCCTTTCTTGATTTGTTTGCAAACATTTTCTCCCATTCTGAGGGTTGTCTTTTCGTCTTGTTTATAGTTTCCTTTGCTGTGCAAAAGCTTTTAAGTTTCATTAGGTCCCATTTGTTTATTTTTGTTTTTATTTCCATTACTCTAGGAGCTGGGTCAAAAAAGATCTTGGTGTGACTTATGTCAAAGAGTGTTCTTCCTTTGTTTTCTTCTAAGAGTTTTATAGTGTTCCGTCTTACATTTAGGTCTTTAATCCATTTTGAGTTTATTTTTGTGTATGGTGTTAGGGAGTGTTCTAATTTCATTCTATTACACGTAGCTGACCAGTTTTCCCAGCACCACTTATTGAAGAGACTGTCTTTTCTCCATTGTGTATCCTTGCCTCCTTTGTCATAGATTACTTGACCACAGGTGCGTGGGTTTATCTCTGGGCTTTCTATCCTGTTCCATTGATCTATATTTCTATTTTTGTGCCAGTACCATACTGTCTTGATTACTGTAGCTTTGTAGTATAGTCTGAAAGCAGGGAGTCTGATTCTTCCAGCTCCATTTTTTTCCCTCGAGATTGCTTTGGCTATTCGGGGTCCTCTGTGTCTCCATACAAATTTTAAGATCTTTTGTTCTAGTTCTGTAAAAAATGCCATTGGTAATTTGATAGGGATTACACTGAATCTGTAGATTGCTTTGGGCAGTATAGTCATTTTCACAATATTGATTCTTCCAATCCAAGAACATGGTATATCTCTCCAGCTGTTTGTGTCATCTTTGATTTCTCTCATCAGTGTCGTATAGTTTTCTGAGTACAGGTCTTTTACCTCCTTAGGTAGGGTTATTCCTAAGTATTTTATTCCTTTTGTTGCAATGGGGAATGGGATTGTTTTCTTAATTTCTCTTTCTGATCTTTCGTTGTTAGTGCATAGGAATGCAAGAGATTTCTGTGCATTAATTTTGTATCCTGCAACTTTACCAAATTCATTGATTAGTTCTAGTAGTTTCTGGTGGGATCTTTAGGATTATCAATGTACAGTACCATGTCATCTGTAAACAGTGACAGTTTCACTTCTTCTTTTCCAATTTGTATTCCTTTTATTTCTTTTTCTTCTCTGATTGCCATGGTTAGGACTTGCAAAACTATGTTGAATAACAGTGGTGAAAGTGGACATCCTTGTCTTCTTCCTGATCTGAGAGGAAATGTTTTCAGTTTTCCACCACTGAGAATGATGTTTGCTGTGGGTTTGTCATATACGGCCTTTATTATGTGGAGGTAGGTTCTCTCTATGCTCACTTTCTGGAGAGTTTTTTTTATCATAAATGGGTGTTGAATTTTGTCAAAATCTTTTTCTGCATCTACTGAGATGACCACATGGTTTTTATTCTTCTATTTGTTATTATGATGTATCACATTGATTGATTTGCATATATTGAAGAATCCTTGCATCCCTGGGATAAATCCCATTTGATCATGGTGTGTGATCCTTTTAACGTGTTGTTGGATTCTGTCTGCTAGTATTTTGTTGAGGATTTTTGCATCTATATTCATCAGTGATATTGGTCTGTAATTTTCTTTTTTTTGTACTATCTTTTTCTGGTTTTGGTATCAGGGTGATGGTGGTCTCATAGAATGAGTTTGGGAGTGTTCCTTCCTCTGCAAGTTTTTGGAAGAGTTTGAGAAGGATGGGTGTTAGCTCTTCTCTAAATGTTTGATAGAATTCACTTGTGAAGCCCTCTGGTTCTGGACTTTTGTTTGTTGGAAGATTTTTAATCACTGTTTCAACTTCATTAATTGTGATTGGTCTGTTCATATTTTCTATTTCTTCCTGGTTCAGTCTTAGAAGGTAATACCTTTCTAGGAATGTGTCCACTTTTTCCAGGTTGTCCATTTTATTGGCATAGAGTTGCTTGTAGTAGTCTCTTACGATGCTTTGTATTTCTGTGGTGTCTGTTGTAACTTCTCCTTTTTCATTGCTAATTTTATTGATTTGAGTCCTCTCCCTCTTTTTTTTGATGAGTCTAGCTAAAGGTTTATCAATTTTGTTTATCCTCTCAAAGAACTAGCTTGTAGTTTTATTGATCTTTGCTATTGTTTTCTTTGTTTCTATTTCATTTATTTCTGCTCTGATCTTTATGATTTCTTTCCTTCTACTAACTTTGGGTTTTGTTTGTTCTTCTTTCTCTAGTTCCTTTAGGTGTAAGGTTAGAATGTTTGTTTGAGATTTCTCTTGTTTCTTGAGGTAGGATTGTATTGCTATAAACTTTGCTCTCAGAACTGCTTTTGCTGCATCCCATAGGTTTTGGATCGTCGTGTTTTCATTGTCACTTATCTCTACATATTTTTTTACTTCCTCTTTGATTTCTTCAGAGGTCTCTTGGCTATTTAGTAACATATTGTTTAGCCTCCGTGTATTTATGTTTTTTACATTTTCCCCCTGTAACTGATTTCTAATCTCACAGTGCTGTGGATGGAAAAGATGCTTGATGTGATTTCAATTTTCTTAAATTTACCGAGGCTTGATTTGTGACCCAAGATGTGATCTATCCTGGAGAATGTTCTGTGTGCACTTGAGAAGAAAGTGTAATCTGCTGTTTTCGGACGGAATGTCCTATAAATATTAATTAAATATATCTGATCTATTGTGTCATTTAAAGCTTGTGTTTCCTGATTAATTTTCTGTCTGCATGATCTGACCAGTGGTGTAAGTGAGGTGTTAAAGTCCCCCACTATTATTGTGTTACTATCGATTTCCTCTTTTATAGCTGTTAGCATTTGCCTTATGTACTGAGGTGCTCCTATGTTGGGTGCAGATATATTTAACATTGTTATATCTTCTTCTTGGATTGATCCATTGATCATATGTAGTGTCCTTCCTTGTCTCTTGTAACATTCTTTACTTTAAAGTCTATTTTATCTGATATGAGTATTGCTTCTCCAGCTTCCTTTGATTTCCACTGACATGGAATATCTTTTTCAATCCCCTCACTTTCAGTCTGTATGTGTCCCTAGGTCTGAAATGGGTGTCTTGTAGACAGCATATATACGGGTCTTGTTTCTGTATCCACTCACGGTGAGCCTGTGTCTTTTGGTTGGAGCAGTTAATCCATTCATATTTAAGGTAATTATCGATATGTATGTTCCTATGACCAATTTCTTAATTGTTTTGGGTTTGTTTTTGTAGGTCCTTTTCTTCTCTTGTGTTTCCCACTTAGAGAAGTTCCTTTAGCATTTGTTGTAGAGCTGGTTTGGTGGTGCTGAATTCTCTTAGCTTTTGCTTGTCTGTTAAGCTTTTGATTTCTCCGTTGAATCTGAATGAGATCCTTACTGGGTAGAGTAATCTTGGTTGTAGGTTTTTCCCTTTCATCACTTTAAATATATCGTGCCACTCCCTTCTGGCTTGTAGAGTTTCTGCTGAGAAATCAGCTGTTAATCTTATGGGACTTCCCTTGTATGTTATTTGTCGTTTCCCCTTGCTGCTTTTAATAATTTTCCTTTGTCTTTAATTTTTGTCAGTTTGATTACTATGTGTGTCTGTCTGTTTCTCTTTGGGTTTATCCTGCCTGGGACTCTCTGCACTTCCTGGACTTGGGTGGCTATTTCCTTTCCCATGTTAGGGAAGTTTTCAACTATAATCTCTTCAAATATTTTCTCAGGTCCTTTCTCTCTCTCTTCTCCTTCTGGGACCCCTATATGAGTATGTTGGTGAGTTTAATGTTGTCCCAGAGGTCTCATAGGCTGTCTTCATTTTTTTTCATTCTTTTTTTCTTTATTCTGTCCCACGGCAGTGAATTCCACCATTCTTTCTTCCAGATCGCTTATCCGTTCTTCTGCCTCAGTTATTCTGCTATTGATTACTTTTAGTGTATTTTTCATTTCAGTTATTGTATTGTTCATCTCTGTTTGTTTGTTCTTTAATTCTTCTAGGTGTTTGTTCTTTAATTCTTCCAGGTGTTTGTTCTTTTAATTCTTCTACATCCTTGTTAAACATTTCTTTTTTTTTTTTTTAAATAAATAAATAATTTATTTATTTATTTATTTTTGGCTACATTGGGTCTTCATTGCTGTGCGCGGGCTTTCTCTAGTTGTGTTGAGCGGAGGATACTCTTTGCTGCGGTGCACAGGCTTCTCATTGCAGTGGCTTCTCTTGTTGTGGAGCACGGGCTCTAGGCATGTGGGCTTCAGTCATTGTGGCATTCAGGCTCAGTAGTTGTGGTTTGCGGGCTCTAGAGTGCAGGCTCAGTAGTTGTGGTGCACGAGCTTAGTTGCCCCGTGGCATGTGGGATCTTCCCAGACCAGGGATCGAACCCATGTCCCCTGCATTGGCAGGTGGATTATTAACCCTTGCACCACCAGAGAAGTCCGTGTTAAACATTTCTTGCATCTTCTCGATCTTTGCCTCCATTCTTTTTCTGAGGTCCTGGATCATCTTCACTATCATTATTCTAAATTCTTTTTCTGGAAGGTTGCCCATCTCCACTTCATTTAGTTGTTTTTCTGGGGTTTTATCTTGTTCCTTTATCTGGTACATAGTCCTCTGCCTTTTCATTTTGTCCATTTTTCTGTGAATGTGGTTTTCGTTCCACAGGCTGTAGCACTGTAGTTCTTCTTGCTTCTACTGTCTACCCTCTGGTGGATGAGGCTATCTAAGAGGTTTGTGCAAGCTTCCTGATGGGAGGACTGGTGGTGCATAGAGCTGGGTGTTGTTCCGGTGGGCAGAGCTCAGTAAAACTTTAATCCGCTTGTCTGCAGATTGGTGGGGCTGGGTTCCCTCCCTGTTGGTTGTTTGGCTTGAGGCGACCCAGCACTGGTGCCTCCAGGCTCTTTGGTGGGGCTAATGGCAGACTCTGGGGGGGCTCACGCCAAGGAGTACTTCCCAGAACTTCTGCTCCCAGTGTCCTTGTCCCTGTGGTGAGCCACAGCCGCCCCCCGCCTCTGCACCAGTCCCTCCAACACTAGCAGGTAGGTCCAACACTAGCAGGTATGGGGTCATTGCTCCTACCCCTGGGACCTGATGTGCACACTACTTTGTGTGTGCCCTCCAAGAGTGGAGTCTCTGTTTCCCCCAGTCCTGTCGACGTCCTGCAATAAAATCCCGCTAGCCTTCAAAGTCTGATTCTCTAGGAATTCCTCCTCCTGTTGCCGGACCCCCAGGTTGGGAAGCCTGACGTGGGGCTCAGAACCTTCACTCCAGTGGGTGGACTTCTGTGGTATAAGTGTTCTCCAGTTTGTGAGTCACCCACCCAACAGTCATGGGATTTGATTTGATTGTGATTGTGCCCCTCCTACCATCTCACTGTGGCTTCTCCTTTGTCTTTGGATGTGGGGTATCTCTTTTGGTGAGTTCCAGTGTCTTCCTGTCGATGACTGTTCAGCAGTTAGTTGTGATTGCAGTGCTCTCGCAAGCGGGAGTGAGCACACGTCCTTGTACTCCGCCATCTTGAACCCATCTCCTCACGTTAATGGTTTCTGATGGTTCTCTTTTTTCCATTATTAATAAAGCCTACACATCCCTGCCAACTTAACTCTCCTTAAGCGCAGATCCAAACAAAAAGCTCCCCTGCTCTACAATCTTCATATACCATCACGTACACAGCAATAACGATGGTGATGATGCCACTGGTTGTGTTTTATGGTTTTCAGAGTACTAGTTCCACACAAGTTTTCTCATTGACACCCAACCCTTAATGTGATTATTATCATCTCCATATTGCAGGTGAGGAAGTCAAAACTCAAAAAGATTAACTGCCACCACTGATACTTGCACAATCTATCGTGTTAGTACCAGTCCGGTATTCGTTTTTTACTCTACTGCATTCAAGACCTTCTACAACAAGGTCCTAGTTTTCAGCCTTGTGCCTTTTTGTTAAACTACACACACTACGTGTAAGACAAACCACCGTCTCTGCTTTTACTTACAGCATCCCCTTTGTGTGTGAATGCCCTATCGCCATGTGCCTTTTGGATTTCTAGCCATCCATGAAGGCTCATCTCAAATATCACATCTGTCTTGAAGCCTCTGCTGATTCCCCTTCTATTCCAATATGATATGAGAGCTCCCTTTTCATCCTCCTCCAAGGCACTTTCTTTTCCTTTCTTTTTCACAGTAACTGTTACATTCCTTTTTGTGTTGTAGTTTTATGAGTATATACCTCAATCTGCATTCAACCATTTCCTCCTCTTCTGATACCCTTCCCCCAATGTAGAATAAAAATCATGCTTAGGAATCCTAATAATCTCTTTCAAGAACAGTCCTCTAAAGAAGGACTGAACATTTCTTCCAAGAGGGATACTGTCTACTCATCTTTGTGTAGACTAAATAAAGCACCTTGCCCAAAATTAACTTGTTGAATTGAACTGAACGCCTATATTTCAGTGCAAAATTGCTTGCTAACATTACTTTAATTATAGCTAAGTATTTCCAGGTGATTTTTCCATCTAATGAGTACTATTAAATACACAAAGGAATAGTAAAGACAGCTCACTTAAAACAATTAAATCTATTAAAATTTCCCAAAACATAAGAATTATTTACAGCAACCATTTAAATATATTTGTTTTTATTTACTGTGCAATGAGTTTTTAAGACTGATTATTCATCGTATTAAAATTCTCTATTAGGGTTACATGGGAAAATTAAGGGAAAATAGACAATTTTTATTTCCTCTTCCATCACTTACTAGCTCAGTGAGCTTAGGTAAGTCACCTCTTCAGCCAATTGTAGTGATTTCAAACCAAAGACTCCGGAATCAATCAGATCTCAGTTTGTGGCATCATCTCTGAACCAGAGGAAATGTAGGTGTTAACTATATCATGGTTTAATCATGAGGACTAAATGATTAAATGAGAGCTCATATATATGAGCATGGTTCCCTTGTGTTTAATCATTCAATAAAAACCAGCTGATTAATACCAAGCTGAGTTTCAGAATTCTCTCTAAAATGAGAAATAGAATTTCTCTCTGTGTTTCAGATGTTGGGAATCTGAGATGACAGAGTATCTGGGAAAGTGTTTTTATAAAAGAATGAAGTATTGTACAAATGTAATCTGTAATTAAGCTAGTAATAATTAATACAAACTATATATTACTAAAACTGAAAGTTATTTAAAGAGACTATTATGATTCTTAAGTATGATTTGTACTTTATCCTGGAAAAGACGTCCTTAAGTTTTCTCATCAGAGCAGATCTCTGACATAATAACAGCAGTCAGTGAGGGAAGATCTGATTTTTAAAAACGTATTTAATTTGTACCTTATTTCTGGCAGTGATTTAAAATAAAAGCAAAGGTAAAATTTTTCATAGCTGCTAAAACTTCACTTAGTTTGCTTTGGATTATTTTCTTCACAGGGAAAGGATGCTATGTCATTGCTAGGCCATGGATCCCACACCACCGCATCCACTGGTCCCCACCCCCGTCAGTGCTCCTGACCACCTAACCTCAACCATCCCCTCATCACTGCTTTGCTCCTCTTCCCTCCACTCGGCTGTCCTTTACCCACTTCCTGGACCACAGGTAAGACAGGAAGAGAAATATAATGTTTGAAGCTAATTACTCCAAAGTCTGGGTAGCTACCTTCTGATCGCGTAAACTTCCCTGCCACTGCTTGGATCTGTCTGCCTTTCTTTCTTTTTGATTTTCTTGTCACTTAGAAACGAGGGCACATCCTATTTCCCAGCACTGGGAGGTCCTCAGTTTTGAGTCTACATTCCTTAGCCAACTGACAGGATTAAGAATCTAAAAAAATGATACAAATGAACTTATTTACAAAACAGAAACAGACTCACAGACATAGAAAACAAACTTATGGTTACCAAAGGGAAGAGAGGGGGAGAGGGACAAATCAGGAGCTTGGGATTAGCAGATACACACTCCTATATATGTATCAATAAAATAAACAACAGGGACCTACTGTATAGCACAGGGAACTGTATTCAATATTTTGTAATAACCTGTAATGGAAAAGACTCTGAAAAAGGATATATAATATATATGTATGTACAACTGAATCACTTTGTAAATCACACCTGAAACACAACATTGTAAATCAACTATAATTCAGTAAAAAAAAAAAAAAAAAAAAAATCCATACATCTGTCTTAACACAGCCTTACTGTGTTAAGCTCCCTAAGCAAATGTCTAAGTTACTCAAGGGACATATTTCAGAGTATCTTCTTATTTCTTAAATAGGCTTAAAATGCCAAGTCTTTTTATAGCAAATACACTCACTTTTGTCCTAAATGAAAGAACAGATAAGGTTAAATGATAGGGGTATAGAATACTGTCTTTCATTAACTGTCCAGCTTTCTCTCTCCTCCATATACCATCTTCAGAAGGCCACGGGGTACACGAGCCTGTTTCCATTTGCCTGTCTATTGAACAGCAAGACTGACCACAAGCCCCAAGAATCCACAGCTTCAAGGTGAGCAGACCCTCGTGTCCTCATTTTGCACCCCACCTCCACCCCGTGTAGCTACCCACTTGCTCTGATGTCACCTGCATCAGCCTGTCTCAGGACAAAGGGCCGGATGATTATGGTATCCGTTCACTGAGCACCGTAGCTCTTTGTTAACAAAAAAGAGAAGAAACAAAAGTTGAATTTTAGCCTGAAATCTAATCTTAGAGTTCAAAACATGCAGTTATGAAGAGCTGCAAAGTATACTGAGTTGGCAAAAAGATGGAACGAGAACAAATTTAAACTGCATGCTAACTTTCCTGTTAGATTCAGTGAATAGAGAAACACTTCCCCTGGTCTCTCTCCCTGGCTACCGTTTCCCCAGTGCATTCTACCTTGGTCACAGCCGCAGAGGTGTTTTACCTGAAATAGCTACCATGCCACGTGGCTTCCAGTGACCCTGATCCAAACACTAAGGATGCTCTGTCACAGGGCGCCATCAAGGACCACTGCAGTGTTACTGGTCTGCTACGTTCCTATTACATTCCTCTTCCAAAACCAATGGGTTTGCTTCCTGCCCTGCCCGAGATTTTCCTGTCCTGACATCGTTCAGTTTTCCTTTCATGGGATTCCAACTTCACTTACTTCTCCATTTTTTCTCACCCCTGGCCTCTCTCTGAATCAGGTCACTGACCAGTGCTGTCCTCAGTGAGGGCTGCCCACCCCCCTCTCCCTATCCCACGATTTGTGCCACTTTAATGTTTACAGGCTACCCTGGGGCTGTCAGTTTTCGTTGTATGGGTTACTGGTATTAGATTGTAAATTTTTTGACCCCTACTAGATGATAACCTCTTTGAGGGAAGGGATCGTGTCTTATCACTCTCTCGTAACTCCTCAAAGGCCTACACGATGGGTAAAATAATAGGATCATTTAATCATTCATTTAACCTCTCTGGGATTCTCTTTTCTCGCCTGTTAAATGATGGCGACAATAAATTATACTTGTCCCACCAAACACATACGACTGCCGCCAGGATGGAGAGAGATTAAATTACTTCCTTCTCTCTCTCAGCAATGTCTCCACAACCACTGCCAACTCGGGGTCCACCTCCACTGGCCTGGCCCATGACCACAGTAAACTCCAGAATGCTCTGTGCTCAGAAACTCTTTTCAAAATAAAACACTGAATTAATCCTGTCAAATGCAAAACGCCAGAGTTGATTATTATGTGTGGCAGTGGCGACTGCAGATCAGAGCATTATTTTATTTTTGGTTTCCATCTCAGAACCATCACTCAGCACTGTAGTTCTTTCACACGTATTGTTCATGTTATGACACTCCTATCAGATAAATGTCGCCAACAACAGAACGTGGTAATTTTTATTACACTGCATATCCTTTTTCAAGGCTAACAGGAGCACCGTATCTGGCGAAAGGAAAACACTCCTGCAGGCCTGTACCTGGGAGGCAGAGTACCACCTCTCGGGCGAGATACAGTGGGAGAAAAATACTCCTCCCCTGACAGAACCAGAAAGTACATTCTAACTGTCAATCCGCTCCCGGACTATAAACACAGACTCCAGGTCAGACTTGAAGCCTAGGCAGACTTGGGCTTCGAACAAGGAGGTCACAGTCAAAATGTCTAATTTGGCCCCTAAATCCACAAAAATGTAAAAACATCCTCATTCTGTTACTACAGTAGAGGGACCTACACTTTGAAAATAACAGTAAGTATAGTGCATTCACAACCATTGATGGAAAGCTTTTGGAAAAACAGTAGCTGCTGACAAATAAAAATATTTTCTTCACTAAGATTTTTAAAAACCTATTTTTCCTTTTTTTAAAAAAAATTATTTTATTGAAGTATAGTTGATTTACAGTGTTATGTTAATTTCTGCCATGCAGCGAAGTGATTCAGTTACACATATACATACATTCTTTTTCATATACTTTTCCACTATGGTTTATCACAGGATATTGAATGTAGTTCCCTGTGCTCTACATAGGACCCTGTTGTTTATCCATTCTCTATATAATAGTTTGGCATCTGCTAATCCCAAACTCCCAATCCATCCCTCCCCCTACTCTCCTTCCCCTTTGGCAACCACAAGTCTGTTCTCTATGTCTGTGACTCCGTAAAAACCTATTTTTCTTAGTAACGCTTAGGCTGCTATAATTAAAAACATGCAAATAACCAATGGAAATCTGTAAAAATAGGGTTACCCAAAATCACAATGAAATCTTGTTTCTTTAACTGAAAACCCAGGCATACGTCCAATCTGAACTAAAATTGGCCTGAGAAGGGGATTCCCAGTTGCTGTATGTGTATTTTCTGGTCACACGCATCCCGCTGGGTGAGAGAATCTCTGATTGGAACACTGACTACTCTAATTCACTGCAACACCCAAGCTGTTTAACTTGTCGCTCTCCTCCCTCTGCTCTCAATGAGGTTAATCACCAATGGATACAATGGAGGGTGCACCACATAGGTAAAGATGACTGGAATCAAACCGAGAAGCAGCTTTCAAATCAGGTTTTGCAGACTGGAGAACACACGCATGAGACAACAATACGACTCCAGGGGCTTACGGCAGGAAGGCAAGCATTGGGTGCTGACAAATACAAAGCAAACCTTCAAACCAGAAACTCCAAGGTCACCTTAAGACCTGTGCTGCCCATTCGCTCCTACAAATCGTCCGTACGATTTCCAGTTCTCACAAAGCTGAGGCCGTGCTGTGTCTGGCCTTTCCTTATTTCCCTCACGTTGTAAAGAGTGTGATTCATTGTAAGGAAATCAGTCCCGTTTGCTGGAGACCCGGACCTCTCACCTCCCTGACTTCAGTGGTCCCTGCAAACTCTGGACTCTTCATGGAAAGGATAAGATCCTTGACTGAAGTCGATATAACTGTCACTCTTAAAAAAAATTATCTCATGCTGGATTTCTTCATTTTGGACTTTTCTGAAGACTTCTTGTTCTGGATGCAGTGTTGTTGTTTTCTAGTTTTCTTTAGGAGAAGGAAGATGGACATGATCTGTCTTATTCTCTTGTCCCTCTGTGTTAAGTGCTTTCCCTCTTCTATCTATGTACTTGGGACCTTTTGGAACAATAAAAACCACACATCTCTAAGATTCATTTTAAATGAAGCTTATTCATTTAAAATGAATATATTTAAAGTGTACTATCATTCCCATGCTTTAATTTGGGGATTTTTTTCTAGAACAGAACGTTGTATTAAAATGTTAAAAGTAGTGGACTCTACACTGGGTTCTCAGAATGTAAAGGAGATGGTTTTGATGTTGAGGGTACAGCTGCAGGGACTTAATGACTCTTGTTAAACCCAGGTGACAACTTCACCCCTGAATTCCTTCTGCAACACACAGGCACCTGCTAGTTTCCTACACTCCTACAAACCCCGTGCTCCCGATAAGAAGCACTCATTGGTCTAATCTTAAATTTTAAAAGATGCTTTAAAGAAAAGACTAAAGCATTTGAGGGGCATTAAGAGGTTTTCCCAAATTCTGAATCTTGGGCTGGTATTTTCCCGTATCATTTCTGAGAATAAATCATGCTAAGTCTACATTTACAAGAAGTGAGTCAAATTTCTGACCAGCTTGTAAAAAAGGTCATGTTATTAATGATGCCACTGTCACCTTATTTCTGATCTACACAACACCTCTTAGTGGTAGTGCAAACACTCAGAAATTTGCCCTGGTAAAGACATAAAGGTTGTAATTAATCTTTGAACTAGCTGTGGTTTGCAATAATCACTGCTCTTTCATAGGCATCTAAGGGGAAAGATGCTATAATTTGGGACAGAAAGGAAGACTATGGAGGCTAGAAGGAGTGGAGGTCATAATTACATTCTTGGCCATGCTTTCCACTTAACACATTACTGAACTGCTTTCCACACACAGACAACCTGGAAATGTGCATTTGATGAAACCCATGTTTCAATTACAGGGAAGCAGAATGGTGGAACAGAACAGGCTTGGAGTTGGAGTTTAATACTGGCCAACTTTGCCTAATACTGGCCCTGCCATGAACCAGCAGAATGACCTTGGGCAAGTTTCCTTTTCTGACTATTGGCGTCCTCATCTGTAAACTGGTGTTAATAATCCTATCTCGCAGGATTACTGAAAGGGTTAGCGATAAATACACAAGGTACCTAGCATAGGGTCTGGCACAAAGTAGGTGCTCCATAGAAGGTGATTATTGCTGTGTCACTACCTTTATAATTAGTGTTCCAGCTTTTGGCTTGGACCTTGTGAAAAGAGGGGATGAATACAGAAGACATTTATGAGTTTGTTTTTTAATCTGTTCCACTCAGTGAATTACTTAATATTTAACTGGTTAATTATTCATAGTCAAATAGAAGGCATAATGAAAGTGTGCTTATTAAACAATAATGTGCTTCCCTAATGCCCTTTGCCACTAAAGTATCATGCATACAGAGGGAAGGGGGGATGCTATCTCAGTGTCTGGTATTTTTCCTAAATGGAACAATTACGAGTAAGCAGGATGCATCCTCTTTCCAAAAGCTGGTTTTGGGTCCCAAAGAGTTTAGATGCTTTGCCTTTGTGCCTACAGACTTCTCCCGGGGCAACAGCGAGGGCCGTCTAGCTGGTACGCTGGCCTGAGAGCTCATCTCAGATGAGCTGAAGGAGGCAATGGGGAAATGGGACGTAAAGGAGGAAAGCTACTGTGTTAGCATCCAGGCAGGGCACACAGCAAGGTAGGCCAGCCTGGACATAAACAGACCCTGAAAGCCACTGGGGCTGAGACAAAAGTCCCTGGTGTGGCAGGATTTCTGGTTCACCAGAAGGAATGAAAGTCTCAGCTTCTGCGCTGCTGTGGACCCAACCCTGCTGAAGGCACACATCTTTCTCTCCTTCAAGCCCTTTCCCAGCTAACTTCCTTCTGGATACAAGGTTTCTGTCTATTAAGTTTACCCAAATATTTCTTCTCAGTTTGAGAGGTGATTTATAAATCACTGGATGGCACTGCTCAAGTCCAGCCAGATGTTTCCCAGTCTTAAGGATGAATATGAAAAGCAGGATGACTTTATAGGAGATGGAAAATGTCTACTGAAGTACTCCAGATATGGACAGCCAAATCCAGAGGCTGGAGGAAAGCTGGTTAGCCCTGGAGAAATTTTTTTTTTTTTTAAACCATGAGGTTAAAATATCCTTAAAGAGGAGAAGCAAAAGATTAAAATGTTTTCCCTCAAAACTTCACAGGTCTTCAAGAAAAGAGGAGTTAGGGTCAAAATAATATATACTTTTTAAAGGCTGCATAGACCATTGCATTGCCTGGAAGTACTATAGTTTAATCAAGTGATGGAGAATTAAGTTGTGGCTATTTTTTCATTACCACTACCATGCTTCGGCAAAAATCCTTGTACATTGATTTTCTTTATGGTTCTGAATTTCCTCCATAGGATTAACCCCTGGTATAGAATTTCTAAGTCAAATGGTATTAAGTATTTTAAATTTTAATATAATGTCAAATTGTTCTCCAAAAATGGTCTATTAATTTACATCTCTCCAACAGAATATAAGAGTCCCTGTTCCTAAACACCTTTACTAATACTCTTTTAAAAATCATATTTGAAGTGGCTTCTGGACCAATATGGTGACACAGGAGCCTCCTCAATTTCTGTCCTCTCATGGACTCACTGAATATACACTACACATGGAGTAATTTCCTTTGAGAGAAATTCAGAAACTAGATGAGTGACTCCTACACATCAGCCAACAGAGAAAATGCCCATATCAAAATAGGTGGGAAAGGCTGAGACACACTGCTGCCATAAAGCCCACCCCTGGCATAGCACCACAGACTTGGGAAGGAGCTCCCCAACCCCCAGCTTCTCCTTGAGAGTGAACCATTTGGAACACAGACCACACATCTAGCACTCCAACTTTTAAGGATGCCACCTGAGGGATAGGCCCCCAAATCACCCAGCTATGATAACCAGTGGGGCCTGTATTCATGAGTCCCACAGGACTACAGAAAATAGGACTACAGAAGCAGTTGTTAAGAAGCACAGGAACACTCCCATGGCTACACACCTGGCTCAGTGCAGAGGCAGCAGGTAAAAACACCCAGTTTCACGTTTCTCCCCGGAAGGGGTTCAACTGCATACTTTCCCAGTTGCTGCCAGAGAGTCCAGTTTCTGATCAGCTTGCATCTAGGTACTATAAATCTCCCCTTTGGGACACTGACAGGTGTTGGCACACTCCCAACTACTGGGAGCCACTAAAAACAAAGACAGCAGCTTGGACAATCACAAAGATTTGAAAGATAACCAGGAGCTTCACCCAGGCTGATTGATGAGGTTCATCTACACAAGACAAGTCTGTCAAGACTGAGAGAAGTGGCTCTTCTATCTAGTGTGCAGAAATCAACAAAGGATGCATCAGAAAACAAAGACACATGGGAATACGTTCCAAACAAAAGAACAAGCTATTGATAAATCTCCAGAAACCAATGTTAATGAAAGAGGATTTACCCAACAGACAGTTCAAAATAACAGTCATAAAGATGCTCACCGAGGTTAGATCAGTGCATGAACAAAGTGAATATTTCAATAGAGAGACAGCAAATATTAAAAAGTATGAAAGAGAAATCAGAGACCTGAAGAATGTAATAACTGAACTGAAAAGTTCAATAGAGGGATTCAAAAACAGACTAGATCAAATGGAAGAAAGGATCAGTGAACTAGAAGAAAGGGCAGTGGAATTCATCCAACAAGAGGAGGAAAAAGAAGAAAAAGATTGAAAAAAAAGTGAAGCTATCTTAAGGAAGTTATGGGACACCATCAAATAGAACAATATGTGCGTTGTGGGGGTCCCAAGAGGAGAGGAAAGAGAGAAAGAGGCAGAAAGCTTATTCAGAGAAATAATGGCTGAAAACTTCCCAAACCTGGGGAAACACAGACATCCAGATCCAGGAATCCCAAACAGTACCAAATAAGATGAATCTAAAGAGACTCATACTGAGATGCATTATAATTAAATTGTCAAAAGTTGAGGACAAGGAGAGAATCTTAAAAGCAGCAAGAGAAAAGCAACTCGTTATGCACAAGGGAACCCTTATAGGACTATGAGCAGATTTTTTCAGCAGAAACCTTGCAGTCTAGAAGGGAGTAGGATGATACCCAAGAATAGTCTACCCAGCCAGGCTGTCCTTCAGAACGGAAGGAAATATAAAAAGTTTTCCAGTCAAACAAAAGCTGAAGGAGTTTATTACCACTAGATCAGCCTTACAACAAATGTTAAAGGGACTTCTATGAGCTGAAGTAAAAGGATGCAAATTACAATAGTAACAAAAAACACATGAAAGTATAAAAGTGACTGGTAAGGGTAAATACATAGTTAAATTTGTAATTCTCTTAATATTATAATGATGGTGGGTATTAAAATGGTGATAAATTACTTATAACTCTAGTACAAAGGTTGAAAGACAAAATTACTTAAAATAACTATAATTAGTTAATGGATATACAATATAAAAAGATTTAACTTGTGACATCAAAAACATAAAATGTGGGAGAGGGAGTGTAAAAATGTAGAGCTTTTGTATGCGTTCTCAGTTAAGATGTTATCAGCTTAAAATAGACTGTTATACCTATAAGATGTTTTGTATAAGCCTCATGGTAACCACAAAGCAAAAACCTATAGTAGAAGCAAAAACAATAAAGGAATCAAAGCATATCATTACAGAAACTCTTCAAATCACAAAGGACGAGAACAAGAGAGGAAAAAAGGAAAAAAGGAACTAAAAAACAGCCAGAAAACAGTGGAGCAAATTACAACAGTAAGTCCATACCTATCAATAATTATTTTAAATGTAAATGGACTAAATTCTCAAATCAAAAGACAGAGATTGACTGAATGGATAAAAAAACAAACCCAACTGTACGCTACCTACAAGACACTCACTTCAGCTTTAAGGACACACAGGCTAAAAGTAAAGAGATGGAAAAAGGTATTCCACACAAACAAAAACTAAAAGAAAGCAGGGTTAAATACACTTAGGTCAGACAAAATAGATGTTAACCAAAAATGTTAACAAGAGACAAAGAAGCTCATTACATAATGATGAAGGAATCAATTCATCAAGAGGATATGGCTTCACTGGTGAATTCTACCAGATATTTAAAGAAAAATTAGTATGAATCCTTCTCAAACTTTTCCAAAAACCTGAAGAAGACACACTTCCAGACTCATTTTACGAGGCCAGCATTACCCTGATAACAAAACCAGACACGGACATCACAAGAAAACTACAGGCTGATAGCCCTGATTAACATAGATGCAAAAGTCTTCAACAAATACTAGCAAACTGAACTCAACAGCACATTAAAAGGATCATACACCATGATCAAGTGGGATTTATTCCAGGGATGCAAGGATGATTCAACAAACACAAATTAATAAATGTGCTATATGATGTTAACAAAATGAAGGATAAAAACTATATGATCATCTTAATAGATGCAGAAAAATGCATTTAACAAAATTCAACATCCATTTATGATAAAAACTCTCAATAAATTGGGTATAGAAGACTTTACCTCAACATAATAAAGGCCAGATATGAGAAGCCCTCACCTAACATCATGTTCAATGGTGAAAGACTGAAGGCTTTTCTCTAAGATCATGAACAAGAAAATGGTGCCTACTCCAGCCCCTTTTGTTCAGCACAGTACTGGAAGTCCTACCCAGAGCAGTTAGGCTAGAAAAAGGGGAAAAAAGCACCTAAATTGCAAAGGAAAAAGTAAAATTATCTCTGTTTGCAGATGACATGGCATTATATATAGAAAACGCTCAAGACTCCATCAAAAATATGTTAGAACTAATCAATGAATTCAGTAAAATTGAATACAAAATCAGTATATACAAATCAGTTGCATTTCCATACAGTAATGACAAACTATTAGAAACAGAAATTAAGAAAATAATTCTATTTACAATGGCATCAAATAGAATGTATTACTTAGGAATAAATTTAACCAAGGAAGTAAAAGATCTGTATACTGAAAACTCTAAAACAGCGATGAAAGAAATTGAAGACACAAATAAATGGAAAGATATCCTGTGTTCACGGACTGTAAGAATTAATTTGTTAAAATATCCATATTATGCTATCAATGCAATCCCTATCAAAATTCCAATGGCATTTTTCACAGAGATAGAATAAAGCAATTGCAAAATTTGTACAGAATCACAAATGACCCTGAATAGCCAAAGCAATCGTAAGAAAGATGATCAAAGCCAGAGGTATCACACTTCCTGATTTCAAACTATATTCCAAAGCCGTGGTAATTAAAACAGTATGGTACTGGCATTAAAAACAGACAGAGATCATTGGAATAGGATTAGAGCTCAGTATTAAACCCTGAGGCTTATATTGCCAATTAATTTTTGAGAAAGGAGCCAAGAATATACCATGAGAAAAGAATAGTATCTTTAAGAAATGGTGCTGGGAAAACTGAATATCCACTTGCAAACAAATGAAACTGGTCCCCTATCTTCATCATATAAAATATCAAGTCAAAATGGATTAAAGACTTGAAGGTAAGATCTGATACTATAAAACTCCTAGAAGAAGATACAGGGCATAAGCTCCTTGACATTGGTGTTGTCAATGAGTTTTTGGGTTTGACACCAAAAGCAAAGGCAAATAAAGTAAGGAAGCAAGTGGGATATCAGACTTAAAAGCTTCTGCACAGCAAAGGGAACATCAACAAAATGAAAAGGCAACCTATGGAACAGGAGATTTGCAAACCGATATCTGATAAAGGGTTAATATCCAAAACAGACAAGGAACTTATACAACTCAATAGCAAAAAGCCAAATAACCCGAATAAAAAGTGAGCAAAGGACCTGAAAAGACATCTTCCAAAGAAGACACACAAATGGCCAACAGGTACATGAAAAGGTACTCAACATCACTAGTCATAAGAGAAATGCAAATCAAAACCACGCATACCGCGTATTTATTCAGATATCTATTATCAAAAAGATAAGACAAATGCTGGCAAGGATGTGGGGAATAAAGGAACCCTTGTTCACTTTTGGTGGGAATGTAAACTGGTACAGCTACTATGGAGAACAGTGTGGAGGTTCCTCAAGAAATTAAAAATAGAACTGTTATCGAACGCAAGTCCGTGTGCCCACGCACAGTGAGGCCAAACAATACCAAAATGTCGGAGTTTGCAGCAGAGAAAGGTTTATTGCAGGGCCATGCAAGGAGACGGGTGGCTCATGCCTTAAAAACCCTGAACCCCCTGAGAGCTTTCAGCAAAGCCCTTTTGTAGGAAAGGTGAGGGAGGGGCGTGGTTAGTTGTTGCTGACTTCTTGGTGTCCGATCCTTTGTTCTTGAGGTCGGGTCTCGGTCAGGTCATGATGTTGCCCTAAATCTCCCCCAAAAACAAATGTCTTTCTCTATTCTGACAAGAAAGGGCAAGGTCCCAAGGCTCAACTTCCGCCCTCCGAGGTCCAGGTCCTGCTCAGAGGAGCCCGTGCAGGCCGCTTACCCTGCCCGGGAGTGTCCATCCAGCGCCCCGTCTGGGTCCTCCCGCCAATGCCCAGGCTCCGCCGAGTAGACAGATCTCAGCTGGTGGCGCCCTTGGGGCCAGGTCCCCAGACCCCGCCCAGCCGTCATCACTGAGGGAGCCAGGCACGCGGCACCCCGTCGGCCCTCAAGCTTTTCATTTAAACTGGAGAGGATCATTTGTAGAGCATCAACAGGAGCACATGTTGTAGCAAATACCAATCAGGTGAATGCCCAGCTCACCACAATTGCCCTTCTTTGAGAACAGCCCCGCCACAGAGGTGGACCTGTGGTCACGACGTGCAAGGTCCTTGCGATTTAACCCTGACCTCTGGCCACCTCCTAGCGGTGGACAACTGATCTAAGCTGGACCAAGGTTTGAAACTTGAACGGAGAGACTGAAGCTAGTTGAAGCTGCTACCTTCATGGCTGTGTCCATACACTCCTGTTGCCGAGGCCTCCAGGGACTGCGACCCACGGAGACGGCCGCCGCCATGAAGTCGCGGAGGCGGGGATGGGGGAGGGGTTCGCTGCTGCCTCAAGGCCTGGGCCCGGCCAGTGGGCGGCTGGGGTGAGGGCCCTGGAGCTCTGGGGGACACAGCCCTCAGCCTGTCCCCGGCCCCCTCCCCCCAGCTCACCCACCGGCCCCGAGGCCTGGAGGGCCCCGCGGAGAAGGCCACCATCGGCTCTCACCGCACTCTCTGCCGCAAGGACCACCATCAGGCCGACCACGGGTGGAGCGGGACTTCTTACCGCTGCGCACAGGGTCTTGCGAAAACTGTCGTGCTCTAAGAGCCGCGCGGCACCCTGCTCCTATTACAGAACTACCATATGAGCCAGCAATCCCACTTCTGGGTATATAGCCAAAGGAAACTAATCATTATCTCAAAGAAATATCTGCACTCCCAAGTTCACCGCAGCATTCTTCATAATAGCCAAGGTATGCAAAGAACCTAAGTGTCCACTGACAGATAAATGGAAAACCAAAATGTGATATATACGAATATTTTTAAAAAAGAAGAAAATCCTGCCATTTTCAACAACATGGATGGACCCTGAGGACGTTCTGCTAAGTGAAATAGGTCAGACAGTAAAGACAAATACTGTGTGGCATCACTTTATGTGGAGAAACAAAGTAGAATAGTGGTTGCCTGGGGCTGGGGGGTGGGGTAAATAGGGAGAGGTTGGTAAAAGGGTACAAACTTTCAGTCATAAGATCATTCAAGTCTGAGGATCTAATGTATAGCTGGTAATAATGCACTTATAGTTGTAATAATTATACTGTATTGTATAATTGAAATTTGCTGAGTAGAACTTAAGTGTTATCACCAAAAAAAAAAAAAAAGGTAAGTATGTGAGGCAATGGATGTGTTAATTACCTAATTATCTCAATGGTGCGAATCCTTTCACAATGTATACCTATATCAAATCATCATGTTGTACACTTTAAATGTATTATAATTTTATTTGTTCATTATATCTCAATTAAAAAATCATTTTACCTCATTGCCAATTTTATAGGAAAAAAACTTGCTTGAACTGTTGCTTGAACTGCATCTCTAATCATTACAGAGCATATTTATTAGACATATTCCTTTCCTATTCCCAGAATACCTATTTATATCCTGGACCACTTTGATATCAGAATGTACATATATTTTTATTGTTGTTTAAAGAGTGCTCTGGGTATTTGGGAAATCAGCTCTCTGTCCCACCTGTTAGGCTGTCCCACAAATATATTTTCCATATCACATCTCTACGGACAGAATTCCTAAAATAAATATGAATAAGGAAACTTGGAAGCAAAAGCAACTCTTGAGAAGAAAAGTTGAGCTACATAATTTTATTCTTGAAAAGTATTCAATATACTCACCAAAGTATGCGGCAGGCAAGTTTTATTGTAGAGCAGCAAACTTTTCTAAATGTTGAAACCGGATTGCTAAAAATCCGTGTTGTAATAAAAGCCTAAATAGGGCAGGATATTAATATTCCAGTTGAACCGTCAGGATGTGTGAGTGACTGTGTATGTGGGGGAGTGTTATGTCAGTGAGAGTGCATGTGTGTGTGTGTGTGAATGTCTTCTACACCATGCGTATGAGCGATCCTACCAAGTTGATGAAATCTTCTAAAACTATGTTATGGTGATGGTTGCACATATCTATAAATCTACTCCATATCACTGAATTGCACACTTGAAACGAGTGAGTTTTTTTTTTTTAATTAATTAATTAATTTATTTATGGCTGTGTTGGGTCTTCGTTTCTGTGCGAGGGCTTTCTCTAGTTGTGGCAAGCGGGGGCCACTCTTCATCGCGGTGCGCGGGCCTCTCACCATTGCGGCCTCTCTTGTTGCGGAGCACAGGCTCCAGACGCGCAGGCTCAGTAGTTGTGGCTCACGGGCCTAGTTGCTCTGCGGCATGTGGGATCTTCCCAGACCAGGGCTCGAACCCGTACCCCCTGCACTGGCAGGCATTCTCAACCACTGCGCCACCAGGGAAGCCCACGAGTGAGTTTTTTGATATGTAAATTATGCCTCCATACAGTTGTAAAAAAAGGAGAGCCAGAGATCGCCCAACTGTGCCTGCAGATGGTGAGTGGCAGAGCAGTACTGGGATGATAGAGACGCTTTGGACTTAAGGAAGGAGTAGCACGTTTCTGACGAAGGGTCCAGACACTCATCAGCATGGCCCTGACGGCACCCGACCCCAGCTAAATGTTCTTGTCACGATTTGACAAACTGAAGGAATACTGAAGGACGCAGAAGCCCCGGTTTCACATTCTAGCCAAGTCCCAGAACGACCGTGTGGCCTTGGGCAGATAACTTCTCTGGGCCGAGTCCTCTCATTTGAAAAACAGGAACGTCGCTTGCTACGGTGGCCTTCGCCCCCAGATTCCATGGTTCCCCGTGGCTCTGGGACTAGACTCAATCTCCTCATTCTGAGTCCAGTGCTATTTCTACTTTTTTACACAGAGCTATTCTGTCTCTGGGGGCCCTGAAATACTGGGGGAAGCATACATTTTTTAAATTCCAGGTGCCTCTGGCCTGTCTGACTGGACATGTCCCGATGCCCCTCCCAGGAGCCTGGGGTTCAGGCAAGCTGGGTTCCCACTGCTGCCCACAGGAAGGAGGCTCGTGCATCCCCCTTGCAGTCTGCTCAGGTGTCTGACCTCTGCCATCACACCCCTGACCACATGCTACCCTCCCATCACATCTTAGTTCATGACCCAAATGGTTCAGGAATGTCTGCTCACGGCCTCCTTTGCTTAACCTTTCCTTTCTTTGGCTGTCTAGAGCGCTAACCGTTTATAACACTCAATCAACACCTACTGAGACCACCGTTAAGCCTTCTGAAGGCAGAGGCCCCTCTTTTGTTCCCCGGGGTCTATCTTAGTGCAGTGCCCATGGCAGGTACTCAGAGAACGGTTACTTAAGCAAACGAGGTGCGATGCGGTCCTGAGGCTGTTGCTATGACCTTTGCCAGGAGAGACATCTTGTGTTGTCACTGTTGGGCAGATGAGTCTTTCTTTCCAACGGTGAAAGCTCAAGATCTTTCTGAAATTCCTCTTTGGGAACTAACTGCTCTACATCACAGGCCTTTGAATTCCCGGGGGATGAAGGGTGGGGAGTTTCAGTGTTAAGAGTGGATCTGAATTCAGAGACAGTCAGAAGTCATTCAGAGTCAAACCTCAATAAAGCGAGTGAGTAAGCTAAGGAGAGCTGTTGTGAGTCAAAACTCAACTCAGGATGTTGGTCCCTCAGAGCTCATCCACTTCATCCTCAGAAACAAAGTACAGCTCTAGGAATGCCTCAGAGGTGACATCACTAGAATGAGTATTTGGCTTCTCAAAATAACTTTGTGAGGAACAATGAGTGATCCCTTTGAATGCATTAAAAATACACCAAGTGGGACTATTTCTTTTAAAAATGAACCTAGCAACTAAACACAAAATAGGAACTAAATAGACACCAACTGATCTCGTCTTTCTTACGGTTGTGGTAGAACACTAGCTTGGTTCTGTGCAAATACGGACTTTGAAATAAATTTGATGCCTAACAAATTCCAAGCATCTCTAGGAGAACAATAAAATAATGTAACGGTAGGAGACACACGAAACTGAATAATGACCTCTCAGGAGGAAGGAAAGTGTGGGGAACTTGCAAATTACAATTCTCAGAGGGGTTTCAGATAACACTGGGCAAAAAAGGAATGCACTAGATGTTTCTGGAGTTCCTTATAATTGTGTCTTTTTGGCTCCTAACAAAGAATCAACAGCAGAGTCAGGATTATTTTGGACAAATTTCAAGAAATTAAAACAAAAGTTAAAAAAAGGAGAATAGAGGTCAGTCTGTTTACCTAGTACGGACAGATGGTTGTATTTATGTATGAGTAAGGCAGAGAGACTTCCAGAGTTCCACGAAGTACGTTTGCCAAGAAAATGCTTCAGGTTGGCAGAAGGTAGAAACCTAGTATCGGGTAAATATTTAGCAACACTGGCGAATTTTTAACACTAATATCTCATGTGCAGCAGAATATGCTTTATGGTCTGAAATCTCTCCATTCTGTTTTATAAGTGATGATACAAATCAAAACATAATAATCACCTGTCGAGGATGAATCCTGCACCTGTGAAGCTATGCTTCAAACAAGCCAACTTCCTAATTACAATGGAGAGGAACTGGCCCGAGGAAGTGTGCTCTCTCCCTCTTCCAGCAGTGGGTTCCAGGCTCTCGGACGGAGGGCTGCTGGTACAACCACGAAAAAAACCCGCTGAAACATCTTGTATTATTCCTGTCGGCACAGCCAGCAGCTCTGTGTGGGGCTCCACGGCAGACTCGGACCAAACTGGAGAGGCTCAGCTCTGAGGCATCCACAGCAGCCCTGCCTCGGGTAGAAACAAGACTACCAGGCGCATCATGAACACCGTCTCTGGAAGTCAAGGGACAGGTGGCTTCGGGGGCTGCGGGGGGAATGGGCTGAGCGTGTCACGGGGCACAGAGAACAGGAATCATGGACTCTGCCGTAAGGGAGCTTACAGGGCAGCTGCGGAGACAGGAATCCACAAACACATGCTAGGCAGGAGCAGAATGGTCTCTCAGGCATGGCTGTCAAACTCCCCATTCAGGGCCAGGCAATGATGCAGTGCTCACCGTAAGCCGGCGTGGTCAGGGCTGCATGGATCTATCACCCAGAATTTGTAACAGAAGGTGAGATTTGGGGGACCCCAGGAACAGGCTGGAGGGACAGTCTGAGCCGGGGTGAGGGGATGAGTAGAGAGCTGAGAAGGGTAATGGGTGTGGTCCACACGGGGCTTTGAATGCCACATCGAGACGTGGAGGGTAGGGGCTGGCAGTGGGTGGGCAGCGAGGGTTTGAACATGGAGGGTCACACGTGCCAGGTGCTGCTTTAGGCAGAGCAACTTGGCAACAGTGTGCCAGACAGTCTGGATGGGGAGACAGTGGAAAAGAAGGTGGCCTTTTAAAGTGATGAGAAATACAATTACAATTGGCTAGGAAGGAGGAAGTGGCAGGCTCTAGGAAACATCAGATGTTTCGGCCTCAGAGTGAGGAATTGCTTTTAGAGGACAGAGTCTGCTGGGCCCACTTCTGATCTCAGAACAGGTTTCTTCGAAGGCAGTTTGAAGAGCACGTGGTGCCCCAGGCCCGGAACGATGACTTGATGGGGCGCTCCCACCCTAACTCCTGGATCCCTGCCCTGCCCGGGCACCAGCAGGACACAGAGAGCCCCCTTCACTCTCCTGGATTCTCCTTTCGTTACTGCAGGGAGGCGTGGACCTGGTCAGTCTGCATGTGAGTGAATCAAACAAAAACTGCATATCAACCTGCCTGATTTATTCAAATGCACGCGGGGGCTTCATACAGTCTTTCCCCAGCTTCTGACCATACAGAAGAAATCCAAACCGCAGTCCTTCCCCTCAGGAGAATCGCGGTTAGAAGTGGAGACATGATGAATACAACATCAGTTAGTGAACAGCACAAAATGGCATGTAGTTTAGGGCAACATTATGTATTTTAGATCACAGGGGCTAGAGGACTTGAGAGATGTTTAGAATCAATGACCAAATAATTTCAAAAAAGCGCAAGAGCCTAAAAATGAGCAGAGCAGCCTTGCTTAAAGGACGCTTGCTCTTTCCTTACTGAGGATAAGACTTTAAGACAGAGGATATGTTGGGCTTCGAGGAAGAGGGAAAATATCTGAGTTGATGTGTGAAGATTAAACAATAAGGGGGACGACCAGTGTAATCACCAAGTCACCTTTAACTGGAAATTTCACATTTAAAATCACAATTCAAGGGCTTCCCCGGTGGCGCAGTGGTTGGGAGTCTGCCTGCCAATGCAGGGGACACGGGTTCCAGCCCTGGTCTGGGAAGATCCCACATGCCGCGGAGCAACTGGGCCCGTGAGCCACAATTACTGAGCCTGCGCGTCTGGAGCCTGTGCTCCGCAACAAGAGGGGTCGCGATGGTGAGAGGCCCGCGCACCGCGATGAGGAGTGGCCCCCGCTTGCCGCAACTGGAGAAGGCCCTCGCACAGAAACGAGGACCCAACACAGCCATAAATAAAATTAATTAATAAAAAAAAAAATCACAATTCAAAAAAAAAAAATCAATTCAAGTGTGAGACTAGCTGATTCAGTTCCTTGGGCTACCACTGATCAGAGCACGGACGCCTAATATGTTTTCAAAGGCCCAGAGTACTAGACGCTCGCGCAGGGCTCCCTCTTCACGGCTCCGGCAATCCTCAGAACAACCGCGAGGTAAGCACCACTGTCCAATTTACAGATGAGGAAACTGAGGACTGGAGAGGTTAAAGGACTTGCCCAAGGTCACACAACCAGGAAGTGAAGGAGCGACACCTCCACCCACCTCTGAGCCACCCTGGCTCTGTGCCCACCTCCGCGGGAAGGCGCAGCCCGGTTCCCACCCAGGGGGACCGGCTGCTGACACTGTCCCCACCGCCCTCAGCAGATGCCTTCTGCTACTGACCAAGCCCTGGACGCAGCTGCAGAGCAGAGTGAGGATCTCCCAGGTTCCACGATGGACGCTTCCAGACGGGACGCAGGCCCTGCGTTGCTGCTCAGTCTCTGAAACATGGAGAGTCTGACTCTTCAGGAGGAATCTACTTTGCACTAGTACAACTTTATAGGCATAGCTACTTGCAGAGAACTAGGTATTTCCAGAGAGACTGTTGGTAAGGCTGGGGGTGTGATGGTAAAGGGGGAGTCCTGGCCTTAAAATAATCTCTGGCCCCAAGCAAGGGGCCTCTGATAAGGGGTCTATGTGTTTCTGGGAAAAAAAAAAAAAAATTCAGGCTTTCGAGTCAGTTGTGGCTTAGGTGCTTGGTTTTAAACTAGCATCTACTGAGAGCCTCCTGCCTCCGTGCTGAGTTCCTACACAGGTCCTCTCATTTGCCTGCTTCCTTCCCAGGCATGTCTGGGGAAAGTGCCACCAGGCATCTGCAGTGCTTTCTGCACCGAGGAAATCTCTATTCCTCCAAAAGCCTTGTCCTGACGCCAGGCCCAAACCCCTGCAACTCCTCTCTGTGGGCCTTAAAGCAGCTGACAGCAGACAGCGGCTGGGGGTGAGTCCGAGGCCAGCTGTGCAGAGCAGCGAGCCCTGGACCGTGGGCGTCTGCAGACTGACCACGCTGGGTCCCCGGCTCAAACGCTGAGTCCTGGGAGTGGTCTGCCAGGGGAGACACTGCCCTGGATGGCCGTGCCCTTGCTTTGCAGTGCTGGGTTAAGCATCCCACTGCCTGGCCTTCTACACTTCTCTCCCAGATTTAAGTACAAGGCTCCTCATTACAACTCTCTTAAACTGCCTCATTGTAACTCCTAAGGATGCTAGCTCAACACCTCCAGCACCTGGCAGGCCTTCTACTCTGTTCCTTTCCTTTCTGCGGACACAAAAATGCCCCGGAGAGCCGGTCTCTGCCAGGGAGAAGTCAGCCACCTTCAGCGGCTCCCCGGGCTGCCCAGAGGAGAGGTCCAGCGTTCCCGAAGCAGGCCCCAGGGTTACTTTACAAAACCCAAACCCCAAACCTGGGAAAATTAGTGCCGGCACTGGCAGTTCAAATGGGCAGCCTGCATGTGCCTACGGGCTGGTCCCTGCAGGTCTGACTGTGTAGTAAAGACCGGTTTCAGTTGGCTTGTCCCAGGCCTGAGGGCCCGAGGCAGAGCAGTCTCTGCAGCACCAAAAGCAGAGGGATGCCGGTACCTGCTTCATGGGTCAGAGCTGCCAGACGCTCCCTCTGCTTGATGCTCGGGGCACGCTTCCCCTTCCCCGGCCTCTGGTCTCCTCCTCTTCTTCCTCCCACAGGTCCAAGGCCGTTCCCTGTGGCTCACCACAGTACTGGCACTGAGCTCGCCTGTATTTGTTCGGGGATTGAAGGGATGGGACCGTTGATCTAAGGAAGGGGTGAAGCAGTGGGTATCTGAGACAGGCAGTCGCTGGGATGGAAGGTGGAGGAGACGGGGTGAAGAGCAGGTGTAGAAAGCGGCAGAGGTATCACGTACACATATATACTCCAGCACGGCTCCCCCAACTCTCAGCAATAACCAGCTGGGGCAGGACCGCAGCCTGTCTCTCTCCTGCTCCCACGTCCATCTTGCCTTTTACGTGAACATCCGTGGGATCCATACGGATGCCCATCTGTCTATGTATCTACGTATCCATCTATCAAGCGTGTTTTGTGAGGGCATCTCTGTGTGTATTAAACATGGGTGTGTCCTCTGCCGCCACCTCCCCCTACGTAGAAATATAGAAATAAGGAGCTTAGAAGAGTCATCTCTATTTAAGTGGTTCCTCCTCAAACATTTCAATACAAGGATACCTTTCTGAAGTCAAAATTTTGTGGGCTTGTGGTTCTTAGGATATGTTGACTGTGAAATGACTAAAAAAATTATTCTAAATTCAGTAGCACCTTTAAATGAACACAACACATCTCATAATTGGGAGAAAAATGACATTTAAAAAAGTATAGTCCCTCCTTTGGGATCATCTTAAATTTAGTGATGAGAAAAAGGGGCTCTGAGAAAAATGCTCATTGGACTCTCGTTGATGGAAGGGTACAGGTGGACCTCCAGATGTTCAGCTGTGACAATGTTAAGATCCTCAGTCACTTTCAATTCCAATGGCCACAGACAAACATGTTCATTCATGACTCCCAGAACTTGAAATTTAGATAGGCTTTGGGGAAAGAAAAAGATAATGGGAGGGGCTTCCCTGGTGGCGCAGTGATTAAGAATTCGCCTGCCAATGCAGGGCACACGGGTTCGAGCCCTGGTCTGGGAAGATCCCACATGCCGCGGAGCAAATGGGCCCGTGAGCCACAACTACTGAGCCTGCGCGTCTGGAGCCTGTGCTCCGCAACAAGAAAGGCCGCAATAGTGAGAGGCCCGCGCACCGCGATGAAGAGTGGCCCCCGCTTGCCACAAATGGAGAAAGCCCTTGCACAGAAACGAAGACCCAACACAGCCAAAAAAAAAGACTACATTGGCCACATATGTTAGGGTAATAGGCCTGCATCACAGAACTTCACTATATTTCCTATGTGAAAGCTCTTTTTGTTATTTTTGATCCAAACGGTCTACCTTCACAATGAAGAGAATAGCAGGAAAGGAAAGACCCTTGGGCCTGTGTGTGTGAACGTGTGTGGATGAGTGGGTATGTGCTAAGGAGATGCCTATCATGGAGAACCTGGCCACTTCCCAGTAAAGCAGCGGTCCCCACCCTTTTTGGTACCAGGGACCGGGTTCGTGGAAGACAGTTCTGCCACGCACGGTGGGTGGGGTGGGGGGGATGGTGGGGGATGGTTCAGGCGGTAATGGGAGCGATGGGGAGTGATGGGGAGCGGCAGATGAAGCTTCGCTCACTCGCCCACCACTCACCTCCTGCCGTGCGGCCCGGGGGTTGGGGACCCCTGCAAGAAAGCATATTCTACAGTTGGATTTTTCTGGCACCTCAGAGCCTAAAATGGCCATTGTGTTATTTTTACTAGGAACTACAAAACAACTTTCTAAAAATTGAGGTAAAATTCACATACTATAAACGTCATCATTTTACCCATTTTAAAATGCACAACTCAGGGGGTTTTTAGTTATTCACCATGTTGTACAATCTTCATCCATCTCTAATTCTAGAACATTTCCATCATCCTCAAAAGAAACCCTGTACCTTCCAGTTTCACTCTCCTCCTATCCCTTGGCAACTACTGTCTACTTTCTGTCTCTATGGATTTACCTATTCTGGACATTTCATAGAAATGGAATCATACAGTGTTTGGCCTTTTGTGTCTGGCTTCTTTCACTTAGCATAATGTTTCCAAGGTTCATCCATGTTGTAGCCTATGTCAGTCAGTACTTCATTCCTATTTATGGCCAAAAAATACTTCACTGTACCACAATTTGTTTATCTACTCATCAGTTGATAAACATTTGGGTTGTTTCAACTTTTTGGCTATTATGGATAATGCTGCTATAAACATTCATGTACAAGTTTTTGTGTGAACATACGTTTTTAATTTTCTTGGATATATACCTCAGAGTGGAACTGCTGGGTCGCTGGTTACTTTTGTGTTTAACTTTTTGAGGAACTGCCAACAGTTCTCCACAGCCCCTGCACCATTTTATAGTCCCACCAGCGACGTATAAAGGTTCCAATTTCTATACATCGCCAATACTTGTTTTATTTTTAGTTACCCTAGTGGTGTGAAGTGGTATCTCATTGGAGTTTTGATCTGCATTCTCCTAATGACTAACGATAAGCACCTTTTCATGTGCTTATTGACCAATCATTTGTAATCTTCTTTGGAGAAATGTCTATTTAAATCCTTTGCCCATTTTTTTTTTAGTTGTTTTTGTATTGTTGAATTCTAAGAGTGCTTTTATAAATTCTGGATAATAGATCCTTTTTAGACATACAATTTGCAAATATTTTCTTCCATTCTGTGGGTTGTTTTTTCACTTTCTTGATAGTGTCCTTTGAATTACAAAACGTTTAGATTTCGATAAGGGCTAATATAGCTATTTTTCCTTTTTGTTGCTTGTACTTTTCATGTAATATTTAAGAAGTAATTGCCTAATCAGAGATCACAAATATTCAGACCTACGTTTTCTTCTAAGATTTTTATAGTTTTAGCTCTAAAATTCAGGTCTTTAATCCATCGTGAGTTAATTTTTATATATGGGGTGAGGTAACTGACTTCAGTCTTTTGCATGTGGTCATCCAGTTGTCCCAGCACCATTTATTGAAAAGACTCCTCTCTTCCCATTGAATGGGCTTGGCATCCTTGTCAAAGATCAACTGACCATAAAATGATGGGTTTAATTTTGAACTCTTAATTCTATTCCATTAATCTGTATGTCTATCCTAATCCCAGTGCCACAACACCTTGATTACTGTTGCTTTGTAGTAAGTTTTGAAATCATGAAGTGTGAGTCCTTCAACTTTGTTCTTTTCAAGGTATTTTTTGGGCTTTGGAGGTCTGTTATATCTCCATATGAATTTTAAGATCAGCTTGTCCACTTCTGCAAAAAAGGCAGTTGGAATTTTGATGGGGATTGCACTGAATCTGTAGGTCAATTTGGAGGAGTACTGCCATCTTAATATTATTCTTCCAATCCATGAACACAGGATATCTTTATATTTATTTAGGCCTTGAATTTCTTTCAACATTGTCTTCTAGTTTTCAGTGTACAAGTATTGCACTTCCTTGGTTAAATTTATTCCTAATTTTATTTTTTTGATGCTATTGCAAATGGACTTTTTTTCTTAATTTCACTTTCAGATTGTCCAATTATTTTTGTATATTGATCTTGTATCCTGCAATGCTGCTCCTTGTTTATTAGTTATAATAGTTTTGTGTATGTGTGTGTGTGGGGGGGGTTCTTTAGGGCTTTCTATATAAAACATGATGTTTTCAGTGAATAGAAATAGTTTTACTTATTCCTTTCCAATCTGGATGTCTTTTCTTTTCTTTTTTCTTTCCTAATTGCCCTAGATAGTACTTCTAGTACAATGTTGAATGGAGCAGTGAAAGCAGACATTCTTGTCTAGTTCCTGACCTTCGGGAAAAGTTTTCAGTCTCTCACCATTAAATATGATGTTAGCTGTAGGTTTTCCATAGATGTATTTTTACTGGTTGAAGAAGTTCACCTCTGTTCCTAGTTTGTTGAGTGTTTTTATCATGAAAGGGTGTTAGTTTTGTCAAATGCTTTATTTTTGTATCTACTGAGATAATCACAGGTTTTAAAAAATCATTTATTCTATTAGTTATGGTGTATTATTTGATTTTCATATGTTGAATCAATTTTGAATTCTTGGGGTAAATGCCTAAACAATAATTCTTAATAACAGCAGGAATATGATCATTATGCTTATAGCATGATATACCAGTGTGGTAATTCCATTTTCATGGAATTTTCACAAACAAAAAACCCTGGTCAAGTGACCACACAGTGATTATTATTAACCTTCATTTTACAAGTGAAGAAACTGAAACTTAGAAACTTGCCCAAGGATACAACAAAGGCAAATGGTGGAGCTGGGTCCAGGATTCGGATCTTCTCATTTCCAGTCTATATATTCAACCACCGATAAACAGAAAGTTTTAAAAATTCTACTGAAAAGATGGCCGCAGTATCGTTATAAGAAAAGGTAAGGAACACATCTCATTAAAACTAGGATCCCAACATGCGAAGCCGCTGAAGCATTTAAAGGTCATCTGCTCATAATTCCTCTCTATGTATCATCCTATCGCTATAGCAACAGCAGGATTTATCTCCCATCTCCAAACACTCTCCCTTGACCTCACAGCACACTTGAACAAGGATCCCGTTTTCTGCTCCCTTTATAACAAAACTCCTTGGAGTTAACTCCTACTCTCTGGCTCCATGCCCTCTCCTTAATCTCCCAATTCCAGTCATACTGAGCTGACCCAGTATCCAGCTCTGATTCTCAATCTCCATCTTACTGGACCTCTCAGCAGTCTTTATTTCAGGTGAGAATTCTCTCCTCCACAAATCGCACTGCACTTGGCCAAGGAATCACCTTCTCTTAGTTTTTCTTCCTTAACAGCCACTCCTTCTGGTTTCCTTTGCAAGAGGATTGTGTGACCCTGGGCTCAGCCCTCAACCACTACTCTTCCAAACAGACTTATGTTCTAGGCGATCTCATCTCAGCCGAGTTTATCCTGATAACCTACATCTTTACCTGGAATTCCAAATTCATGTATCTAACTGCTTCCCATTTGCCTCCACTTTGATATCTGAAGAGTACCCCAGACTTAGTACATTTAAAACTGAGCTCTTGATTTCTACCACAGGTCTAACCGTAACCCCAAGCCTAAGAACACAAAACCAATCATGTCACTCCTCTGCTGAAAACCTTCCAACGGCGCCCTGTCTTACACAGAATAAAACCCAAGAGCCTTACGAAAGTCTGAAAGGTCCCATACAATCTGGCCTCTGGTTCCCTCTCTGACTCAGTTCCCATTATCCTCGTGTTACTCCCTGTAGTTTACCTGCAATGGTCTCCTTGCTATTTCTCCAAACAAGCTCCTGCCTCAGGACCTTTGTGCTTGCTGTTCCCTTAGCCCATCCGCTCCACTCCATGACAGCAACACCACTCACCCCCTCCTCGGTGAGGTCTCTGCTCAACTGTCACTTCAATAGAGAGGCCCTCCTGCCCGCGCCTTGTCTCAAATAACACTTGCCCACTCACTCTCCATACTCTCACGCTGCCTAATTTTCCCTCTTAGCATCTATGACCACTTGACATTTATATATTCACTGGTTCATTTGTTTCTTGTTTCCCTCCACTAATATGTAAACTTCAGGAAAACAGAGATCTTTCTCTGTTTAGGTCATTGTTCTATCACGGAGCAGGGGTCAGTATACAACGGCCTCCAGATCAAAGTGTCCTGTCACTTGATTTTGTAAATAAAGTTTTATTGGGACACGGCTATACCCCATTATTCACTATGGTTCTCTCTGGCTGCTTTTGTGCTACGAGAGCAGAGCTGAGTAGTTGCAACAGAGACCATACGACCCACAAAGCCTAAAATATTCACCACCTGGCCCTTGACAGAGAAAGTTTGCTGACTCCTGTTTTGAGGCCTAGAAGACCGTGCTGGCATATGAAAGAGGCACTGGACACACTTGTTCAATGAATGAATGGATGAAAGGGAAAAAGAAAAAAAGCAAAGAAGTGGGGTGAAGAAATATCATATCAAAAGGGCATTTGCATTTGTTAGCAGCTTAACTAAGTATAGCAGAATATAGAGAGTGATTTGAACTTAATAAAATCCAAACATACGTAAAAGATATTTTATAATTCTCTTTTCTGTAAACTGGAAATACAATGCGTTGTCTTTGACGCGAGGACAGAGAAATGCTGAGATGGATACTGTGAGCCGACGTGTCATTTAAGCTCATGGTGAGCTTTATTATCTGGGAGACTTCATTCCAGATAATCAAACACACAAACACACCCCCAAAAAACTCCTGCTTCAGAAACCTAAAAGGAAAGTTTTTTTTTTCTTTCTCTTCTTTAAATTATTCTGGCCAATGTTTTGACTTTCCGTTTCCCCTTGGGCATGAAGACTGTTGTCTTTGGGATTTAGGGTCCTCACATTGTAATAACTGTAAACAGAGTGCACCTGAAATGCTTAATGCAGACGTTACCAAAAGCCCCGTAGCCCAAACATCTGTAAATGCTAGTGAACATTATAAAATAAAGAAGCAGGATTCCAGGTTTATGTTGCTATTCTTTTTAAAGGCACTAATTCTGCCAGCGAGAGGGAGAGAGACAGAAGGAAGGAGGGGGGAGAGAGAGAGAGAGAGAGAGAGAGGAAGAAACAGAACTCAAAAAGGGTAAGGTCAGCATTAGAATATTAAAAGGCAGTACAATGTCCCCACCGAACACTCAGGGGACATCCTGCCTGAGCCATGACCTTTGCTGTCGCCGTAGCATGAGGGGCCCACACTGACCCCGCCAAGGTTTTCCGAGTTAATCCATTGAAAGCTGCTCCCGAAACTTTTTAAACCTTGACCTGCAGTGATTGTTCTCAAGAGATCCAGCTTCAAATGCATCCGCTCAATTCCTCCTGGGCTTTACTTTCGGTGTAACATCCAAGGCCTGATCAGGTCTCTCCCGATGTTTGACCGTTCAAACTGGTAGTTAGGTTTGTGGACAAATACTCCTGCCCCAATGTGCACACACATACACACACGCACACACACACACACACACACACACACATATGCACACACACCCCACGCACGGCGAACTCAGAGACGAGGCTTCTGAAGGTAAAATTAGTGCTCCAAAGCCCTATAAAAAGACCCAAAATATCAATACTTTAAACTAATGACATTTAGAGATCCAGAAGCAAAAAAGACACAAATGCTTATTCTGGCCCACGAGTGTGTAGAGGGTCTATTTTCTTAAATTTGAATATTTGCCAGACAAATCATTTTCAACATCCAAAAGTCCGTCTTGCTTTGCTGCTTTTAGGCAAGTGCTTCGGGTTTCAGGGAGTTAAGTGGGGGACAGAGAGAGTGAATGGCTGCGTGGAGCCTTGAGCCCAGGTTGGCCTTCTCTTCTCTTGGTATCTCTTTTACAGAAGACAGTGGTGGAGGGACTTCCCTGGTGGCGCAGTGGTTAAGAATCTGCCTGCCAATGCAGGGGAGCCGGGTTCGAGCCCTGGTCCGGGAAGATCCCACATGCCACGGAGCAACTAAGCCTGTGTGCCACAACTACTGAAGCCTGCGCGCCTAGAGCCCATGCTCCACAGAAAGAGAAGCAACTAGAGAAAGCCCGTGCGCAGCAACGAAGACTCAATGCAGCCAAAAATAAATAAATAAATACAAGGGGGAAAAAAAAAAGAGAGACAGTGGTGGATAAAATCCGTCCCTCACAGGAGGAAAACAGACAATGAGCAGAGATTTCAATGAGAAAACTTCACTATTTACCCAACTTCAAAACGGCAGGAAAGGGTCATTGCCATTCGTTGCCAACCCGCACCTCCTAAATACTCTTAATATCTTCCTCCAAACTTGAGGGGATGGAAATTCCCTCCACCCTTGGCCCCAACCGTGGAGATCCTGAAATACTGTTTGTTGCATACCACTGCCTCCCCTGGAGTCCGTGCGCTCTGAGGGGGCTTACGTGTCGTCCATGCCCAGGGATGCTGGGCGGGCTATAAATGTCAACCCTGCAGTTTTGTGCCAGGAGCCAAGCTGCCCTGCGTTGTGAGAGAATCCACCTAACCTCAGGCCTCACGTGTCACGCAGGCCTCTGTTTCTCGAGGGCACGCAGTATCTACTAAGGAAAGACGCCATGGGACAGCAAGGATTAGACAACCTAAGAGGGTTCACTTCAACCCCACGTGGTCCTAAGGACTAAGTCCAGCTTGGTCACTGACAAAATGTGTGCTCTTTTCTCAAACAAACAACATCTTCATTCAAATCATCTGTAACAAAGCGTTTAGCCTATCTTTCTAGAATCCAGGCCCACTTTATGACGTGGAAGCCGTCATTTGCAGAACCTTTCCTCCAGAAAAGGAAAGAATGGTCAAGAGACCACTCTGAAGCTCTAAAACCAACCACTTTTCTAAGGTATTCTATTCTTGCTCTGATAGACACGGCGCCCTCGTGGAAAGGGAAAGCGAGTCGGGAGGGTCTTCTGTGCCTGACTAGCGCAGCCAGTCAGAGCTCTCTTTGGAGCACCCACTCTGTGCTAAGCTCAGAGACTGTACTTTGTCAGTCAGACATCACCCACTGCAAGTACCTTGGGCATCTGCATTCACTCTGATCTACTTTTTAGATGCACCCAGGCGTCCCCCATAGCACCAAAGCAAACACTCAAGGAAACCTCCTCCTATGTCTGGCTGAGAAGCATGGACTTACCTCGCCAGCTGCTCTGGCCTGAATGATTAGCGAGGGACTTATTTAAGCCCCAGGCCCCTCAGAGAACTGGATCTAGTCCAGAGAAACTGGAGGCAGTATCTTGATCAGAACCAGGCCCACAGAGCCTAAGTTCCCAGGACTTTGTCCTCTCCGACGCCTCACCGCCTGGAAATAAGACTTCATCACGGAGCTGCCTCAGGTCTGTAGTCAGGGGTGCTCTTTGGGCTTAGTGTGTGCACGTGCACATCAGTGTAGTAATACCCTGTTTAGCCTCAGCAGGCCCCAAGTCTGACAGATGCAGGACTCACACCAAGGACCATGGTGCACATCACAGAACAGGAATGACAGATGCAAGGCCTGGGACTTCCATCCCTACAGGGGCCACGAACAGACTCAGAGCAAAGGCTGGACGGAAGGCAAATGGGCCGGCCAATAGAGCTGCACACACTAGGAAATTCTATTTGTGCACATGACATACGAGTATGATATTGGGACAGTAGAAAGCTTTGTGCAGGACTAAGATATTCTGTTTCTCAACTTTAAAATCTTAGGCTGTCAGCATGTGGCGAGCAGGCTCTACATGGCATTAAACATGACAGCAGTTTTCTTCTACTGAATAACGTGAACTTCAATCCTCTTAGCCGCTTTTTATTTCGGGATCTGAAGTGAGACTATGCCCATGTAATTGTACTGCCCTAAAATTTAGTCCATACTCTTTCAATTACCTTTAGAGGCTGTTTCTATCATGAGTACGTGCTAAGTTATTAGAGTATAAAAATTCATAATGATCCTATAAGACGGTTGTATTAGTTTCCCTCTTTGCAAATGTGCTTTCCGTACTCTCTTTTGCGTGTTTCCTCAGTCTTTAACTTTAGCTCTGAAGTCGTTGAGGGAATCCTAACTACAGTATCTTAAACTGTTTGTGTCTTGTTTGGTGTGTATGCATAGAGGTGATGCTGGGACCCTCTGAGGTTTTCTTTACTTTATCCTCATTTATATCCTTGCTTGTGTCCTGGCAGCCAAGAGGACACACAGGGGGAAAGAAGCAGAAGAATGAGTTAGAGGTGCTGCAGGTCAGCCTGAATCGGCTTGTCTGTTCCTAATCAAACTCTGACTAAGCCATCCCAAGCTCTAATCTATGTGGACCTGTATAATAGGAAGAGAGGAAAACAGAGAATAGGGAATTACAGTAATGGAGTCTATGAGTAATGAAATTATATATCACTACCTTAGTGCTCACTCATAGTAAGGGGTCATTTCTAAATCTCAAATAATAGCACGGAGGTGGATTCTACCCGCCTTTCAAAGGATAGCGCTAGTTCAAAAATTATATCCAAATCTCCAACAATTACCTGGAAAGGTTACAACTGCCAAAGACAGAAAGACTAGCTTAAAAAGAATAAAGCTTTACTCTCTCCTTATTCCTCTTCTCTCTTTACAACTGAATCTTATCAGAAGTTCTCTAAGGGCAATAAAAGGGGGACTTCTCTTTCACTTTGGGTTTCTGATAGATACTTAAGCTAAAAGTTGTAAGAAATATTGTAGATGAAAGGTTTCTCTGCTCTACCTTCTTCCATGATATGGAAGAGTTTAGAACGCTTCAGAAAACTTTCAACTATTTCCATACACTCAAGAAATTCTGGGAGTTGGAGTCAAGTACAAACTTTTCAGTTATTTAAGAAGCTATTTAAGATGTGGAGTTCACCTAGGGCAATACACTTGTCTACATATTCTCTTGTCTCCATTCCACAGATATTCATTGAGTTCCTGTTCTTTGAATTCCATTGAGTGACATGTGACATTCACCCGGCACAATGCCTGGTGTGTTTTGCATACGAACTGCAGGAGGGGAAGAGTCTGAGCTCTATAACGTGACCATGGGTGGGTGTGAATCTTAGCTCTGCTGCATTTGCTCTGTACCCTTTGGAAAGTTATCTAACCTCTCAAGTCCAATTTCCTCATCTGTAAATAGGGACTGATGACAGTACTTGACTCGAGGGGCCAATGGGAGACTCAAAAAAGACACGAGCACTAAAGCCACTATTAGCATATGAGCTCCTTGTATGTCTTTAAATATTAGTTGTGGCCATTGAAAAATTTTTTTTCAGGGTAGATGCTTTCTTTTTCAAAATTTTTAAAAAAATTTATTGATATATAGTTGATTTACAATGTTGTGTTAGTTTCAGGTATACAGCAAAGTGATTCAGTTATACATACATGTGCATATGTGTACATATATATTTAGATTCTTTTCCATTATAGGTTATGACAAGATACTGAGTATAGTTTCCTGTGCTCTACAGTAGGTCCTTGTTATCTATTTTATATATAGTAGTGTGTATATGTTAATCCCAACCTAATTTATCCCTCCCCCGCCTTTCCTCTTTGATAACCATAAGTTTGTTTTCTTTGTCTGTGAGTCTATTTGTTTTGTAAACAAGTTCATTTGTATCATTTTTTTAGATCCCACATGTAAGCGGTATCATATGATATTTGTCTTTCTCTGTCTTACTTCACTTAGTATGATCATCTCTAGGTCCATCTATGTTGCTGCAAATAGCATTATTTCAGCCTTTTTTATGGCTGAGTAATATTTCATTGTATATATGTACCACGTCTTCTTTATCCGTTGAAATTATTATTAAAGAATAAAGTAGTCATAAAGTGAAGGATATAATATTGGATAGTCAGATAAAAAAATAATGTTTCACCTTCAAAACCACAAATGTTTAAAAAAAAAAAAAATCAAGATTTCCCACACCCTGTTTCCTGGTCCTGTGTGATAAAAACATGAGTGTAACTCTGTAATGTGGAAAAGAATCAGGCAGGTGAGTCTCTGACGCTGCCAAGAAATCAGGGGTGCTGGAGTCAGTAAATAGAACAGATAGTGGAAAGCATCTGTGGTTTTGATGCCGTAGCGCTACAAAGTAAGATAGTAAAAATATAAATGATGACTCCAAATTAATCCTTTTATGCCAACTTGCTATGACATATTTAGAGGATTCAGGCTGACTTTAGTGACAGATTCAACGTGCCGTGGAGCTTTGTCCTTTCCCGTACTTTTAGCTCCAATGGCTGGATTCCCACCATGACATCTGTTCCTGACACTTGGTCTCATTAGCACGACTACTTTTATTGATACACACAACAATGCTTCTCATACCATCTTAGCTAAGCATTATTTATTGTGTCTATATATACAACAATATTAACACAGTCAAGCAGCAGGATCAGCCCTTGAGGGTATCATTAAAATCAGCCAGTGTTCAGCGAGAGGGTTAACGACGGATTCAATAGTATTAAATGGGAAAAAATGCCCTTGGCCTTTACATCCTCATTTAAAAACCTATGAAAGAGCAGTAATTCAGGCAGTTATACTTCCCTCAAAGATCTTGCTCTAAATCACAAATGGCCATGGGAGGCCATGGCGGTGGCTGGCTCTCACCCACCCCGCTCCAAGAGGAGCCAGAAGGGCCTCGTTGAGTCATAATTAGCAAACTGCCTGCAAACTCAAACTCTTTAAATCAGAGGCCAGTGAGTGCCAGGCTAAAGCACAGAGGGTAGGAAATAGGCAAAAATGGCAATCTAGGTATTCCCTGGAAGCTGTTTTCTCTGGATACCTGCAACCCCTTCGTTTCAAACTCATGCAAGTGCACAGTGGTGTGTTTTGCTTTCTAAGAAAACCTCATGGTTTGGCTCTTTGCTTTAGAGGGCTTCAAGGCAACACGCTTCCCCTGACTAGCTCCGGCCCACCCCCTCCCCCCAGACAGGTCACAAATTTATGTTTCAGAATCACATCACTTGGCCAACTAATTATGAATTCCCTATGACGGGGTACCCTGGAGAGTCCTGATTGGGGCTGCTGCTCTGAAAGTCTAAACATTTCTGATTGGAGACCATTAGTCTGGGTTTCTAATTTGGATGGAGATAGTTTTGGCAGAGCAGGAAAAAAAAAATCCTGGGCTTTACTCAGAGGATGGGCTTTGAATTCGCTCGGTTCTGAACCAGCTCTGTGATCCGGGGCTAGCCATCCTCTGAGTCTGTTCTAGTCTCTGTAAGATGCCTCCCAGATTTGGTATGATACTTCTCATAGAAGACAACACTAGATTAAAAAAAATTAGATAACACCTATGAAATGCTCTGTATAAAGCTTAACGTCCGTAGTTTGAGTAAGAAATTGTTGAGGACTCAATTCTAGACCCTGGAAATCATGGAAGTGTGACCATGACTGCCCTCTCCTGGAACTTCCATCAGGCCTCTCTGATAACAGCTGGGATTACCAAGCAGTGGGTGGCAGCATGCCTTTTCTTGCCTCTGGCATCAGGGAAGACTCATTTTGGAAATGCTGCAAATCAGCACTGAGAATGGGTCATGGGGGAGAAGCTGGAGAGGAACTGCCCAAGGACTCAGGCTGCCTCTATGGGAAAGTGACGGTGCTGAGTCCTGCCCACACGTTTTAAAGTCTTGTCAGGAAAAATAAACATCAGTGGCAGAAGCACAAGCTCTGCAAATTAAGATATAGCTACAGAATGATCTTCTTTGCATTTTAAAGCCAATTACAGAATCATTCAACTAATTTCGACAATGAGAGGAACGTAGATTCTGTCAAAATTACACACACATGGACCCTAGTGATGACATCTAAAATTAGACTCTTGGTGGCAGCTCCTGCAAAAATAAATGCAAAGCGATTGCTCATCAGAAAACACATACATTCCCATGCGAAACTCTCTCGCCTGTGATGAATTCTTCCAACAAAATGATTACTCAAGCATTTACCAACCTGCTTTGGAAAATACTGCAAGCTAACGTTTCTTGTCCAAAAATGTGTACACAGCACAGATAAGAGAAGAAATGTGACAGCAACATCAGAGTCTTGAACTGTGTGAAAAGCCAATACAGTAAATGAAGTGTCACAAGAACTGGCTGAAATTGACTAAGAGCCAGGTAAACATGGTAACCATGGTGTCCAACAGTGGTGCCCGAAACAAAACGGCTAAAAACCTATTAATAAGCACATTACCATATGCTTTTCAATATCCAGACACAATGGGCCTAATGCTTTGGAATTTTTGAATGAAATGCACTAAACAGAATCTTCCGTGACAGAATGAGACACCTAAGATCTGCTTCTCCCTGGTAAAGGAACTCTGAGAAATACTCATGCATCTGAGGATAAAATGTTCCCTTCACTGGGCTTCCCTGGTGGCGCAGTGGTTGAGAGTCTGCCTGCCAATGCAGGGGACACGGGTTCCAGCCCTGGTCTGGGAAGATCCCACATGCCGCGGAGCAAATGGGCCCGTGAGCCACAACTACTGAGCCTGCGCGTCTGGAGCCTGTGCTCCGCAACAAGAGAGGCCGCGATAGAGAGAGGCCCGCGCACCGCGATGAAGAGTGGCCCCCGCTTGCCGCAACTAGAGAAAGCCTTCGCACAGAAACGAAGACCCAACACAGCCAAAAATAAATAAATTTTAAAAAAATTAAAAAAATAAATGTTTCCTTCACTGAGCACTGTTTGCTTGCAGAAGTTTATTATCCATCTCCACTAAGTGGCTACCAAATTCTAGAGTGGTTTTCAACCAGGGGCAAGGTCTGGAGGTATTTTTTGGTTGTCACAACTGAGGGGATGTTACTGGCATCTAGTGGGTAGAGGCCAGGGGTGCTTCTAAACATCCTACGAGGCACAGAACAGGCCCCCACAACAAAGAATTCTCTGGCCCCAAATGTCAAGAGTGCCAAGGCTGATAAACACACAACCCAGCAATTCTACTCCTAGGTATTTACCCAAGATAAATGAAAACATGTCCACGAATCAAGAGCCACAAACGAATGGATACCAATGAATAGCCAGATGAAGATACACAGGGGGAGGTCCAGAAGATCCTGAAGAGGAGTTTGCTCTCCCAGCACAGGAATGAGTTCTTGTTCACCAACCTGGAAGCTCCCTGAACCCCATCCTTTTGGGGTTTTCTGGAGGCTTCATTCTGTAGGCATGATTGATTAAACCATTGGCCATTGGTGATTAATTCAACTTTTAGCCCCTTGCCCCTCCCTGGTGGTCAGGAGGTAAGGCTGAAAGTTCCAACCTTCTAATCACATGGTTGGTTCTACTGGCAACTAGCCTCCATCTTTAGATTATTTAGGGGCTTCAGCAAAAATCACCTCTAACATAAACTCGGACGTGGTTGAAAGAGGTCTGTTACGAAAAACAAAAGAAATCTTTCTCTCTCTTATCACCCAGGAAATCCTAAGGGTTTGAGGAGTGGTAGGTCAGCAACAGGGACAAAGACCCAATATATATTTCTTATTATAAATCACAATATCATAGTGGTCTTTCATGGACTTGCCCAGAAGGATGAACAACTGAAATGCTTAACGTGCATGTTCCCGCTGAGGTCCAACAAGGCAACGACGCTCTGCCGTCTTCTTTCAGCTCTCATACTATAAACAAGTGTCCTTATCACAGTATATGCACTGCCATAGTGTTCGCATTTCTGTACTTTTTGTCGGTGATTTCACTGTTTATAGCCCCCAAGCATAGTGCTGAAGTGCTGTCTAGTGCTCCTAAGAAAAGTACATCACAAGAAAGCTGTGATGTGTCTTATGGAGATGAGCTTCATTCAGGTCTGAGTTAGAGTGTTGACCATGAGTTCAATGCTAATGAACCAACAATATATATTAAATAAGGTGCCTTTAAACAGAAACACACATAAATCAAGGTTGTGTATTGATGGGTTGATGAAAATGTTGTGACCGGAGAGGCTGGCGGGAACCTTTTATTGTTATTCCCCCTAGGTTTATATTTTGGAATTCAGAATTCATGGCAACATAGAACATAAATACCATGAGTACTGAGAACTGACTGTATATGTGGGTCCTCTACTAGACTCTGTTATGCTTGCATTTCTGTCTATGTCAATGTCTGCTTCCCTAAACACTATGGTTTAGCTCCCCATTTAGGCTTTCTTTAATTTCCCTTAGTAATTTTCTATAACTTTCAGAGTATAATTTTGCATGTATTCTGCTAAATTTATCAATAACTACTTTACAATTTTGATGCTATTGTGAATGGACTATTTTATTTCATTTTTGTATTGGTCATTACTTGTATAAAGACACTGGCAAGAGTGTATATGCTTGCCTTATTCATTATCTTAGAAGGGACACATCTGTTCCTTTATCATTAAGTATAATGTTTCTATACGCTTTTTGAGAATGCCCTTTATCAAGCTGAAGTTCTCTTATATCTCTACTTTGCTGAGAGTTTATATTCAATTTTGTTCAATGCTTTTTTTGCATCTGAAATGATATGGTTTTCTCCTTTGTTAATGTGGAAAGTTACATTTATTGATTTTTGTACGTTAAACCCTTCTTACATTCCTGGGATAATTTACTTGGTAATAGAATAAACTTTCTTATGTATTTCTGGATTTAATTTACTAAAATTCTGTGAAGGATTTTTGAGTCTATATAAATGAAGGGTGCTAGTCTATAGTTTTCTTTGTCTTGTTCTGATATCAGGTAATACTGGTCTCACATAAGTATTTGGGCAAAGTTTCCTCCTCTTTTGTTTTCTGAGTAATTTTGGACATGATTAATATTATTTCTTCTGCAGTGGATTAGTAAAATTTATGAGCAAAGACTGGAATTTTCTTGGGGGAATTATAAATTGAATTTCTATAACAAAGGTTGGACTACGCAGATTTCTATTTTTTTTTTTTTTCTGGTGTCTGATTTGGTAATTTTTATCTTTAAATAAATTTGAACATCTCATATATCAGCATGAAGTGGCTCATAATAGCCCCTTATTATTCTTTTAGTGACTGTAAAATCTGTGCTGATGTCCTCTCTTTGACGGCTGATGTAATTTGTGTTTTCTCTTTTTACTTACTAGCCCGCTTAGAACTCTAAATTCTTAAGTTGGAAACATTAATTTTTTTCTTTTCTAATATAAACATTGAAAGCTATGAAGCTTCCTGTAACACTGCTCTAGCTGCATCCCACAGATTTTTATATGTTACATCTTCATTAGACTCAACATACATTCTGATTTCTCTTGTGAATTTATTCTTTGGCGCATAGGTTATTCAGAATGTGTTGCTTAACATTCTAACATTTGGGAGTTTTCCAGATATCTTTTTGTTTTTGGTTTCTGAATTAAGTTCGTTTTAGCCAGAGAATATACTCTATATTACTCAATGCTTCTAAATTTATTGAGATTTGTTTTACAGACAAGAATATGTTTTATTTTACCAAATGCCCCGTGTACGCTGACAAAGACAACTGAGTGTAGAACTCCTGGGTGTAGTATTCTACAAGGTTAACTAATTAATCTATTGGGTGTAGTACTACTGGACACAGTGTCAATTAGGTTAAGTTGGTTGTTCATGTTTTAAGGTCTTCTATAATCGTACTAATTTTCTGTCTGCTTGTTCTATCAAATAATGAGAAAAAAGTTTTGAAATTTACAACTAAAACTGTGAATTTGTCGATTTCTCATGGCAATTCTACCAGTTTTTGCATCATGTAATGTAAGCTCTTTTATTAAATAGATACATGTTTGAGGTTGTTATGCACTTTTCATAACTTATTATGCAATCTTTATCACATTAAAACATACACTACATTCCTGGCAATATTATCTCTTCTGAATTCTACTTTGGCTGATATTAATATAGACCCTCAGTCTTTCTTTAGATTAATATTTGAATATATTTTTCATCCTTTCACTTTGTCTATCTCTGTCTTTATATTTAAAGCATGCAGACAGAATATAGTTGATTTCTGCCTTGATTATATCCATTTAAAAAATCTTGGTCTTTTCATTAGAGTATTTAGACCATTTCATTTAATGTAATTATGAAACTACATTAATTTAATGTTAAGTGTACGTTACATTGAGCTTTGGTTTAAGTTTACTATCTTGGTAGTTGTTTTCTATGTGCCCTGTCTGTTCTTTGTTCTTTTTCTGCTCTTTTCCTGCCTTCTTTTGTATTAATTGAATCTTTCTTGTATTTTTTTTCTCCATTATTGGCTTATTTGCTATACTTCTGTTTACTTTTAAGATGCTGCTCTTCAGTTTACAATGTGTATTTTTATTATGGTCTGTCGTAAAGTAGTATACCACTCTATTTCCAATGTAAGAGCTTTACAACGGTAACCTCTATTTCCCTCTTCAGTTCTTTGTACTGTTGTTATCTTTCATTCTACTTTTACATATGCTATAAACACTTGAATAAATGTCTATCTTTGGTTTTATTTTTATTTTCTGAATTTTATTTTATTTATTTTTTATACAGCAGGTTCTTAGTAGTTATCTATTTTATACATATTAGTGTATATATGTCAATCCCAATCTCCCAGTTCATCCTACCCTCCCACCCCCTCCACTTTCCCCCTTGGTGTCCATACGTTTGTTCTCTACATCTATGTCTCTATTTCTGCCTTGCAAACTGCTTCATATGTACCATTTATCTAGATTCCACGTTTATGCGTTAATATACGATATTTGTTTTTCTCTTTCAGACTTACTTCACTCTGCATGACAGTCTCTAGGTCCATCCACGTCTCTACAAATGACCCAATTTCATTCCATTTTATGGCTGAATAATACCCCATTGTATATATGTACCACATCTTCTTTATCCATTCGTCTGTCAGTGGGCATTTAGGTTGCTTCCATGACCTGGCTATTGTAAATAGTGCTACAATGAACATTGGGGGTGCATGTGTCTTTTTGAATTATGGTTTTCTCTGGGTGTATGCCCAGTAGTGGGACTGCTGGGTCATATGGTAATTCTATTTTTTGTTTAAGGAACATCCATACTGTTCTCCATAGTGGCTGCATCAATTTACATTCCCACCAACAGTGCAAGAGGGTTCCCTTTCCTCCACACCCACTCCTGCGTTTGTTGTTTGTAGATTTTCTGATGATGCCCATTCTAGCCGTTGTGAGGTGATACCTCATTGAAGTTTTCATTGGCACTACTCTAATAATTAGTGATGCTGAGCAGCCTTGCATGTGCCTCTTGGCCATCTGGTATGTATTCTGCACATTTTTCGATTGGATTGTTTGTTTTTCTTAATATTGAGCTGCATGAGCTGTTTATAGATTTTGGAGATTAATCCTTTGTTCGTTGATTCGTTTGCAAATATTTTCTCCCATTCTGAGGGTTGTCTTCTTGTCTTATTTACAGTTTCCTTTGCTGTGCAAAAGCTTTGAAGTTTCATTACGTCCCATTTGTTATTTTTGTTTTTATTTCCATTACTCTAGGAGGTGGGTCAAAAAAGATCTTGCTGTGATTTATGTCATGGAGTGTTCTTTCCATGTTTTCCTCTAAGAGTTTTATAGTGTCCAGTCTTACATTTAGGTCTTTAATCCATTTTGAGTTTATTTTTGTGTATGTTGTTAGGGAGTGTTCTAGTTTCATTCTTGTACATGTACCTGTCCAGTTTTCCCAGCACCACTTACTGAAGAGACTGTCTTTTCTCCATTGTGTATCCTTGCCTCCTTTGTCATAGATTACTTGACCACAAGTGCGTGGGTTTCTCTTTGGGCTTTCTATCCTGTTCCATTGATCTATATTTCTGTTTTTGTGCCAGTACCATACTGTCTTGATTACTGTAGCTTTGTAGTATAGTCTGAAGTCAGGGAGTCTGATTCCTCCAGCTCCATTTTTTTCCCTCAAGATTGCTTTGGCTATTCGGGGTCCTCTGTGTCTCCATACACATTTTAAGATCTTTTGTTCTAGTTCTGTAAAAAATGCCATTGGTAATTTGATAGGAATTGCAGTGTATCTGTAGATTGCTTTGGGTAGTATAGTCATTTTCACAATATTGATTCTTCCAATCCAAGAACATGGTATATCTCTCCATCTGTTTGTGCCATCTGTGATTTCTTTCATCAGTGTCTTATAGTTTTCTGAGTACAGGTCTTTTACCTCCTTAGGTAGGTTTACTCCTAGGTATTTTATTCTTTTTGTTGCAATGGTGAATGGGATTGTTTTCTTAATTTCTCTTTCTGATCTTTCGTTGTTAGTGTATAGGAATGCAAGAGATTTCTGTGCATTAATTTTGTATCCTGCTACTTTACCAAATTCATTGATTAGCTCTAGTAGTTTTCTGGTGGCGCCTTTAGCATTATCCATGTATAGAATCATGTAATCTGCAAACAGTGACAGTTTTATTTCTTCTTTTCCAATTTGTATTACTTTTATTTTTTTCTTCTCTGATTGCCATGGTTAGGACTTCCAAAACTATGCTGAATTACAGTGGCAAAAGTGGACATCCTTGTCTTGTTCCTGATCTTAGAGGAAATGCTTTCAGTTTTTCACCATTGAGAATGATGTTTGCTGTGGGTTTGTCATAAATGGCCTTTATTATGTTGAGGCAGGTTCCCTCTATGCCCACTTTCTGGAGAGTTTTTATCATAAATGGGTGTTGAATTTTGTCGAAAGCTTTTTCTGCATCTATTGAGATGATCATATGGCTTTTATTCTTCAATTTGTTAATATGGTGTATCACATTGATTGATTTGCATATATTGAAGAAATCTTGCATCCCTGGGATAAATCCCACTTGATCATGGTGTATGATCGTTTTTTATGTGCTGTTGGATTCTGTTTGCTAGTATTTTTTTTGAGCACTTTTGCATCTATATTCATCAGTGATATTGGTCTGTAATTTGCTTTTTTTGTAGTATCTTTGTCTGGTTTTGGTATCAGGGTGATGGTGGCCTCACAGAATGAGTTTGGGAGTGTTCCTTCCTCTGCAAGTTTTTGTAAGAGTTTGAGAAGGATGAATGTTAGCTCTTCTCTAAATGTTTGATAGAATTCACCTGTGAAGCCATCTGGTCCTGGGATTTTGTTTGTTGGAAGATTTTTAATCACAGTTTTAATTTCATTACTCGTGATTGGTCTGTTCATATTTTCTATTTCTTGCTGGTTCAGTCTTCAAAGGCTATACCTTGCTAAGAATTTGTCTATTTCTTCCAGGTTGTCCATTTTATTGGCACAGAGTTGCTTGTAGTAGACTCTTATGATGCTTTTTATTTCTGTGGTGTCTGTTTTAACTTCTCCTTTTTCATTTCTAATTTTATTGATTTGAGTCCTCTCCCTCTTTTTCTTGATGACTCTGGCTAAAGGTTTATCAATTTTGTTTATCTTCTCAAAGAACCAGCTTTTAGTTTTATTGATATTTGCTATTGTTTTCTTTGTTTCTATTTCACTTATATCTGCTCTGATCTTTATGATTTCTTTCCTTCTACTAACTTTGGGTTTGTTTGTTCTTCTTTCTCTAGTTCCTTTAGGTGTAAGGTTAGATTGTTTGAGATTTTTCTTGTTTCTTGAGGTAGGATTGTATTGCTATAAACTTTGCTCTCAGAACTGCTTTTGCTGCATCCCGTAGGTTTTGGATTGTCGTCTTTTCGTTGTCATCTGTCTCTAGGTATTTTCTGATTTCCACTTTGATTTCTTCAGTGATCTCTTGGTTATTTAGTAACATATTGTTTAGCTTCCATGTGTTTGTGCTTTTTACGTTTTTTTCCCCTGTAACTGATTTCTAATCTTATAGCGTTGTGGTCAGAAAAGATGGTTGATATGACTTCAGTTTTCTTAAATTTACCGAGGCTTGCTTTGTGACCCAAGATGTGATCTATCCTGGAGAATGTTCCATGTGCACTTGAGAAGAAAGTGTAATCTGCTGTTTTCGGATGGAATGTCCTATAAATATCAATTAAATCTATCTGGTCTATTGTGTCATTTAAAGCTTGTGTTTCCTTATTAATTTTCTGTCTGGATGATCTGTCCATTGGCGTAAGTGAGGTGTTAAACATTCCCCACTATTACTGTGTTACCATCGATTTCTTCTTTTATAGCTGTTAGCATTTGCCTTATGTATTGAGGTGCTACTACGCTGGATGCATATATATTTATCATTGTTATATCTTCTTCTTGGATTGATCCCTTGATCATTATGTAGCACTTTCTTTGTCTCTTGTAACATTCTCTATTTTAAAGTCTGTTTTATATGGTATGAGTATTGCTACTCCAGTTTTCTTTTGATTTCCATTTGCATGAAATATCTTTTTCCATCCCCTCACTTTCACTCTGTATGTGTCCCTAAGTCTGAAGTGGGTCTCTTGTATACAGCAAATATATGGGTCTTATTCCTGTATCCATTCAGTGAGCCTGTGTCTTTTGGTTGGAGTAGTTAATCCATTCACATTTAAGGTAATTATCGATATGTATGTTCCTATGACCATTTTCTTAATTGTTTTGCATTTGTTTTTGTAGGTTCTTTTCTCCTCTTGTGTTTCCCACTTAGAGAAGTTCCTTTAGCATTTGTTGTAGAGCTGGTTTGGTGGCGCTGAGTTCTCTTAGCTTTTGCTTGTCTGTTAAGCTTTTGATTTCTCCATCAAATCTGAATGAGATCTTTACTGGGTAGAATAATCTTGGTTGTAGGTTCTTCCCTTTCATCACTCTAAATGTATCGTGCCACTCCCTTCTGGCTTGCAGAGTTTCTGCTGAGAAACCAGCTGTTAACCTTATGGGACTTCTCTTGTATGTTATTTGTCATTTTTCCCTTGTTGCTTTTAATAAATTTTCTTTGTCTTTAATTTTTGTCAATTTGATTACTATGTTTCTTGGTGTGTCTCTCCTTAGGTTTATCCTGCCTGGGACTCTCTGTGCTTCCTGGACTTGGGTGACTGTTTCCTTTCCCATGTTCGGGAAGTTTTCGACTGTAATCTCTTCAAATATTTTCTCGGGTCCTTTCTCTCTCTCTTCTCCTTCTGGGACCCCTATAATGAGAATGTTGGTGTGTTTAATGTTGTCCTAGAGGTTTCTTAGGCTGTCTTCATTTCTTTTCATTCTTTTTCTCTTTATTCTGTCCCGAGGCAGTAACTTCCACCATTCTTTCTTCCAGGGTGTTTATCCGTTCTTCTGCCTCTGTTATTCTGCTATTGATGCCTTCTAGTGTATTTTTCATTTCAGTTATTGTGTTGTTCATCTCTGTTTGTTTATTCTTTAATTCTTCTGGTCTTTGTTAAACATTTCTTGCATCTTCTTGATCTTTGCCTCCATTCTTTTTCTGAGGTCCTGGACCATCTTCACTATCATTATTCTGAATTCTTTTTCTGGAAGGTTGCCTATCTCAACTTCATTTATTTGTTTTTCTGGGATTTTATCGTGTTCCTTCATCTGTTACATAGTCCTCTGCCTTTTCATTTTGTCTATTTTTCTGTGAATGTGGTTTTCTTTCCACAGGCTGCAGGACTGTAGTTCTTCTTGCTTCTGCTGTCTACCCTCTGGTGGATGAGGCTATCTAAGAGGTTTGTGTAAGCTTCCTGATGGGAGGGACTGGTGGTGTTGTTCCGGTGGGTGGGCAGAGCTCAGTAAAACTTTAATCCGCTTGTCTGCAGATTGGTGGGGCTGGGTTCCCTCCCTGGTGGTTGTTTGGCTTGAGGTGACCCAGCACTGGTGCCTCCAGGCTCTTTGGTGGGGCTAATGGCAGACTCTGCGGGGGCTCACGCCAAGGAGTACTTCCCAGAACTTCTGCTGCCAGAGTCCTTGTCCCTGCGTTGAACCACAGCCAGCCCCCGCCTCTGCAGGAGACCCTCCAACACTAGCAGGTAGGTCTGGTTTATTCTCCTATGGGGTCACTGCTCCTTCCCCTGGGACCTGATGCGCACACTAGTTTGTGTGGGGCCTCAAAGAGTACAATCTCAGTTTCCCCCAGTCCTGTCGAAGTCCTGCAATCAAATCCCGCTAGCCTTCAAAGTCTGATTCTCAGGGAATTCCTCCTCCCGTTGCTGGACCCCCAGGTTGGGAAGCCTGACGTGGGGCTCAGAACCTTCACTCCAGTGGGTGGACTTCCGTGGTATACTTGTTCTGCAGTTTGTGAGTCACCCACCCAGCAGTTATGGGATTTGATTTTACGGTGATTGCATCTCTCCTACCATCTCATCGCAGCTTCTCCTTTGCCTTTGGATGTGGGGTATTTTTTTGGTGAGTTCTAATGTCTTCCTGTCGATGACTGTTCAGCAGTTAGTTGTGATTCCAGGGCTCTCGCAAAAGGGAGTGAGTGCACGTCCTTCTACTCCGCCATTTTGAACCAATCTCCTCTATCTTTCATTTTAGATTGCCAGTTATCTTTAACATGAAAGTAAATTAGGAAAAATATTTTATATTTTGTATTCAATTTTGTATTTACCATTCATGGAGCTCTTCATTCTTTCATGTAGCTCCAAGTTTCCCTCTGGCATTATTTTTCTTAAGCCTGAAGAAATTTCTTTAAAATTTCTTCAGTCCAACATGCTGGCAATGAATTCTCTCACCTTTTGTTTATTTGAAAAAGTCTTCTTTGTGTGCATTTCTGAAAGATATTTTCATTAGATATTTATTTCTAGGTTGATTTTTTTTCTTTCAACACTTTAAAAACGCCATCGTGTTGTTGTTTGTATTATTTCTGACAGTAAGACTGTAGTTATGTTTTTGTTTGTTCCCTTTTGTATAGTGTTCCTTTTTATTCTCTATCTGCTTAAAAATTTTCCGTTACTCATTTTTAGCGTTTTGAGTATGATCTACTTTGATTGTGTGTTCTTTGTATGTATCCTACTTAGGGTTTCCTGAACTTCCTGGATCTGCAGGTTTATAGTTTTCAGCAAATATGGAAGACTTTAGGCCATTATTTCTTCAAAATATTTTTTCTGCATTTTTCTCCTTTTCTCTCCTTCTGGCATTGCCAGGTACACCTACAATAGCCACGTAGATACTGTGACACAGAGCACCGAGGCTCTGTTCTTTTGCTTTTGCAATCCTTTTTCCCCCTTATGCTTCATTTTGGATAGTTTCCATGGTGATGTCTTCAGCTTAATTGATTTTTATTTTCTGAAGCCTCAATTTAATGGTTAAGTCCATTCAGTGAATTTTAAACTTCAAATAGTATACTTTTAGCTTCAGAAGTTCCATTTTCATATCATCAATTTCTTTCCTTATTGTGTTAGTCTTTCCTTTAAATCTTCAAGAGCATTTATATTAGCTGTTGGAAAGCCTTTATCTGATCATTTCAAAATTTTTTTCATTTCTGGGGATGATCAATTTTCTGGGGATGATCATTTTCTGGGGATTGAACAATTTTCCTGTTATTATAGGTCACATTTTGCTTCTTTTTATGTCTAAAAAATTGGAATGAATGCTTAACATCATGAATGTTATAATGATAATTGTTTTAACCTTTTTTCTTTCTTCAAAGATTGGTGAAATTTGTTACTAGTGAATAAGGTTTATCTTTACAAGGCTTAATTTTAAAGTCTGTTAGGGTGTGTCCAAAGTAGCCTTTACTCTGCAGATATTTTATCCTTATTACTAAGGCATGACTCTTCTCGTGTCTCTACTAATGGTCTGTTGTGTTTTTTTTTTTTCCCTCCATTATGGCTTGTGAGAGTTCAAATATATCTCTGCCTTATGTGAGCCCTGGGAACTGTTCAGTTTACAGCTCCATGGAAATCTTTATTTGCATGGCCTGTGGAGTTTCACGTTATATATGCAAGGATTAGTATTCAGCCAAAGACTCAAGGGGCTTTCCAGGCAGATTTCTGAAACTCCTTCTCTGAATGCCTCCATTTTTGTATTCTGCCTTGCAAATTCCAGTTTCCTAGGCCTCTCCAAACACTATTCTCTCCTCTCATCTTGGCGAGGCTTCTAGGTTCTGCTTGAAGCCACCTCTCCATACTGCAGACTGGAAAGCACTTCTGAGTATAAATCTGAAGTGGTTTCAGTCGGCACCTAATTTGTTTTTCCTTCTTATAGAATCACAAATCTGTACTGACTGTTTTCCAATGTCTGAAAATAGTTATTTCATGTATTTTGTGCAGTTTTCTAGTTATTTCCGATGGAAGGACAAATTTTATGCCATTATCACTTCATCAGAGGAACCAGAGTAATTAATCATTCAAAAATACAAGCATGATGATGCTACTCTCGAGCTTAACACCTTTCAAAGCTGACGATGTGATTTATTGTCTACACTGGGATATTTTGGTAGTGCTAAAACGCTAATCAAAAGTGAGTACTGTAATAATAGAAATAAAGGAGGATGATCACAGGAAAACTGTAACCCTCCGCCAATGTCATATATCTTGGCTTAGCTTCTGGGCTTTCATTACATTTACCCACCTCTTTTTCCAACAACTTTTATTCCTTAAGCTTTAATATCTTCACAGTGCTCTTTCCTTTGCTTCTGATACCTCTCGTCTCTTGTCCACCTAGTAAACTCCTCTTCTGCCCTCCAGGTGGTTAAAACACTATCTTCCTCTATATCTACAGAGGACTCAACCTTATTTGGCATGTACTTCATGGCACTGCATTAATTTGTTTACATGTTGCCTCCTCTTATGAGGCAGGCTTTTGAGGAAGTGAGTGCAAAATCAAGAAATATGACTTAGAAAAATTAATCTAGAAGCACGATTTGTGAAAAACTGGATAAAGGAAAAGTGATCAAGGCAACTTAGGAGACTGTTGAATACCTACAGTTTTATTTCATATTACCCTTTGAAGCTAAAGAAACTCAAAGGCCTCAACACAAATCATTCTACTTAATCTTAGACTCTCAACAATAGTCAAAATCTGTTCAGAAAATCAGGATTTTAAAATCTGCAAGTCTCAGTATAGAGGTTCGTCGTAGTTTATGATCTAAGCAAACCTGCCGAGGTTTGATAAGTTTCAAAGTTGGGAAAATACCAGCAATTTTCCCACGGAGCTATATTTAATATCCTACTGTAGTACCCACTGCAACTGACATATATAAACACATTGTGCCCGCAATCGCATTACTTGATATAAAACTCTCCAGCTTAGGAGGCTTCCCTGGCAGTGTAGTCGTTAAGAATCTGCCTGCCAATGCAGGGGACAAGGGTTCGACCTCTGGTCCGGGAAGATCCCACATGCCACGGAGCAACTAAGCCCATGCGCCACAACTACTGAGACTGCACTCTAGAGCCCGCGAGCCACAATTACTGAGCCCACATGCCACAACTACTAAAGCCCATGCAACTAGAGCCTGTGCTCCACAAGAGAAGGGACCGCAATGAGAAGCCCGTGCACCACAACTAAGAGGAGGCCCCGCTCGCCTCAACTAGAGAAAGCCTGCGCGCAGCAACGAAGACCCAACACAGCTAGACAAAACAAAACAGAACAATAACAAAAAAACTCTACAGTTTAACACTGTCATGATTTTTTTTTTCCTTTTATGAAAATTTATTATAATTCAGGGTTTCCCAACTGGGACAAATACGTAAAACAAAGATTTTCAAGAACATAAAACAAAGATTTTCAAGATACTCGACATTAGGCAATCAACAACACTGATTCCTGGGAGATTGAAAAGAAGTGAGGTAGAGCTGTTCATTACCCCAGCTTCCTGCATTAAGAGAGTTTCCAGACTATGGTATCTAGAGGATAGCCCAGGTAGAGCCCAGTGACCAGCCTGAGATGAGTCTGGGAGGACAAGGTGACTAGAGTTTGTAGGACAGGGTGCCAGAGAGGAGACTGTTGCAATAGAGAGAACCCTGAGATCTGCAGAAGGTCTCCCTAGAGTGCTTGGCACAATCCTGAGTAGCCCAAGCGTGTGAGGAAACAACTTGAGGCTGGGGAAAGAATCATCTGAAAGGAGTAGAAAGAAAACACCAGGTGCTCACACAAAGCCAGAAACAGTCATTGTTTTCACTAGCTAGAGTGGAAAACCTCATCATTAATGGGGCACTGGATACAGCACTCAAAAGAATCTTGTCTCAGCTGTGGGCAATAATTAGCCATAGACTCAATGCTACCCTGTTCTCACCTAACAAATTGCAAAAGCAAGACCCAGAATGATCACATTGTTTCCAAGTAACTTAACTGCACCCTAGAAGAAAGCTCAAGAAGATTCATAGAAATACAAAAAGGCAGAATTCTCACCATCTGATATCCAACTGAAGATTACTAGACCTACAAGGAAGCAAGAAAATGCAACCCATAAGGAGGAGAACACATGTCAAAATCAACTCAGAACTGACACAGGTGTTAAAGTTAGCAGATAAGGATATTAGTTATTATAAGTGTAATCTACATGTCCCCAAAGTTAAAGAGACACAGAAGACATAGAGAAGACCCAAATCAAACTTCTGCAGATAAAAACTACAGTGTGTGATGAAAATATACAGTGAATGCAAATAATGGCAGACTAGAGATTCCAGAAGAAAAGATTCATGAACTTGAAGACATAGCAATAGAAACTACACAAAATGAAACACAGAGGGAAAAAATGGTAAAAAAAAAAATAATAATAAGATTATCAGTGAACTGTAGGATAACTTCATGTGTGTCCTAATGTACATGAAACTGGAGTCCCTAAAGAAGAAAGGGATGAGGGGGATAGAAAATATGTTTGCAGAAATAATGAAAAAAATTCAAATTTGATGAAAATCATAAATTCATACATTCAAGAAACTCAATGAACTCTAAGCACAGGAAACATGAAGAAAGCTATACCAGGACACAGTATAGTCAAATTGCTCAAAAATCAGTGATAAGGAGAAAATATTAAAAGCAGCCAGAATAAAATGAAATTCAGATAAGGATTACAGCAGATTTTTTTGGTTGCTGTTGGAAACAATGCCAGTGAGACAATGGTAGAGCCACATCTTTAAAATGTGGAAAGAAAATAAATACTAACTTAGTAATACATAACCAGCAAAAATACCTGTGAAAAACTGAGGTAAAATAAAGACATTTTAAGACATACAGAAGCTGAAAGAATTCATAACCAGCAGATCTTCACTACAAGAAATGTTAAAGAACTCCTGTAGGCAGAAGGAAAATAACAGATGGAAATACGGACATACCCAAAGGACTAAAGAGAACTGGAAATGGTAACTTCAGAGGTAATAATATAAAAATATATTTTATTATTAAATGTGTTATAAATATAATTGATTGTTTAAACAAAAACAATAATTGATGTGGAGTCTATAACATGTATCAGGAAAACATGTAACAACAATAGCATAAAGGTGACTGGGAAATGAAAGTATCCTGTTGAAAAGTTCTTATACTGTACATGAAGTGCCATAATATCACTTGAAAGTAGACTGTGATAAGTTAAAGAATTCTGCTACAAACCCTAAAGCAACCACTGAAATAACTAAGCAGAGTTACAGTTAGTAAGACAACAAATAAGATAAAATACAATAATGAAACAATACAAAAGAAGGCAGAAAAAGAGGGAAGCAAAACAAACAAAAAAGAATGAGTAGAAAACAGATAGCAAGACAATAGACTCAGTCCTATGCATATCAATAATAACATGTAATGAAAACATCCTCAAATCCCAACTGAGAGACAGAAATGGTGAGAGTGCATAAAAAATCAAGACCTATTATATGCTGCTTATAAGAAACATACTTTAAATATAAAAAAAACAGATTAAAACAAAATGATGGAAATAGATATTACATGCTAACATTAGTCAAAAGAAAGCTAGAGAGGTTATATTAATATCAAAGTATATCTCAGAGCAACCAGGGAAAAGAGGGTTATATCATAATGTTTAAGGAATCCATCCATCCATAGGACATTACAACCTAAATGACTACACACCTAATAACAGAGTTTCAAAATGCATGAAGAAAAAATGGATACAATGGCCAGAAGAAATAGACAAACCCATAATTATAGCCATATTTCAATATCCTTCACTTAGTAACAGACAGAATAAGTAGGAAGAAAATCAGAATGCAGCCTTAAACCACTCTATGACATGATGGTCTATATAGACAATCCAGTGGAATCTACAAAAATTAATAAGTTAGTTTTACAATGTTGCAGGATATAAGATCAATAAACAAAGATCAATATGTACCTACATGCTAGCAACTAATAAACAGAAATTGAAATTAAAAAACAAATGCCGTTTACAATAGCAAAATACTTAGGGACAAATCTGATAAAAAATGTTCAAGTCCTATACACTAAAAACTGCAAAACATTGCAGACAGAAATTAAAAGAGATTTAAATAAATGGAGATGAATACTGTCATCATCGTTTGGAAGAATCAATACTGTCAAGATGTGAATTCTCTCCAACTTGATCAGTAGATTCAATACAATCCCAATAAAAATCCCAGCAAGCATTTTATTTTTTATTTTTTTTGGTAGAAATTGACAAGCTCATTCTAAAATTGACAAGGAAATGCAACGGTGTTAAAATAACAAAACTTTGAAAAACAAGAACAAAATTGAAGAACTAACACTATGTGATAGAAAATCTCATTATAAAGCTACAGTGACGAAGACAGTGGGATACTGGTGTAAAGACTGAGAGATAGGAACAAAATAGAGAATCCAGAAATACACATAGATGGACAACTGATTTTTAGCAAAAGTGCAAAGGCAATTCAATAGAGAAAGGAAAGAATTTTCAATAATTGGGTGTTAGAACAATTGTATACACATGTGCAAAAACTGAACTTCCATCCATACTTTAAAGTGGACCTTTAAACCCAAATGTGAAACTGTAAAGCTGCAAAACTTTTCAAAGAAAACATAGGGAAAAAAATCTTTTGACCTTGGATTAGGGAAAGATTTTGTAACTATGACAGCTAAAACATGATGCATAAAGAAAAAACTGATAAATTGATCTTCATCAAAATTATTCTTAAAAACTAACAATGTCAGGGAGACCTTCAAGATGGCAGAGGAGTAAGACGTGGAGATCACCTTCCTCCCCACAAATACATCAGAAATACCTCTACATGTGGAACAACTCCTACAGAACACCTACTGAACGTTGGCAGAAGACCTTATACTTCCCAAAAGGCAAGAAACTCCCCACGTACCTGGGTAGGGCAAAAGAAAAAAGAAAAAACAGAGACAAAAGAAAAGGGATGGGACCTGCACCTCAGGGAGGGAGCTCTGAAGGAGGAAAAGTTTCCACATGCTAGGAAGCCCTTCACTGGCAGAGACGGGGGGTGGCGGGGAGAAGCTTCGGATCCACGGAGGAGAGCACAGCAACAGGGGTGCAGAGGGCAAAGTGGAGAGATTCCCGGACAGAGGATCGGTGCTGATCAGCACTCACCAGCCCGAGAGGCTTCTCTGCTCACCCGCTGGGGCGGGCAGGGGCTGGGAGCTGAGGCTCTAGCTTCGGAGGTCAGATCCCAGGGGGAGGACTGGGGTTGGCTGTGTGGACACAGCCTGAAGAGGGCTAGTGCACCACAGCTAGCCAGGAGGGAGTCCGGGAAAAGGTCTGGAACTGCCTAAGAGGCAAGAGACCATTGTTTCGGGGTGCGTGAGGAGAGGGGCTTCAGACCACTGCCTAAACGAGCTCCAGAGACAGGCGTGAGCCGCGGCTATCAGCGTGGACCCCAGATATGGGCATGAGACGCTAAGGCTGCTGCTGCCACCACCAAGAAGCCTGTGTGCAAGAACAGGACACTCTCCACACCGCCCCTCCCGGGAGCCGGTGCAGCCCGCCACTGCCAGGGCCCCGTGATCCAGAGACAACTTCCCCGGGAGAACACACGGCACGCCTCAGGCTGTTGCAACGTCACACCGGCCTCTACTGCCGCAGGCTCGCCCCGCATTCTGTACTCCTCCCTCCCCCCGGCCTGAGTGAGCCAGAGACCCCGAATCAGCTGCTCCTTTAACCCCATCCTGTCTGAGCGGGAACAGACGCCCTCAGGCGACCTACACGCAGAGGCGGCGCCAAATCCAAAGCTGAACCCCAGGAGCTGTGCGAACAAAGAAGAGAAAGGAAATCTCTCCCAGCAGCCTCAGGAGCAGCGGATTAAATCTCCACAATCAACTTGATGTACCCTGTGTCTGTGGAATACCTGAATAGACAACCAATCATCCCAGAACTGAGGTGGCGGACATTGGAAGCAACTGTAGACTTGGGATTTACTTTCTGCATCTAATTTGTTTCTGGTTTTATGTTTATCTTAGTTTAGTATTTAGAGTGTATTATCATTGGTAGATTTGTTTATTGATTTGGTTGCTCTCTTCCTTTTTTTTTATATAGAGATACACATATATTTTTCCTTTTTCTCTTTTTGTTAGTGTCTCTGTGTATGCTTCTTTGTGGGATTTTGTCTGTATAGCTTTGTTTTTACCATTTGTTCTAGGCTTCTGTCTGTCCGTTTTTTTCTTTTTGTTTTTTATAGTTTTTGGTGCTTGTTATCATTGGTGGATTTGTTTTTTGGTTTGGTTGCTCACTTCGTTCTTTCTTTTTCTTTTTTTTATTACTTTTAAATTTTTTATATTTTTAATAATTAAAATTTTTTTTTATTTTAATAACTTTATTTCTTTTTCTTTTCTTTCTTTCTCTCTTTCTTTTTCTCCCTTTTCTTCTGAGCCGTGTGGCTGACAGGGTCTTGGTGCTCTGGCTGAGTGTCAGGCCTGTGTCTCTGAGGTGGGAGAGAGCCGAGTTCAGGACACTGGTCCACCAGAGACCTCCTGGCTCCTCATAATATCAAATGGCAAAAGCTCTCCCAGAGATCTCCATCTCAACGCCAAGACTGAGCTCCACTCAATGACCAGCAAGCTCCAGTGCTGGACACCCCATGCCAAACAACTAGCAAGACAGGAACACAACCCCACTCATTAGCAGAGAGGCTACCTAAAATCATAATAAGGTCAGAGACACCCCAAAACACACCACCATACACGGCCCTGCCCACCAGAAAGACAAGACCCAGCCTCATCCACCAGAACACAGGCACTACTCCCCTCCACCAGGAGGCCTACACAACCCAATGAACCATCCTTAGCCACTGGGGGCAGACACCAAAAACAATGGGACGTATGAACCCTCAGTCTGCAAAAAGCAAATCCCAAACACAGTAAGTTAAGCAAAATGAGAAGACAGAGAAACACACAAAAGATGAAGGAGCAAGGTAAAAACGCACCAGATAAAACAAATGAAGAGGAAATAGGCAGTCTACCTGAAAAAGAATTCAGAGTAATGATAGTAAAGATGATCCAAAATCTGGCAAATAGAATGGGGAAAACACAAGAAACGTTTAACAAGGACCAAGAAGAACTAAAGAGCAAACAATGATGAACGAAACAATAAATGAAATTTAAAATTCTCTAGAAGGAATCAACAGCAGAATAACTGAAGCAGAAGAACGGATAAGTGACCTGGAAGATAAAGTAGTGGAAATAACTACTACAGAGCAGAATAAACAAAAAGGAATGAAAAGAATAGAGGACAGTCTTAGAGACCTCTGGGACAACACTAAATGCACCAACATTCAAATTATAGGGGTCCCAGAAGAAGAAGAGAAAAATAAAGGGACTGAGAAAATAGTTGAAGAAATTATAGTTGAAAACTTCCCTAATATGGATAAGGAAAGGGTCAATAAACTCCAGGAAGCACAGAGTCCCATACAGGATAAATCCAAGGAGAAACACATGAAGACACATATTAATCAAACTATCAAAAATTAAATACAAAGAAAAAAATTTAAAAACAGCAAGGGAAAAACAACAAATAACATACAAGGGAATCCCCATAAGGTTAACAGCTGATCTTTCAGCAGAAACTCTGCAAGACAGAAGGGATGGCAGGACATACTTAAAGTCATGAAAGGGAAAAACCTACAACCAAGATTACTCTACCCAGCAAGAATCTCATTCAGATTCAATGAAGAAATTAAAACTTTACAGACAAGCAAAAGCTAAGAGAATTCAGCACCACCAAACCAGCTTTACAACAAATGCTAAAGGAACTTCTCTAGGCAGGAAACACAAGAGAAGGAAAAGACCTACAATAACAAACCCAAAACAATTAAGAAAATGGTAATAGGAACACACATATCGACACTTACCTTAAATGTAAATGGATTAAACACTCCCCCAAAAGACAGAGACTGGCTGAATGGATACAAAAACAAGACCCATATATATGCTGTCTACAAGAGACCCACTTCAGACCTAGGGACACATACAGGCTGAAAGTGAGGGGATGGAAGATATTCCATGCAAATGGAAATCAAAAGAAAGCTGGAGTAGCAATGCTCATATCAGATAAAACAGACTTAAAATAAACATAATTACAAGAGACAAAGAAGGACACTACATAATGATCAAGGGATCAATCCAAGAAGAAAATATAACAATTGTAAATATCTATACACCCAACAAAGGAGCACCTCAATACATAAGGCAAATGCTAACAGCCATAAAAGGGAAAATCGACAGTAACACAATCATAGTAGGGGACTTTAACACCCCACTTTCACCAATGGACAGATCATCCAAAATGAAAAGAAATAAGGAAACACAAGCTTTAAATGATATATTAAACAAGATGGACTTAATTGATATTTATAAGACATTCTATCCAAAAACAACAGGGTACACTTTCTTCTCAAGTGCTCATGGAACATTCTCCAGGATAGATCATATCTTGGGTCATAAATCAAGCCTAGGGAAATTTAAGAAAATTGAAGTCATATCAAGTATCTTTTCCGACCACAATGCTATGAGACTAGATATCAATTACAGGAAAAAATCTGTAAAAAATATAAACACATGGAGGCTAAACAATACACTACTTAATAGAGATCACTGAAGAAATCAAAGAGGAAATCAAAAAAGTCCTAGAAACAAATGACAATGAAAACACAACGACCCAAAACCTATGGGATGCAGCAAAAGCAGTTCTAAGAGGGAAGTTTATGGAAATACAATCCTATCTCAAGAAACAAGAAACATCTCAAATAAACAACTTAACCTTACACCTAAAGCAATCAGAGAAAGAAGAACAGAAAAACCTCAAAGTTAGCAGAAGGAAAGACAACATAAAGATCAGATCAGCAATAAATGAAAAAGAAATGAAGGAAATGATAGCAAAGATCAATAAAACTAAAAGCTGGTTCTCTGAGAAGACAAACAAAATTGATAAACCATTAGCCAGACTCATCAAGAAAAAAAGGGAGAAGACACAAATCAATAGAATTACAAATGAAAAAGGAGAAGTAACAACTGACACTGCAGAAATAGAAAGGATCATGAGAGATTACTACAAGCAACTATATGCCAATAAAATGGACAACCTGGAAGAAATGGACAAATTCTTAGATATGCACAACCTTCCGAGACTGAACCAGGAAGAAATAGAAAATATAAACAGACCAATCACAAGCACTGAAATTGAAACTGTGATTATAAATCTTCCAACAAACAAAAGCCCAGGACCAGATGGCTTCACAGGCAAATTCTATCAAACATTTACAGAAGAGCTAACACATTTACAGAAGAGTTAACACCTATCCTTCTCAAACTCTTCCAAAATATAGCAGAGGCAGGAACACTCCAAAACTCATTCTACGAGGCCACCATCATCCTGATACCAAAACCAGACAAAGATGTCACAAAAAAAGAAAACTATAGGCCAATATCACTGATGAACATAGATGCAAAAATCCTCAACAGAATACTAGAAAACAGAATCCAACAGCACATTAAAAGGATCATACACCATCATCAAGTGGGGTTTTTCCCAGGAATGCAAGGATTCTTCAATATATGCGAATCAATCCATGTGATAAACCATATTAACAAACTGAAGGAGAAAAACCATATGATCATCTCAATAGATGCAGAAAAAGCTTTTGACAAAATTCAACACCCACTTATTATAAAAACTCTCCAGAAAGTAGGCATAGAGGGAACTTACTGCAACATAATAAAGGCCATATATGGCAAATCCACAGCCAGCATCGTTCTCAATGGTGAAAAACTGAAACCATTTCCTCTAAGATCAGGAACAAGACAAGGTTGTCCACTCTCACCACTATTATTCAACATAGTTTTGGAAGTTTTAGCCACAGCAATCAGAGAAGAAAAAGAAATAAAAGGAATCCAAATCGGAAAAGAAGAAGTAAAGCTGTCACTGCTTGCAGATGACATGATACTATACATAGAGAATCCTAAAGATGCTACCAGAAAACTACTAGAACTAATTAGTAAATGTGGTAAAGTAGCAGGATACTAAATTAATGCAGAGAAATCTCTTGCACTCCTATACACTAATGATGAAAAATCTGAAAGAGAAATTTAGGAAACACTCCTACTTACCACCACAACAAAAAGAATAAAATACCTAGGAATAAACCTACCTAAGGAGACAAAAGACCTGTATGCAGAAAACTATAAGACACTGATGAAAGAAATTAAAGATGATACAAACAGATGGAGAGATATACCATGTTCTTGGATTGGAAGAATCAACACTGTGAAAATGACTATGCTACCCAAAGCAATCTACAGATTCAATGCAATCCCTATCAAACTACCAATGGCATTTTCCACAGAACTAGATTAAAAAATTTCACAATTTATATGGAAACACAAAAGACCCCGAATAGCCAAAGCAATCTTGAGAAAGAAAAACGGAGCTGAAGGAATCAGGCTCCCTGGCTTCAGACTATACTACAAAGCTACAGTAATCAAGACAGTATGGTACTGGCACAAAAACAGAAATATAGATCAATGGAACAGGATAGAAAGCCCAGAGATAAGCCCACGCACATACGGTCACCTTATTTTTGATAAAGGACGCAAGAATATACAACGGAGAAAAGACAGCCTCTTCAATAAGTGGTGCTGGGAAAACTGGACAGCTACATGTAAAAGAATGAAATTTGAACACTCCCTAACACCATACACAAAAATAAACTCAAAATGGATTAAAGACCTAAATGTAAGGCCAGACACTATAAAACTCTTAGTTGAAAAAATAGGCAGAACACTCTATGACATAAATCACAGCAAGATCCTTTTGAACCCACCTCCTAGAGAAATGGAAATAAAAACAAAAATAAACAAATGGGACCTAATGAAACTTAAAAGCTTTTGCACAGCAAAGGAAACCATAAACAATATGAAAAGACAACCCTCAGAATGGGAGAAAATATTTGCAAATGAAGCAACTGACAAAGGATTAATCTCCAAAATATACAAGCAGCTCATGCAGCTCAATATCAAAAAAAGAAACAACCCAGTCCAAAAATGGGCAGAAGACGTAAATAGACATTTCTCCAAAGAAGATATACAGATTGCCAACAAACACATGAAAGGATGCTCAACATCACTAATCATTAGAGAAATGCAAATCAAAACTACAATGACATATCACCTCACACCAGTCACAATGGCCATCATCAAAAAATCTACAAACGATAAATGCTGGAGAAGGTGTGGAGAAAAGGGAGCCCTCTTGCACTGTTGATGGGAATGTAAACTGATATAGCCACTATGGAGAACAGTATGGAGGTTCCTTAAAAAACTAAAAATAGAACTACCATACGACCCAGCAATCCCACTACTGGGCATATACCCTGAGAAAACCATAATTCAAAAAGAGACATGTACCACAATGTTCACTGCAGCTCTGTTTACAATAGCCAGGACATGGAAGCAACCTAAGTGTCCATCGACAGATGAATGGGTAAAGAAGATGTGGCACATATATACAATGGAATGTTACTCAGCCATAGAAAGAAATGAAATTGAGTTGTTTGTAGTGAGGTGGATGGACCTACAGTCTGTCATACAGAGTGAAGTAAGTCAGAAAGAGAAAAACAAATACCGTATGCTAACACATATATATGGAATCTAAAAAAAGAAAAATGGTTCTGAAGAACCTAGGGACAGGACAGGAATAAAGATGCAGATGTAGAGAATGGACTTGAGGACATGGGGGTGGGAAGGGTAAGCTGGGACGAAGTGAGAGAGTGGCATGGACTTATATATACTACCAAATGTAAAATAGACAGCTAGTGGGAAGCAGCTGCATAGCACAGGGAGATCAGCTCGGTGCTTTGTGACCAGCTAGAGGGGTGGGATAGGGAGGGTGGGAGGGAGACGCAAGAGGGAGGAGATATGGGGATATACATATATATACAGCTGATCCACTTTGTTATAAAGCAGAAACGAACACACCATTGTAAAGCAATTATACTCCAATAAAGATGTAAAAAAAATAAAATAAAATGAAAAAAAAAACCCTAACAATGTGAATCTTCGAAAGACACTGTTAAAGAGAATGTAAAGACAAGCCCCATACTGACAGAAAATATTTGCAAAGTATGTATCTTCAAAGTATACAAGACTTGTATGTATATAAAATATATATAAGGAACTTTCAGGCTTCCCTGGTGGCGCAGTGGTTACGAATCCGCCTGCCAATGCAGGGGACAAGGGTTCGATCCCTGGTCCGGGAAGATCCCACTTGCCACGGAGCAACTAAGCCCGTGCACCACAACTACTGAGCCTGCGCTCCAGAGCCCACGAGCCACAACTCCAGAAGCCCGGGCGCCTAGAGCCTGTGCTCTGCAACAAGAGAAGCCACCGCAGTGAGAAGCCCGCGCACCACAACGACGAATAGCCCCTGCTCACTGCAACTAGAGAAAGCCCGCGCACAGCAACAAAGACCCAACGCAGCCAAAATAAATAAATAAATAAATAAAATTTTAAAAAAAAGAACTTTCAAAAAATTAATAATAAAACCCAGTGCAATAGAAAAGGGCAAACGTTTTAAACACTTCAGCAAAGAAGATATATAGATGGAAAATAAGTACCTGAAAAGATGCTCAACGTAATTAGTCATTAAGGCAACATAAAGTAAGACCACAATGAGATACCATTACACACATCAGAATGTTTAGAATTAAAAAGACCAAGTGTTGGAAAGGATGTGGAGGAACCAAAACACTCATATACTGGTGGTGGGAATAAAAAATGGTATAAGTGCTTAGGAGGACAGTTGGGTAGGTTTTCTAAAAAGTTAAACCTACTTCTACAATTTGATCCAAACATCCTACTCCTGAATCTGTACTCCAGAGGGGAAAAAAAAAATCATAATTCTACAAAAAGACATTTTGTGTGTTGTAAACATGTGCACAAATGTTTACAACAGATTCATTTCTAACAGCCAAGAAACAGAAACAACTCAAATGTCCTTTGAAAGTCAATGAATAAATACAGTACATCCATACACTGGAATACTGCTCAACAATAAAAAAAAAAAAAGAATGAATTATTGATACAAGCAAAAAGATGGTTGAATCTCAAAATAATTATGTAGAGTAAAAGAAGCCAAACAAGAAAGAGTACATACTGTATGATTCCACTTATATAAAACTCTAAAAAGAATGCAAACTCCCCCATAATGACAGAAAGCAGATCAGTGGTGGCCTGGGGATAGGCAGGGCATGTTGAGAAGAGTAAGAGGAATGAATGACGAAGGGGTCTGAGAAAAATATGGGGAGTGATGGATATGCTCATTACCTTGATTGTGGTGATGCTTTCACGGGTATAAACTGACATGAAAACTTATCAAGCTGCCATTCTAAACACGTGCAGATTATCGTATAACAATTATACCTCAGTGAAGGAATGCGAAAATAATATTTCCTATTTCCTCCCAGTTCTAAGCAATTTAGACTTCATACATGTCATCCTTTCTGTAAGCTCCAAGCAGGATCTCTTTCATCAAAACAAGCCAAATAATTTTTGAGAAAATTTTCAGAAAATTTTAAAGTAATTTTCAATTACTTCTTGTCATTTTATAAGCTAACTTTCTTCTCCAACCTTCTTCCAAATGTGCTAGAAGGTATTTTCTCATGTTTTCATTAACCTGGTCTTCAGTGTCATAGATTCTGGTGATTGTGGATATTTCAGGTCAGGAAAATGAAGCCAATGGCTGCTAAGTAAGGCAGCCACGGACCCAGCAGGAGACTCCCACCCCTCCCACTGGAGCACAGAACCTGTGCTTCTTTCCTTCAGGACCCCCTGGATGGAGAAGGTCGCTCTGTTGAAAAGTTTTCACCAACTATGTCCCTATCTTCACACCTCGTTGTGGGATCTCTCATCTTACTCATACCCCTGAGTTCCAGCTCTTCAGTTCATGCATTCCCTCTGACCATAAACGTAGACCTTGTGAACACACACGCTGGAGCGTCAGTACTCTCTATAGTATTTCAAGTCATTAATTAGCCAAGTTCCTTTATTTTCTGTAAGTCAATCCTTTTGCGGCTCTTCCCATGACTACCTCCCTCAGAACTATTTCCTCCTTTGTTAAATACATGCTTATACAGGTTTTTGCATGTGTATTATGTATCAATTATATAATTACATAATTACTGTAATCGGATTTAACTGCATAATTAGAATGTGTAATTATGTAATTAAAACATGTAATTACCAAGTTTAAAAAGTTATGGAAATTATTTTTTTAAATGAATAATGCATGTATGGAGTAGGTGACTCTCGAAGTTCACTACTTAAGCCTTCTAAAAATCATTTTAACTGCAAACACAATTTAGAATCCAGTAACCAGTTATTTCACTTGACGGGTTGACTACTTTCAAAAATGTTAATAGATTTTAATTTTATTAAAATGGTAAAAACCTTCAAGAGTTCAGCATTTGGATGCAAGAGAAAGCCAAAAAGGCAGTTCTAGAGGTCTGACTGCATTATTAACCTATTCCCCTAGACAAACTGAAAGTTTCCCTAATGCAACTAACTGCAAATAATAAGTAGTGATGACTAAGTATGAAAGTCATTACCCAGCTGGTGTTCTGGTGAATCCAAGAAACAGTGTTACCGATTCTGCCAAAAAAGTCTACGCTTGGTCTCAAAGGTACAACGTTACTTTTAAAAATAAATGTTGATTATATATATGCTTCTTAATAAGAAAAAATCTACCTCTATTCATTTAATTTCAACTTGAATAAAAATTTTTTAAAAGTTAGAAGTGTACTGTATCAGTGGTATTATGATGATAATTCAACTATGCTAGATGCTGGAGATGAAAAGAGGGATCAGATGTGTTCTCCAGATTTACGTTGTTCAGACAGACACATAAGCCAATAAATAAAACACAGAGAGAATATGGGCAGTAAGAGCTTCAATAAAAACTTTTAAAAAATCTAATAAGTCCTAATTTGGTGCCTAAGGAAATAATCCTCATAATCTAAACCAGCAATCAATTACTGATTTTTCTGATCCAAATCAACACAGCAGTTGATTACTTTCTGTGCAGGAAAAAATCCCTAGTCCTCTTCAGGCCCATAACACTTTGTACATACTTAATAATACAGCGCTATCCCGTTATCTCATAATTATGTTTATGTCTGCCACTTCTTCAGAATGTGAGTTCTAGGAAGGCAATCATTCAGTGCAGGAAACATTTCTCACACGCACTGAATGCCTGCAGGAGTCTTCTACACACACGTACACACAAACGCACACACGATGAAGGAACATTTGCCTGCCCTTTTCATGGGAACACAGAATGTGCGTCTCTTGACAACACACGTAACCAGCACGTCTTTCAAAGCCCAACAGTTTAACTTGCAAATATTCCTAAAGATCATTCTCAAATGACAACTTGTTCTTGGGCAAAAAAGGAAACACAAGTACGAAATACAAGAGTATGCCGCAGAGAGATGGCAGAAAAACATTAGCAGAACGGTTACAGTAAACCATAGGCTAAACCTTGATATTTTGCATCACATCACATATATGGCCATAATAAATAAGGTCTGCATCTGTCAGATCTGATCAGCCTTGTCTCCAGAGTGTCCCTGTTTCAGCAGACTGTTCCATCACTGCTCATCTTGTGAATTCATTGGCAGCAGGTTAATGTTCAATTCATTAGTTAATTACTCCCATCAACATTTCTTGAGCTTCTGTTTACTCTATGAGAAGCACGTGCTGGGCACGAAAGATGCAACAAACAGCAGGAAACAACAGCCCCTGCCCTCATGGAGTTCATGCTCCAGGAACAGGGCAGACACAAGCAAACAGCAGTGCATGTGCTCAGCTCTGTGAAGAGAGTGTGTGTCAAGACCCAGGGTGTGTGGAGGAGGACAGGCCTCCCCGTGACAAATTCAGCGCACTGCACGAGGGACCCAGCTCCCTAGGCTATAACCACTGCAGATTTGATGCAGGTAATCCAAGTTGAACTTCATATGATAGAGCAAGTAACTCAGAACAATTCCACTGTCCCAGAACCTAAAATATCAGATCCACTAACCTCAGGAATTCCATTCCCTCTACACACACCCATCCCTAAGCACCCACGCTTATTCCAGGGTAAAAATTTGCAAGCATTGTTCTTAGTGTGTTTTCGCTGGGAAACAAATTAGTAGGTCGGGGCCCAGCGTACTGTCTGGCAAATAGTAACAAGCATTCCATGTTGAATGCTGAATCCTTACATGGCTGTCTTTTATAATCTGTGGTACAATACGTTCGAGTGGGTTTCTTGTTTTTAATAATCTTTCATCATTTCTGAAGAAAGGGACATGTTGACGGGATGTGGTAGTCCATGGAAACCTCCTGGTTTATCACAGATCATGGAGTTGATCATGACCTCAGGAATTTATCAAAGTCACGTGTAAGGGCTCAAAGCTCAGCTGAGGCTTTTGGAGAAGGACTGAGAAGGTGGCATAAATCTTAGCCTAACCCCCAACCACTCCTTGCTTTGTTTGGGTGGGGCTACTGGTACCTCTAGGGCTATTTCTTGCACCATCATCAGTCATAGAAGAAATTAAGATCCTGGGTGGAAGGGGATAGAGCACAGAACAGGTGAGAGAAAATGGCTTGGTGTATGGGTTGCTACCTGGTCTGCTGGTTCTTTCCTATAAGTTCACAGAATCCCAGGTCTTGGAAGGACTAGCCATGAACCTAAGGCAGGAACCCCTGCCAACATACCCAGTTTCTGTTCTTCCTAGGATGGGAAGCTGTGACCTCCCCAAATAGACCCTTTAGTTTTCTGGTATCTCAGCTGGTAGAAAGGTCTTCCTGATCAACCCCAAACTGTAAATTCAACTCCTTGGTCCCTGTTTTTTTGTTTTGTTTTGGTTTGGGGTTTTTTTGCCCTGAAGTCTGAAGAACCAATCTGATCATCTGTCTCTGTGATGGAAGGACTAAGGTTGAGATTCAGTACTATGTGCTCCCTTGACATCTGGTGAAACCAGGAGGGCCTCGCCTGGCCTAACCACAAGCCCCCACCCACTCCGTCCCCGTGGCTGAGGTCTCCTAGCCAACAACCCTCCTTAGCCAGGGACCAGGTGCAGCTCCTGCTCATCCCTGAGGAAGGTGTCTAGCTCCCTGCCAGCCTGCCGAATTAGCTGAGCAAGCCAAGCTCACCCCTGTGGGGTCGCCCGTCCCCTTGTTACTCCAGAGCCTGCCTCCTACAGCCCCTGCTGCTTCACTCTGTGCTCTGGGTGCCCCTCCCCCGGCTGAGGATGAATGTGACCAATAACCTGCTGTCCATCGCCTCTGCCCAGCGTCGGGAGGCCCGCGCTCAGCATCCCCATCACCGTAGGGCAGGAATCCCTCCCTTACCGACAGGGTGAAGAGGAGGCAATCACAGCAGCTGCCAGTTAGCAGGAACCTGGGACGAGTGGGTAAAGAGAGGCCAGAAGAACTCTATTTCATGGGAAATCAATAGTCACATTTCCTTACACTCTCCACCTCCTCTAAATACCACTCCCGAGTTCTGATATAGCCCATCAGACCAAGTAAACAGAGGCAGAAACAAGAGTCACACTTCAGGAGGAAGAAAACAAAGAAATATTCTGGTGCCTCAGGACCATAGGTGACAGGAAGCTTATTCTAGAAAATATCTGTGATTATTTCATTCACTGGCAGATTCTGTCCCCGTCTTACTCCCGTTCTTTGAATACCGCATCCCTGGGTACCAGAACTCTACCTGTCTCTGTATGAAAACAAAGAGTGATGAACAAGAGAGCTAATGATTAGTATTAATGTATGTGTTCTAGTTACAAACTCAAACCTGCCTCTCCCTCCCCCCTCCCACCCCGAGCTAATGGATGAACCTCAGTCAATAAACTCAGGAAAGACCACAGAATCAATAATGGGTCTAATTTAACAGAATTAAGAAGTGGGTTTTTTTTTTTTAAACAACAAAGCGGACACATTTGCAATAACCACAATCTTGTATGTTGCCTAGCAACAAGATATAAAAGATATACAATGTCAGTAACTTATTTTCACGTACAAAAACAGCCCCCTGCCTTGGCAAGGTTATAATGTACTTTTCCCCAACTAGAACACCACGGAGACTATTAACACTGCCATTTTCCATAATATACTCTGTTAAACAATCATGTGTTTTTGTTAGTGCATTAAAACACTGAATTTACTTAATGACTACTGGTGAAGGAGCAGCTACAGAAAAGGCAGGGGTTTTTCTGTTTCCATTCTAAGCTCATGGGTTCATTGCCTGGGCCGGAGAACTCAATAGATAGCAAAGGTAATGAATCAAAACACTGGAGTTCACCTATAAAAGGTAAGAGAACAGGGCAAGAAGTGGTCTTGTGGGGTTTTTTGTTTTTTTTTTAATTTATTTTATTTATTTTTGGCTGCTTGGGTCTTCGTTGTTGCGTGCGGGCTTTCTCTAGTTGCAGCGAGCGGGGGCTGCTCTTCGTTGCGGTGCACGGGCTTCTCACTGCAGTGGCTTCTCTTGTTGCAGAGCACGGGCTTCAGTAGTTGTGGCTCGCAGGCCCGTGTGACGCACGGGCTTAGTTGCTCCACGGCATGTGGGATCTTCCCGGACCAGGGCTCGAACCTGTGTCCCCTGCATTGGCAGGCAGATTCTCAACTACTGCGCCACCAGGGAAGCCCTCTTGTGTGGGTTTTAAAGGGAAAATAGACAATGAAGTGAAGTATTGGTGTTTCTTGATGCGTTTTAGAATTTTTCTTTGGAATATGAAGGAAGTTTCTGGAAAGTGGAAAACTTTTGAGGTTCCAAGGTCTGTCCTTGGGTGTGGGAGTGAAGGTGTGACAGGAAGGGAACGTGACAGCAGAGCTTCAGCTGAGAGGCTGGTGGAGAAGAGGCAGCTCCTGAGGTACCGAGCTCTTCGTGGCCACCTGGGATCGCACTCCTAACGCAGCTGCTCCCGCCGGTGGGAAGGGGGGGACAGGTCTGCCCCGAGCTGGGGCCTTGCATATATTGTCTCCTTTCATCCTCCTATGATGTTGAGTCCATTTAATAGAAGCAGAAAATCGGCTCAGTGAGATTAGGTAATTTACCCAGAATCACTCAGCTAGTCGGTCGTAAAGCTGGAATTCAAACCAGGATCTAACGTCAGAGCCCCCAAGCACCTTTGCCTCAGTTGGCAGTGACTGATGTCCAGCTGTGGGGAATGTTCTGGGATTGCTGCTACTTAGTACCAGGGAGCTAAGGAGGAACTTATTTCCTCAAAAGAAGCATAGAAACAAACAAAACCCAAACCTTCCTGATAAGCCTTACATCACGGGGGCAGTGTATTTGTGCGCACATTTGTTAACTTGCATGCTTCCATGATTTTTGCAAGTTACCTATTCACTGTTACGTGGGATCATTCACTCCTTAGTTTAGGGCCACGTGTTACATTAAAAAAATATTTTCTACTGAACAGGGCATTTTGTTCAGGAGACCTCCAGTAGGCATTGATGGACAACTTGTGGGACAAAGGACACTCCGTTTCATGAAATCTTTGGGGGAATGAATCTGTCTGATTCACAGTGCTAGCTTCAACACTTGTGCTGGAATATAGTAAGTGCTCAATAACTATGTATAAGATGAACTTTATGCACTCATGAATTTCAAGGCTTCCCAAACAGGCCGATTGACCAGTGATTTTTTACTCATGATCCTCTGGAGATAGACTCAACACTGGTAACTATAAAAAAGCCCAAGATGAGCAAAAAGGTCTGTTATCCCTGGAGCTAATCTGGAGTGGAATGAGTTGTTTAGTGGGAAGGGCAGCGATCGTAGGTGAAGACTGCTCAAAGGCAGCTGGGCATCCTCTGGTTACTATGCAATCCCAGACAATTCCCTCCTCTTACCTGGCCTTTCTCACCTCACCGCCTTCCTCGTCTAGGAAATAATTACAACACTTACACTGTCAGGCAGTCAAGAAGTATTTATGGAATACCCACAGGGCACATAGCAATAAACTTATTGCTTACTTAAGCTAGGAAATAAAGCTAAAGCGAAGGACAGGATTAGTACAAATACGTGGGCAAACCAGGCTCAAGTAAAAAGCATTAGACTCTTACTTCCTCCAGGCAATTGTGGTCATATGCAGTCTTGGCCTTGGGGTATTTTAGGATCAGTATTTGAAAAATCGCATCTACCTACTTTCGTCAAAATTGGTGCGCATGTATGTGTTGGTTTTTATTATTTATTTTATTGCTGCTGTAACAAATCACCTCAAACTTAGTGGCTTAAAACCACACACATTTATGATCCTACAGGTCAGAAACCCAGAAGTCCAGAATTGGCTAAAATCAAGATGTCTGCAGGGCTGTGTTCTGTTCTGGACACTCCAGTGGAGAATCTGTTCCTTGCCCCTCCCAGCTTCTAGAGGCTCCCAGCTTTTCTTGGTTCACGGCCCCTCCCTCCATCTTCAAAGCCAGCAAGGTCGGGCAAGTCCTCATTCCCCCAGCTCTCTGGTTCTCTCTCTTTGGCCGCTCTCTTCCACTTATAAGGACCTTTGTAATTACGTTGGACCCACTCAGATAGTCTAAAATAATCTCCACCCCGTCCCCCCAAGGTCAGCTGCCTAGCAACCTAATTCCATTTGTACCCTTAATTTCCCTTTGCCATGTAACCTAACATAGTCACATGTTCTGGGGATTAGGACATGGACATCCTTGGGGGAGGGAATTACTCTGCCTACTACAGTGTGTATCTGCATATAATTAATTTTTTGTCTATCATCATTTTTTGTCTATTAATGATGGGGTATGAATTCTATGGGTACAGTCCGGCGACCTGCGTAAGACTGTCTTTTGCCTTGAGAACTTTGTGTTCTAAGGAAGGTAATACATAACTATTAACTACAATCAGAAACAACCCTGGCCATTTATAACACGATTTATAGCTTGTAAAGCACTTGGACATATATATTTCTTATTAGATCCTCACTACTTCGCAGGACAGGTAAGGAAATTATTGTTATTTCTGATTTATAGATGAGTAAACTGAGGCACAGAGGGATTTTTTTTTTTTTTCTTAAAGCCACAGAAACAGCAGATTCAAACCCAGGTAGGCAGAATTCCAGTCCAGTGTTTTCTCTCCCACTCACACCGCAGAACCCTGATGTTATGTGTCATATCAACATCTACCACCCAAAGAAGCAGTGAGAGACCTTACTTGTATTCTACGAAAGGAAACCCAGGTGCGGGGTTGTTCAGAAACTTTATAAGGAACACAAAGTATGCCTCTTGCAGAGCTGAGAGTCTCTCCCCCTCACCCCGGGGCTAATCCCTGGTCCTCGCGGTGGACACTGGCGTTAATGATGGAGCAAGAGGACAGCAAGGGCTGCTTCAACAGCCAGCGTCACCGCAGGGCTGAGGAGCCGCAGAGCGATGTGTGCACTTCACACCCAGAGCTGAAAGGAACCGCTTGCTTCATGGTTCAGTGTTTTGTGTGTTAATAAGAGAATGCAGCTGTAGGACGGCTTCAGCCTGCTGTGCCCACTAACAATCGCGCACATGGACACAGATAACCAGGGAGGTGGAGGAGTTCTGTTGAAATCTGGCACTCCCGCTTGCCATTCTGGGTTATTTTATTCTCCAAAAAGGCACATCGTTTGCATGGAGAATCCAAGATCAGAAACCGGTTCATTCTAACCACGATCTCACAGATCGGTTCTGATGTCGTACTTTAAAAAAATAAAGAAAGGGACTGATTCTTGCATCCCACCAAAGAAATGTGCTGCTCATCTGTGAAACGTGGCCGCTCCAGGGTCCCACGATCTCCCACTCTCCCTATTTGGAGGCCACCTACAGTGGCCACTAGAAATGAGGCATTTTTCCAGGGATCTTTATTTTATTTTTTAAAATAAATAAATAAATCTATTTATTTATTTTTGGCTGCGTTGGGTCTTCATTGCTGCACGCGGGCTTTCTCTAGTTGCGGTGAGCGGGGGCTACTCTTCGTTGCGGTGCGCGGGCTTCTCATTGTGGTGGTTTCTCTTGTTGCAGAGCACGGGCTCTAGGCGCGTGGGCTTCAGTAGTTGTGGCGCACGGGCTTAGTTGCTCTGCGACATGTGGGATCTTCCCGGACCAGGGCTCGAACCCGTGTGACCTGCATTGGCAGGCGGATTTTTAACCACTGTGCCACCAGGGAAGTCCCTTCCAGGGATCTTTAAAGAAACCTCTGAAGGTAGAAAACTAACAGAAGCTTAAAAGTCATGCTTGCCTGCTGGTGATGCCCAACAAAGGCTCAGGGGACACGATGACTGAGCGGTGTCCCAATGCAGCATCCTCTGGAGGTAAGACCTGCCAGGCCCCAGAACCCCCAAATGCTCACTGGTCACCACAAGACGTGACTCTGACGGTTAAGTTGGTGGAGGATGAGAAAAACGAGAGTCACTGGTATAAGAAGATACGTAAATGTGAATGCATAAAGGAAGCCTAGTGTGACTCCCTTTCTTAATTACCTAATACAATTCCCACTAGATGTATAAATTCCAGTTCCTATTAACAGCCCTATGAATAATAATCAGTTTACTTTCTGACTTGTATCTAAATATACTTTCTATATGATTTCATCTTTTATTCAGCTGTTTAAAAGCAGAACATCTAATTACAATTCCTATTAGTCAACATTAATTTTTTTTTTCCTTTTTGCCATGGAACATGTGTGATGACTGATTTTCTAAAAACAGAATTCCTTAGCATATGGAACAAATCGTGTTATTATTAATGCATCCCCAAATGACTCTGCATTTCAATTCCCTTAATTATTTAGTCACTGCTGATTATGTCTTTTTACAATCCATTATCCCATTTCTTGCAACGTGGGCATTTTATTTATTAAGTGTCAAAATGAAGGGTTTGACCTCATAAAAAAAAGACATATTTTTTAAAGTCTGTGCTTCCCTTCTTTAACATTTTCAGGCTATGTGATAACAGAGCTCTTAACAGCAAGTTTTTCAAGGACACCGTTAGGTACATGCTAATCTGTCTATAGTGACAGCCGTGGTTGGCAGGCTTTGTAAAGGAGTGGGGAAGTGGGCTGTGGAGTCGCCCCCAAGATATCACTAAAGATCAGCCCAGGATAAATCAGGAGTTTGGGATTAACATATACACATTACCATGTATAAAACATATAACCAACAAGGACCTAGTGTATAGCACAGAGAACTCTACTCAATATTTTGTACAACATATATGGGAAAATAATCTGAAAAAGAATAGATATATGTACATGTATAACTGAATCACTTTGCTGTACACCTGAAACTAACACAACACTGTAAATCAACTATACTGCAATATAAAATAAAATTAAAAAAAAAAAAGATCAGCTGCACTACTTCCAATCCCAATTCAATCACACTGAAATGTGCTCATTTTAAACAAAGATACTGTTTGTGTAAGTAGATTGTTGTACTACTTTTATCCACAAGCTAAACTGATCTTTTAAAAATAGCTCTTCAAGTAGTACTGGGAAACACAGGATAAGAAACATTTACTAAATTAAAAGAGAACTGACTCAATAAGAATTTTGTCCTCTGGCTGATCCTCTTGAAGTTATGAAACCAGATTCTGACCTGTGCTATTTAAAAAGGCCTGGGCAGTAGGACCATCATGCAGATGTTGGCTCAGGGAGTTCTTGTCTGAGGTCAAATTCATTGCAAAAATTTTTAAAAAGGCAAAGGGAAAACAGGAAAGGATTAAGAAGGCGGAGAATGTGAGGAAATTAAAGGAAAATAAACATATTTACTTATTTCTACCCAGCTAAAGCCTTGTCTCTGAGATGTGAGGTTTTCTTAACTGTGTTTTTTGTTTTTGTTTTTTGTATTTATATTTATTTATTTATTAACATCTTTACTGGAGTATAATTGCTTTACAGTGTTGTGTTAGTTTCTGCTGTATAACAAAGTGAATCAGCTATATGCACACATATATCCCCATATCCACTCCCTCTTGGGTCTCCCTCCCACCCTCCCTATCCCACCCCTCTAGGTGGTCACAAAGCACTGAGCTGATCTCCCTGTGCTATGCAGCTGCTTCCCACTAGCTATCTATTTTACATTTGGTAGTGTATATATGTCAATGCTACTCTCTCATTTCGTCCCAGCTTACCCTTCCCCCCTCCCCGTGTCCTCAAGTCCATTCTCTACGTCTTCAGTCCTGTCCTGCCCCTAGGTTCGTCAGAACCATGTTTTTTTTTTAGATTCTATATATATGTGTTAGCATACAGTACTTGTTTTTCTCTTTCTGACTTACTTCACTCTGTATGACAGACTCTAGGTCCATCCACCTCACTACAAATAACTCAATTCCATTTCTTTTTATGGCTGAGTAATATTCCATTGTATGTATGTGCCACATCTTCTTTATCCATTCATCTGTCGATGGACACTTAGGTTGCTTCCATGTCCTGGCTATTGTAAATAGAGCTGCAATGAACATTGTGGTACAGGACTCTTTTTGAATTATGGTTTTCTCAGGGTATGTGCCCAGTAGTGGGATTGCTAGGTCATATGGTAGTCTTATTTTTATTTTTTAAGGAACCTCCATACTGTTCTCCATAGTGGCTATATCAGTTTACATTCCCATCAACAGTGCAAGAGGGTTCCCTTTTCTCCACACCTTCTCCAGCATTTATTGTTTGTAGATTTTTTTATCATGGCCATTTTGACTGGTGCGAGGTGATACCTCATTGTAGTTTTGATTTGCATTTCTCTAATGATTAGTGATGTTGAGCATCTTTTCATGTGTTTGTTGGCAATCTGTATATCTTCGTTGGAGAAATGTCTATTTAGGTCTTCTGCCCATTTTTGGATTGGGTTGTTTGTTTTTTTGATATTGAGCTGCATGAGCTGCTTGTATATTTTGGAGATTAATCCTTTGTCAGTTGCTTCGTTTGCAAAAATTTCTCCCATTCTGAGGGTTGTCTTTTCGTCTTGTTTTATGGTTTCCTTTGCTGTGCAAAAGCTTTTAAGTTTCATTAGGTCCCATTTGTTTATTTTTGTTTTTATTTCCATTTCTCCAGGAGGTGGATCAAAAAGGATCTTGCTGTGATTTATGTCACAGAGTGTTCTGCCTATGTTTTCCTCGAAGAGTTTTATTTGTAACCTAGATGGTATATACTACGGTAACGCAGAACACAATGGCAAACCTTCTACTAAGTGTACCTTCTATTTAAGCATGTACGTCCTGATCATGCTAAAACTGAGTACTACTGAACGGGATGTGACAATGGAACTTGTTCTTTGTCTTTTGATTTAGAACAAACAACAGATGCCATATAATCAAAGGGAGGCGCACCTAGGCAGGGCAGAGCTCACATCCAGGGGCTCAAAAAAGCCTTTTATGACCTTTTGCTCGATACTCATCCGAGGCCCCGAAAGAGAATTTCGTTGAAGAAAGTAGCCGTAATACTGATACATTTGCCTCCCCCATCTGAAGTGAGGGAGGGGAAGGGAGATGGTTTTTCCTCCCCTCAAGATCAAGTAAGAGGGCTTTTAAACAGCCCCCATCCCACACCCACACATACCCCAATCGCCCTCAGGGGACTTTATATTTGCTCTGGGAGTTTGGGAATACCTAACACAAGCCTGAGAAACTCCACAGGGGCGTTGGCTGACTTGAGGGGCCAGGGTGGCAGCACAGAGGGCTGTGTTGGCTATGGACTCCACTCCCATCTACAGAGACTAAATATACCATTGGATGCAGAAGCCAGGTTGGGGCAAGAACAGGCAAAGAAGTGAGGTCGTTTAGACTAGAAGAAGGGCATCACCCTCATCGAAGCAGCTACAGGTGGACGTTTACAGTCAGGAAAATCTATTTGGAACCATTAAAGAACCCTGTGAGAGAAAGAATATTCTTTCTCTCCTAGAGAGAGAGAGAGAGAGAGAGAGACCCACCAACCCAAAAGAGCACCAGTGCCAGCTCACAAGGACCAGCAAGTGTGACTTCTTTTGCCCCTCAACGCTCTTCTGTCACCCTAACTCTAGTGGAACCAGAAACCTCAACTGAAAAAAAGAAAAGCACAAGCCAGTGAAATAGAGAAGGAACAGCCATACCCCTCCTTCCTTCCAAGGATTCCAGCTTGTAGGAAACCCAAGTTGGGGGAAAGAAATCTTTAACTTTAAATGAAGTTCAGAGCTTTGATGATGCCTTGTGACTGGGCATTTTAATTATTGAAGTGAAACATTTTGTCACTAAGAGTGACTAGAGAACTTTAAAATCATCGAGTAGTATCTGGAAAAGCCATGGGAGCTACTGAGATTTCATTCAGCAGCAGGGAGAGAAGTAGCTCGTGAAAAGGGTTTCAAGAGAAAATGAGGGACTTCCCTGGGGGCGCAGTGGTTAAGAATCCGCCTGCCGATGCAGGGGACACGGGTTCGAGCCCTGGTCCGGGAAGACCTCACATGCCGCGGAGCAACTAAGCACGTGCGCCACAACTACTGAGCCTGCACTCTAAAGCCCGCAAGCCACAACTACTGAAGCCCACGTGCCTAGAGCCTGCGCTCCGCAACAAGAGAAGCCATTGCCGTGAGAAGCCCGTGCACCACAACGAAGAGCAGCCCCCCCTCGCCGCAACTGGAGAAAGCCCACGCGCCCAACACAGCCAAGAATAAATAAATAAATTAAATTAAATTTAAAAAGAGAGAAGATGAGAGGGAAAACATTGCTGTATGTTTGCATGCCATGGAGCACTTCTTGGATATAACAGTCGCTTACTGAGGTAAAACACACGATGTAAAATTTACCATTCTTACGTACATGGTTCGGTGGCCTTAAGTATATTTGCATTCTTGTACAACCCTAACCACCATAACTTCTTCATCTTTCCAAGCTCAAGCTCCCTATCTGTGAAATAGTACGTAATGGTTGCCTTTTAATCAGTAAATAAAGGAACTCGGTGTAAGGCCAGGCTTTAGCATTTACTACATGCTGTTGGGCCTGTTCTACTTTATCTATTCCATTTCTGATACTCTTATTTTGGTGTGTGAAGATCTGAGTTTTTGACTACATCATATTACTTCTGCCTAAAGAACTTCCTTTACCATTTCTTGTCCAGTTGATCTGATAATGAATTCCCACGGCTTTTATTTGCCTGGAAAACTATTTCTCTTTAGCTTTTGAAGAATATTTTTGTTAAGAATTCTGGGTCGAGGATTTTTTTTTTTTTTCCCCCTGTTTCACACTTTAAAGATTTATTCTGTTGTCTTATTGCTTGCCCGGTTACCAACGAAAAGTCTCATTCTTATCCTGGTCCCTCTGTTGGTAAAGTGTCTTTTTTTCCTCTGGTTGACTTCAAGATTGTCTCTTTGTCTATGGTTTTCAGCAGTTTGAATGTGATATACATTAGGGTGTGTGTGTGATTGTGTGCATGTGTGTGTGTTGGTATTTATCTTGCTAAGTATTCTCTGAGCTTGAGTTTCTGGGATATGTGGTTTGGTGTCTGTCACTAATTTTGGAAAATTCTTGGCCATTATTTCTTCTGCCCTGTTCTCTTTGTTTTTCCTCCTTCTGGAATTTCAGTTACATGTGCTTGACCATTTAATATTATCCAACCAGTCTTGGATGCTCTGTTCTTTTTGTTGTTGTTGTTGTTGTTGTTTTACGCTGTTATCTCTTTGTTTTCAGTTTGAGTAATTTCTGTTGACTTATCTTCATGCTCTGGATTCTTTCTTCAACTGTGCCCAGCCTACTGATGAGCCCATTACAGACATTCTTCATCTCTTTTTCATTTATCAATTTTTTTCATGTGGTCATCTCTTATAGTTTCCATCACCCTAGTGAAATTATCTGTGTGATCTTGCATGCTGTCTGCCTTTTCCTTAAGAGCCATCAATATGTTAATTGTAGCCAGTTAAGTTCTGTGTCTGATAGTTCTAATATCTGTGTCTGGTTCTGATGATTGCTTTGTCCCTTCAGATTGTGCTTTTTCTTGCCTTTTTATAGGTCTCCTAATTTTCTGTTGAACACCAAACATGTTGTATAAGACAGTAGATTCTGAGGGAAGTATGTTCTATTCCTGGAGATGAGAATGCCTTTCCTTCTGTTAGGTCTTCAGTGTAGAGGTTTGTGTTAATCTAATGAGGGGTCGGGCTGGATGTGAATTTGCTCTCTGCTGGGCTATGAGTCTCCCCACTTGGCTTTGGGTCTTCTCTTTGCATAGCTCTCCCAGTTGTATCCCACTGTTCTTTTTACTCAGTGCTAGTCTGTGCAGTGGTTGGAGAGCTGGGGAAAGAAGATGGTCTCTGATGTTTTTATTAAGCCTTGGTGTTAGCTGGGCACTGTGAACATGAGTCTTGGTGGTGTAGCTTTCCTCCAGATGTAATGTAATGTTAGGGAGTACATATTCCTGACCCTTCCCTAGGGGTAGAGCTTTTTGCTTTTTCTAAAAATAAAAAACCCCAGACTCTGCCGATACAGTGGGTTTCCCACAGGGACTTCAGGATGCATTCTGGTTGCCCTTCCCCCTGAAGATTAAGGAATGACAGGGGAGAAGGGTGTGCTTTGTTTGGGTGATGGTTGCCATTCCTCTCCTCCAGCTATAGGGGGACCCACCAGGGCTCTCAGGCTGCAGTTTTGTGCCCTTCTTCCTACAGATTAAGGTTTCTGATCAGTAGGAAAGATAGAGGAGATGGGTCTGGGTGGAAGTTCGGCAGTGGCTGCAATTCCCTTCCCCTGGCCAACACCACAGGTGAGGCTTCCCAGCCTGCTCCCAGGTCTTCCCTATGAGCTCCTGGGGGAAGAAAAGCCTGCAAAAGAGTGCAAACTCCCCTGTGCTTGTGGTGCCCTCCTGTGAACCCATGTTCACCTTTGCCAATCATACACGTTTCTTCTAACTGGTTTACACAGCCTTGGCTGGTGTCCCTTACAAGCAAATGCTCAAGTCCTGTTTCTCCCTGAAGGTGCCTGTCTCCCTTCATATTTCAGGTTGTTTGCCTTGTGACCTCAGTTCTTTCATGGGTTTAATAAAAGTAGCTAATTTGCTCTTTCTCTGGCTTTTTTCTCCTCTTGTAAGAGTGGAACTGGTGTTCTCTCCAGCTCTCTACCTTCTGTAGCTCTGAGCTGAAACACTGCTGTTTTCAATAGCACTTTACCAAGTTGTGTGCAATCCTTTATCTCCTTTGAGCCACACAACCAGCCTGGGTCAACCACATGTTACTGCTGCCACAGGAGGAGAAGAAAATCCATTAAAGGAGACTGGGATTGACTATATATATATATATATATATATATATACACACACACACTACTACATGTGTGTATATATATATATATATATATATATATATATATATATATACACTACTATGTATAAAATAGATAACTAATGAGAACCTGCTGTATAGCACAGGGAACTCTACTCAGTGCTCTGGGGTGACCTAAATGGGAAGGAAATCCAAAAAAGAGGAGATATATGTATACATATGGCTGACTCACTTCGCTGTACAGTAGAAACTAACACAAGATTGTAAAACAACTACACCCCAATTAAAAAAAAAAAGAAAACTCACTACTGACTAAGCTGAATATGCATGCCCAATTCTTCATTTTCAAGTAAACACAGGTGTCATTATAAACTCCTAATTCACTCAAGAGTGGATTCCTAACAGATGTAAAAACAGTTTATAATTTTAGATGCCTTTGAGTTCCCATGAAGACATGAATTTTCTACACGTAAAATTCCAGCTCTTACTCATTGTTGGATGCTAGGGTTCACTGACTTTTTTATAGTAATAACTCAAGGTGTTGAATATAAATAATTAACAAGTAATAAGTCCCATACTTGAAAGGATATGTAAGATGTCTTTAAAAATTGAATGAGTCAGTTTTTTCATGAAGTTAGATTTTCAATAAATCATTCAAGTACCTACTGAGAATACTGCTGGGTGCTACAAAATCATACAGAAATGTAGGCAATCTCATTCTAATTGAAATTAAATCTGTATGTCAATGAAAAACACAATATTGAAAAGATATAATCCTTCATACATGGCACAGGAATATCAACCCATTTCCCTTCTTGTGTATTCTTTTAAGGCTCTATGTGGAAGCTGGGGGTTTTCTCAACCTACCTCTCTGAAGACTTCCACTATTTTAATTCACTGTCCTTCCAAGCCCAAGCAGATTTCTGAGTCTTACTCTGCTCTCCTCAGTTGGATAAGTCTTAACGTGGGAAGGATTTATATTTAAGTAGGAGGGTTCTATGTCATTTGCCAATAAGCAAGACAGCTGTTCCAAGCAATCTACCAAGTTTATTTCAATGTGAAAATACTCCTATAAGTTAGAAGCTATGCATAATTTTTAATCCTTTGTGAGCTCTCAAAGGGAGTCTTGAGAAACATAGTAGACCACAACATATATTATAAAAACTACTTTGCCTGGGTAATCTGATTCATAATTAGGCATACTTGGTATAACCATACACTTGTAAAAGCAACTAACAGGCATAAATTGACATAAATGAACGTAGTTTACAATAATTAAGAAGGCAAGGAAATTTAAATAAGCACTTCAACTGTACTTAAAGAGATAAAATGCCATCAACCACCTATCAAACAATGTTCCACCAGGGGGTGTAGTCTGCACTTATTCCCTTTGCAGCTGCTTTGCTTAGTGTGCGCACCTGAACAGTTGTACAAAAAAAAAAAAATGATATTTTTGTAAAGTGATTTATAATGTCCCACTGGCTTTCATTTTTATTCCAAGGAAGCACTGTCTTTATATTTTATCGTTTGTCAAATCAAACTCAAAGTGATTCCAACACTCTTGTTTTCTAGTAATGCTAAGTTGTAAAAAAAGCTGTAAGCAGATATCTAGATTCTAGATATCTACATATCTAGGGGAATTTGCTATTAATCCTGGGTTAATCCTTTCCTGTAGGCAGGAGTCCTTTAGCAAAACAATGATTTCTTAGCAATAAAGAGCTAATCTCGCAAATATTCTACAACCGGATTTTATAGACTGAGATTTCCTTAAGTGAACCTCATCTCCAACGAGTTTGAAAATACTTGATTATCCTAATGAGAATAATGGCAGCTAACAGTCATCAGTTCCAAAATAAAAGGTTGATTTCAATCACAGATTTGCAAGATTGGTTTACCTCCAGAACTGCGTTTGATGAATGAAAACATTTGGTTAGGCATGTTGACTCACGAAGATGTTTGTATCCACAAATTTATCTGGCAACAGATGTTACAGCCATATCAAATAATGAGCAAGAACAATAGCTTTCTTCTTTGCAAACTGTGCACTGTATTGAAATCTCTATTGACTCAATGCTACCAAGCTGGTCAGCGGCAGAGCCGTTGTCGAACAGAGTGTCTGATGCAAGAACTCCAGCTGCAGTGAAAATTCACACCTGTGCAGTCAGGGGTGCGGGCTGCGGCCACCTGGACCTCTCGGTGCCTCTGGCTCTACATTTGCACCCACCCCTCTCCTGGGCAGGAGGACAGTGTTGACTCTTGGGGCTCTTACGAAGGGTAATATGAGCAGGTGGTGTCAGTAACATGGAGCTTTATGGAAGGCAGCAAAAACACAGGCTGATGCAGAAGAAACTGGCACTTCAAGATGTACTACCAGTAACTAGGTTACACGTGAATACACGCTCAAGACCAATTTGTAAGGAATTATCAAAGGTACTTCTGTGTTCACTGTGCACCCCTTATGCCACACCGCAGGCATCAACGCTCAGTCTAACTCCTCAGAGACGCTGTGCGGCTTCTAAAGCAACAACTGCAGCCATGAGCATCCTTTCCTATCCTCGAGGCCGTGAGAAAGAGGTGGTACAAACACAAGAGTCCTGATGCATCCCCACAAGAAGAATTTGCCTAGTCTTATGTACTGAAAATATTCAGCCTTTTAAGAAAATCACTCTATCTGGTTTATGAACTTAGGCTCTGGACTCTGGAGTTTAAACCTTAACCATGTCTCTTATTTACTATGTGTTCCCCTCCCCTTATCTCAGTTTCCTGCTCTGGAAGATGAGGATGACATCATCTAGAGTTAGAGTGAGGATTAAAGGAGGTAACAGACATTGAGGGCACAGAAAGCCATCAATGCGTGTTAAGCCATGCTATCATTATTGCTTCTGTTGCGTTAATTCATGGAGCTTGCTCTAGTCCAAGGAGACTATTCAGATCCCCCTGCACCTCAAAGAAAGGGGGGCTAACACATAATATTGCTTTGATGGGCTCGTTATCGTTTTTAGTGATAAAAGGTCCAGCACACATCCTTCTAGAGACTGTGAATTTTCCCAGTGCTGCTAAGACCCTGGGGGTGGGAGGTTGGGTGGGGCAGAAGAATGCATTTAAAAACTGCTCCAATCAAAATTATTGCCAATCTGATCTCGGAAACATTTGTTCTAATGCACTAAGTATTCTGCCCACTGCTTTTTCTTTCCATTTTCCTCCATTTGCACGTGCTTGGCTTTTGATGTGGCATACACTTTAAAAATACATTATTAAGCAGACAGGCCTGTCACCCCTGGAGGTAGCACTCTGTCCCCCGCTTATTCTTAACAAATCTCCTTTTGTGCTCTTTTGTGCTGCAGTGATTAATCATTTCAACTATCCAAGGGTTGCTGATGATCTTTCTAGATGACTCCAGTTACCGTGAGTCCCCCCCTCTCCCCCATCACCATCTACACTGTTTTGAACCTGTTGGGAATCTGCTCTTGAGTCTGTATTCATGTCACAGTGATCTCCTGATTTCATACAACAATAACCAGCGAACGTCCAAAAGAACTCAGTGTTCATTTCTTGCCTCTTTCCAGAGTCTGCGGTTGGGGTGCGGGTGGAGGGCTGAGTGAGAGACTTCATTGAAAAAACCAAGGAAATAGAAAGTGAAAAAGTCAGAATGATCAACGCTCATTTTGCAGCCCAGAGGGGAGGTTTTACTCTCACTGGAGGGAACCTCTCGCGACACCATCTTCTTCACGTATCATGGCCGGATTTTCTTTCTCCCTTTTCCTCTTTCTCTCTAGTTTATCTGCAGCTGAGTTTTCAAATGGCTTTCCTGTTTGAAGCTGGGTAAAAGACTGTCATTTGGTTTCCAGAGAAGCAGCCTGGGTAGGTTTTGGGGGATACGGTCATTTTTCAGAAGCTGTACCAACATTTTTAGCTAACTTAAAAGGTTCTATTTTTAAAAGCCTGTCCTGTCAGCAATATGCTCAAGGACTTTCATTTTTATAATATTACTTTTAAAAAATACTTTACATATTCAAACTCAGATATTAATATATCTTGAATATATTAACTTGTCTCTTGGGCTTATCGTACTAAACTGTTGCCAAGTTGGAAAATAAAAAGTAACCACTTATAATAATCTATATTCTACAAAGGAAACAGTAGGATTTATCTTAATCACTATTTTATCATATCCTTAATTCATGTTTGCCCTTATAGATTATATTTTATTAAAAATAGTATGTTTACCAAAAAAAGTACTCTTTAATTATATAAAATAAAATATCTTCCAAAATTGCAAAAAAATAAGAAAAATAAATAAAAGCCTATCATTCCCTCTCCCCCACCCAGATAGACACTGTTAAACTGAATTCAAAAATATGTTTAAAAACTGACCAAAAATACTGTGAGATCACAAGTTATTGCCAGAGAAGGGAAGGCTAAAATGATTCGTAAAGTAAGTATGCAGATATAAATATATCGATACTGTTAAATTAATATAGAATCCCAGGGTGACTTTTAGAAAATATGTACTTTATATGCAAAAATAAATCTATATTTGAGATTACTAAAAAGATATTTACAAGTAGCTGAGGCATAGAGTTTTAAATTAATGCATAATATGTCAATAATAAGCATGCTGATCTTAGGATTTTTAATCACGTTTCAGAAGCCTAATCAATGTTCATAGAAAAATACTTTCTTTTTAAAAAAAGGTGTAGAATATAAAATTTTTAGTATTTTTAATTCTACAGAACCACAGACCTCTCATTATTTAGGATTACAATAAAAAATAAGGCATTAAAATGAAAACATTGTAATGAAAAAGTTGTAATAATAAACAGGAAACTGTCCATGGGTTACAACGCCTGTAACTTTTTAGGAAATTCAGGGGAGAGAGAAAGATACACTTTTGCATAAATAGGTACACCTTTTTAGTGGGAGGAAAGAGAGAGGGAGAAGCTGTAATAAATAAATCAGCTAGTGTCAGGATATGACATTATTTTCCAGCCCAATACTGCAATCCCCCCTTATCCATGCGGTATATGTTCTAAGACCCCCAGTGGGTGCCTGAAACCACAAGTAGCACCAAACCCTATACACATTGTTTTTTCCTATATATACATACCTAGGATAAAGTTTAGTTTATAAATTAGGCACAGTCAGAGAATAGCAGAACTGCCAGCATCACTACTCTTGCACTTTGGGGCCATTATTAAGTAAAATAAGAGCCACTTGAACACAGTACCGAGATAGATACCGAGATGCATGGGATACGCTGGACAAAGAGATGGTTCACATCCCAGGTGGGATGGAGCAAGATGGCACAAGATTTCATCACTCTGCTCAGAATAGCATATGATTTAAAACTTATGAATTATTTCTGGAATTTTCTATTTAACATTTTCAGACCTCAGTTGACCATGGGTAACTGCAACTTTGGATAAAAGAGGACTACTGTATCTGGAGAGACAGGAAGAGGTGTACATTTCCTAATTTATCAGCAGAACTAAAGGTGTTCAGGAAGCAGGCCAAGCATAGCGATTCTCCAGAACTTCTGGGCTACACGTGGGCCCAGGAATGGAGCCATGTGCAAATGGGAAAATGTCTCATGTGCAAAAAACAGTTAATTTAGGAGCCTAAAGAATGCCAAAACTGGATTACCCATTCTGAAATTGCGGGCTTTGTGTGTGGACAGCTTTCAAAATCAGAACAAAACCACCTGTAGATAAATACGGGCACATGTTCTAAAAGTCATAAAAAATGTCCTGAGTTTCAACCCCTACATTTTTAAAATACTTACATCTCATTGCATCCAACAACCATTAAAAACATACAAACTGCATAACTATAAACCAAATATATCAGAATTTATAAAACAGCATATAAGTGAAATGGCAAAAGAATAATCAGGTTTCTAAGTTTTTTTCCATTATAATGATCTAAATAATTATAAGTGTAAGAACTACAGGTAATTATGTCTTACTTAAAAGATATGATTAATATCTAGATAGATGTTCTAATTTTTCAAGGCCTGTATCTTGTCAATCCTCAAATTATCATTTTTGATCTTAGAAATTATTTTTAACTTTCCTGTATGTGTACAATAGTAATTTGCAGCAAATCTGTGTAATTTCACAACCCTCCATTTGAAAAAAGAGAACACCGTGTGTGGTTTTCATGATAATAAGTACAATTTAAAAATGTATGTCTTGAGTTGATAACTTTGGGTAATTGTTCCAAGAACTACTTTACATGGAGCATATTAGCAGTGGAAATAGCTTTGACTTCCCTCCCTCGATTACACGAGCAGCAATATGGTAATTAACCAAATTATCCCTGCAAATTTATTATCTTGATTTCTTCAACTTGTACATCACATTCATTAGCTATCAAAATGGAAAACTCAGTTTCATGAAAGATAATCAGACTACAAGTGGCAGATACAAAAGGTCTGAGCTTTTCTGGCGTGGATACCAGGAGTAGCTGGGAATGCCTTTTCACTTCCAACCCTCAGGAGTTATTAGGTGAACTCTCATCTCTCTTGAATTTGTGCGAAATGTAGAATGTTCTAGTGCTCCCAGGTAACCCAACAATCTTGGCCGTCCTTGGAGAGCTTATGTTTCAGGGGGACAGCACCTCAATCTTTTTTTGTTGGAGGATTGGAAGGACAACAGGGTAGAGAGGAAAAACAGACACTGAGCAAAAGGTCAAAGGCATTCATTCATTATTCCTCATCCATTTATTCAGCATTAATTAAACACCCATTACATGCCAGGCAGTTTGATAGCTCCTGGAGATGGATGGTAAGAGCCTAATGGGGCTTAAGAAAGACAATTATGACGCAGTACAATAAGTGCTATGATAAAAGTAAAGGGTACTTGGGGGGGGATACAGAACAAGAGCATCTAACTCAGACTCTGGCAATCAGGAAGGCTTCCTGGAGGGAGTGACATCTTAAGTGAGGCTTGTAAGATATGCAAGAAACAGTCGGGTGTTCGGGGTCAGGGGCAGACAGAGCGTGCTCTGGGGTTAGGGAAGAGCATGAGTGAAGCCCGGAGGTGAGGGAGAGGGCTGTGGTGCCGCTCCTGCAGAAGCCATGTACAGAGTGAGAGGTGGGCAGGGGTGAGAGATGAGGCTGGAACACCACTGGGGCCAGAGCACGTGTGGCTCTGCAGAGGACCTCCAAGAATCTGACTCTGTCTTGAGCCCAGTCTCACTATCTCTTTGCTCAGTGGATGTGCCTTGCAAGGCTAGAGCAACAGAAAACTTTAAAAATCAAGTATATTTAATGCCTCAGTCCTCTAATGTAGTGCTGAAGTTCTCCAAGTTTCTTCACGAGAAATGGGGAAGGTGTGCCTTTGACCTTGCTGGAAACCCCGGCCATGGTGCAGTCTGGCTACTGACATGCTTCCCTTGTCCCAGCCTGGGCACAGCAGGAGGTACATGGCACCATGAGCTCCGTGACGGCCTGTGGCATCCAGCTGTTGTTAACACTATGTGTGGACCTCCTCTTGTCTTCCAGTCCCCACCTTCACAGTAAGATATTGACAAACACCCATGCAAAGATATTGACTGCGGTATCAGAACTCACCCTTGACTATGAGGGCAGAGAGTATATTCCCACAGAATATATGCTGCTTGGGCTGCTAACATCCCCTTGGTCTTCCACACCCCTGGTTCTGTAAATGCCTCTGTGATGTCTAACTGTGTGCATCAGAAGGAGACAGGTAAAAACAGAAAGGCAAAGCCATTCACTCCCAATGGGAACTTCCAGACCTTCACGGTCCCTTTGGCCATCACCCCAAATCCTCTGGGCTCGGAACAGATTCTGAATTACAGTATTCTCGTCCCACCTCTGTTAGAAACTGGATACCTCCAGAGTCATCACAAAGCCTACAAAGTGTAGCCAAATGGCCCTGAAACAAGCAGCAAGCTGCTGCATACCCCTTACAGGCACCAGGATGCCCCTGGCAGAGAAATGGAGTCATTTAAGTAGGGCTTTTGGTTTCAGCCAAAAGGACAAATATAATAACATCTAGTAAAAATGCACCTACAGATGTAAAATAAGATATAAATTGTGTTACTGCTGTCTCTATCCATGAAAGTGGCCAACTGCAAAAAGAAAAATCAAAACAAAACACTACCAAGTGAAACTCATTTACCTTGGATAAAACATGTAGCTTTTGCTTGGTGAATTTCTCTAGACCTCCAGGAGGTTTACTTTTGCTTTGATTCGATTTTAGTATGACAAGTAATGGGATATATAAACGGGCTCCTCTACATTTATACGCGGATTGATTTTGCCATTTGTGGGCTTCATTTTGTCATGAATAAAATCTTTACTACTTGAAACAAATGAGATAATTTATAAAAAAAAAAAACAAAAAAACACACAACATGAGGCAGGAAACGCCTGTCTGGTCTGAAACGGGAGATTTGACCTAGGTCCAGCTCTGCGAACGACCCAAACAGATCACTTAAAACAAGTTGTCCCTTTGTTCTCTATTTTCTCCGAGTGGCTAATATATTTTCATGTGGGTTACGGAGCATGTAGACATTTAAGCACAAGGCTTCTCTTGGCTCACCATCCAGGGTCTGAACACGTGAGGGGGCCATGATGATGTGCGTTGCATGTGATGGTAATCTCAACTCTTTCCTCGCTCACAGATCTCCCAGCATCACAACTGGAAATCTTGCCTAGGAGGCTCCTTAGTTTCTAGAAAACCAAGGAAAAGGAGTTCCCTCTGTCTGCTGGAAATCTGTTCAGTTATAGCGTCAGGAAATTGGTTTGGGTCTCCAGAATTTAAACAAGTCCCAGGTACTCCTTTCATGTCAACAGAAGGGCAACTCTACGTAAATATTCGCCATGAATATCTCACAGGAAATTGGAATTAAATTAGTGACTAAAGATGAAAGCCAAGAAGATAATCTGCTCAGATGTTGCACTGAGATTGTCTCTAAATTCATCCTTTAAATCCAAACCAGATCTCAAACACTGGTCTCTTATGACAAAGGCTCCCTACGTTATGAGGAATGCCCGGCAATAAACGCCATCTAGAGCCGTGTGGCATAAAATCTGTGCATTCTAGATTCCAGCCCTGTACAACCCCATTAAGTTGTAAACAGATTTTATTTGCTGAACAAATGTTAATGCCATTCTACGTTAATGGATAATGCTAGGAAAAGCACCTAAGTATTACAGCACTGGAGCCTTTAGGGATGAAATACAGTGTAACTTAGAAAACTGTGTTACAAACATATGTCAGCGATGAGGGCTCCCAGCCCTTGGTGCCCATCTCCTAAATGAATTTTGCAGTAATACACAGATTTACTAGGTCCCAGGATTGAAATTCTCTGAGTGAGGATAAAAAATAATTATACTGGAGAACATAATGTAATATTCAAATGACTTGAAAACAGTCACCTCAGCAAAAATGAGAGGGGGGAGGAAAAAGAAGTTCAAAGGTGGTGAGATTGCTGACGGCCATAAAACCTCCGTGAGTTCAAGTGCACACACGTGTGATCGGGCACTTTCAGATCATACACACATGGGAACCGGAAACCTCCCTTTCACAGCAAAATGCCTGAGTGGTTTCATGAATGAGCTGGCGGGGGGGCTTCCTCCTTTAATAAGACAGCACAGCAGGTAAGAGAGAGGGGGTGCTGGTTAAAATCCCAGCTCTACCATGTGGTAGCTGTGTGCCCTTGGCCAGTTGTGTTTAACCTCCCCTCGCCTCACTTTCTTCCTCTGTAAAATGGGGATGATAATAGTTCCCAACTACACAGAAGGCAGTTGTGATGGTCCAATGAGAAAACACATGCAAGAAGCTTGGAAGAGTGTCCCAGATATAGTAAGTGCTCAATAAATGTTAGCCTATCCTCACTGGTGGTCGTGACTGTGTAGGAAATAAATGGAATGGAAATAAATGGAATGGAAATAAATGGAATGAAAACCACAGCCTCTCCTCACAAGAGGTCTCTAAACTCAGGGACTCCATCCTCTCAGTTTTCTCCAGTCTGGACCCTGCCCCCCTCTCCTCCACAGAAACAGCTCTCCATAAGGTCACCAATGACCTTTTTGTTGTCCAATCCATTGGGTGGCTTTCGATCCTCATCTTTTCGTGTCCTCTCAGGAATTCTGCGCCCTGTTGAATGGAAACTCTCTTTCCTTGGATTCTGTGACTTTTCACGGTCACAATTTTCTCTAGTCACTCCCTCTCATGTTCGTTTGCCAGTGGATATTCCTCTCTTCCCTGCCCCTGAAATGGTGGAATTTAGGCTCTCATTGCTTCTTGGCCTCAAGTCCCTCTCCAGGCAAATGTACCCATTTCCATGGTTTTACTACCAATGTGCTAATTCATCCAAAATGCTGGCCTGCAGCTCAGACCTCTGTTCTGAGTTTCTCTACATTCCCCTCGTCTACTTGAACATCACAAAGGCACCTCAAACTCAGCACGTCTAAAAATTAACAGAGGATGTCCTCTTCTCCCCCACCCAACACAGCATCTCCCTCCATCTTCCCATGTCTCCACCAAGCATCCCTCACTTGGAACCTGCATCAGCCTCCCATTCCTCTTCCTTCTTCCCCTCAAGCCACTCCTCACAGCAGCCAGAACGGTGCATCTACACTGCCAATCTGATCACGTCACTCCCAGCTCCAATCCTTCACCGGCTCCCCTGTGCTTAGAGCCTCTTGAATGTGGCTGGGAAAGCACAACACGACTGGCCTCTCCTGCCTGGCTTTTCCCACCTGCTCTCCAGCCACGCGGGCCTTCTCTTTCCTTCCCGGGTCTTTAACAAGCCGAGCTCTTCATTCCCTCTGCTTGGAATCTTCACCATTTTCCTTAGGTTGCTTTCCTACTCACCCTCCAGCTCTTAGTTCAAAGGCTGCTTCCTCAGGGAAGTAGTTCTTGACCCCAAATTCAGTAAAGTACCCTACAGTAAGCGCTCATAAAACCCTGAGTATTTACCACAATTCACATTATACATTTATTTATGAGATTAAAAAAAAAAACTTAGTATCTATCTCTTCCAGCACATTGTCGGTTCCCAAAGGGCCAGAGGTCATGTCTCTCTGACCCACCGCTGTTTCCAGTACCTCCCACATGGAAAGGGCATACAAACACTTGTCCAATGACCATCTCCATTTTCATTATTTTAAGGTATTTTTCATGACCCTGATCTTCCTCCACAACAAGAGAGAGCCTTTTTAAAACGAGATGGCTGCAAGCAGTTAAGTACCTCTGGTGACCTTGACGACATCAGGTTTACCTGAGCTGATTCCAAGGGGAGAGACCACTGGTAAGGAAAATTGGGCTCCACAAAGATGATTCACAGGAACCGAGCACTAAAAAAGCCAATACATCTTGTCCGTGATTTATAGCAAAGGGAATCTGTGAGCCATCACAATGATACTCATCATTCTCCTTTGCAGGATTCTTTTACTCACTCACTCATTTATTTATTCATTCCACAAAATCGTGAATTCTAAATTCCAAACATTAGGGCCACCGTGTGGGAAGAATACTGATGTGTGACAGATACACAACAAATCCAACAGGCTGTAACTGAGAAGGTGCCCTGCGCTTGTGTTTGCAGTAGAGGAGATGCTTAGGATAAGAGGGGAAGACGATCCTGGGGCTGCCTGGTGTGAGAGGCAGGTGACAGCCAGAAAAACATTCCAGGCAAAACTGGGAACACACACATGATCCTCTAGGAGCTCCTGAAGTTAGGCCACTACTAACACCTGAGACTGCCACGTGAGGGGAGAGAAAGATGCTCACACGACAGCACCAGTACCACCATCACTTCCCAGTCTATACCATCTCCTCTTTGGAACACTCCTCACAAGCTCTGGGAAGTGTGGAACTCAGAGCTCAGCTGTCTTCCGATGAAGGCAGCATCCCCCCTACCCTTGACCCTGCACGTACACATAAATCAATTCTCTCATTGGTCCAGGCTTTCCCTCTTGCTCCACGCCTGATTCAAGGTGGGCAGGGGCGGCACCCGTGGTGTGATGGATTAGGGGTCAGTATCATGGGAAGGTAGGAGAGTGGGGCTGGGGTGCCAGGCTCTCATCAGCTCTCTTAAGAAAAAAATAAATAATGCTTTAAACTCTTGGGCTTCCCTGATGGCTCAGTGGTTAAGAATCCGCCTGCCAATGCAGGGGACATGGGTTCAAGCCCTGGTCCAGGAAGATCCCACATGCCGTGGAGCAACTAAGCCCGTGTGCCACAACTACTGAGCCCGCGTGCCTAGAGCCCGTACTCCACAACAAGAGAAGCAACCACAATGAGAAGCCTGCTCACCACAATGAAGAGTAGCCCCTGCTCGCCACAACTAGAGAAAGCCCGCGCACAGCAATGAAAACCCAATGCAGCCAAAAATAAATAAATAAATAAATTAAATAAATTAAAAAAAAAAAAACTCTTGACTACACCATTCAGTTTTATTTGAAGTGAATTTTTCACTATCTAAAGCAGGGGTCCCCAACCCCCGGGCCACAGACTGGCACCGCTCCTTGGCTGTTAGGAACCGGGCCACATAGCAGGAGGTGAGTGGCGGGTGAGCGAGCGAAGCTTCATCTGTATTTATAGCCGCTCCCCATCGCCCGCGTTACCGCCTGAGCTCCGCCTCCTGTCAGCATTACGGTGAGTTGTATAATTATTTCATTATATGTTACTATGTAATAATAATAGAAATAAAGTGCACAGTAAATGTAATGTGCTTGAATCATCCTGAAACCATCCTCCCCACCCCCGTGGAAAAATGTCTTCCACAAAACCAGTCCCTGGTGCCGAAAAAGTTGTGGACTGCTTCTCTAAAGTATATCATTTTGGTATGAGAAATACTCAAACTCTTTATAAACTTCAAGCCCTGCTTAGAATAGAGAACAGAAGGGTCAAATAACAGAGTTCTTCCATATCCTCAGAAAAGATAAGAAAGGATGAGAAGGGGTAGGATTTTTTAAACATAAACAGAGAAACCAAAGAGGGGATTGGTGTGTTGTGGTATTATCATTTTGCAGATATAAACACCAAAACCAATCAAAGGAAGATGGCTTGAACATTGAATACTGGGACCCCAAACATCAAAGTATGTTAAAAGAGAAAAATAGGAAAAGTACATCTGCATTTTACACTATCTGTGTTTAACCTGAAACAAGGCCCCAAGATAGAGATCATTTAGATGTAAAATACAACAGGTATTTTATTCAACATATACTTAAATGCCAGAAATGAAGCTACCACACTTTGACAACTGTTTTCTATATAAATCTCTGCCAGAAAAACAAAAATCATTACGAATTCATCAAATCAAACTTCAATGAATTATTTTAATCAATTTGAGAGTGAAAAAATTTGTTTATGAAATAATGCTTTCCAGGAAGAAATAAAAATCCTTCCGCTGAAAACAATTTGATGGTTAATGTAAAATTTTAAACCACATAACCATATTACTGTAATTCACTAGCAATTCAAGAAAAAGTGTGTAGGATGCCCAAAAGTTAAAAACCTATTAAAATAAAGTTTTTCTTTTTCTTTATAGAGAATTGCCACACCATCTGGTCTGATTCGCCTTGGTGTTTTGCCCAGTGTAATATCAGCTTTCTGAGAGCTTTAAATTATTAGGTTATTCCGATGAAAAATATGATTGAAGACAAAATATAGGTTGAAGAGGACATCCTGATTACAAGTTTGGATACTCAGGAGAACACTAATATGGCAGAACAGCCCAGCCTAAGTGCATCTGCGCATGAAACTAGTTCAACAGAGGCCATGCACGTGAGATGATGGTGATGAAAAGGACAGGCTTACAGAGAGTAACAGGCAAAATAATAACACGCATAACAATATGGAAATAAATTTTCAACGCTGAGCATCACCTCTTCGTCAGAGTGCTTCTGATTCTAATTAAGTTTGGGAGAAAAATAACCAGGCAACCCCTGCCTGACTGGAAAGCACAGACTATTGAAAGATGCTTTTAAATAGTAGGGTGATAAATGGGGGCATCCAAATGTGAACACAATCATATTTTTCATCTCAACTCTGTTGTTCTGTCTTCCAGCTGATCCCTCTAATACAGTGTCACCTCAGCCTGTGCAAAGGGACCAGATTAAGGTGTAGCTCCTAGGTTTCTAAAGGAAGCTTTAGAAGTTGTTTTGTAAAGTACTATTGTTTAGGCAACTTAGGTGATTACTCTCAGAAAGGGTAAAGATCAAACAACACATGAACAATGGGCTCGCTTTGACACTGCAGCTGCACCTCCTTCCATTTGGAATCTATGTCAACCAGTTAGTAAGATTTGTAAAAGAATATCCTTACCCGAATTATTTCTTCAACACAGCTGTTGGTTTCTCCAGATCTACTCTCCTGCAAGCAAAGGGGAAAAAACATTAAGCCAGATAGAATAGACTTATGGTTACAGAGAAAAAATGACACATAAGCTTCCAAATTTAATAGAGTTTGGACAGTGGCCCTTGCCTAAAGTAGGACTTACAGATAAGCTCCTTTCCTTTTTTTTTTTTTTTCACACACACACACACACACACTGTATTTTATTTTTACAAGAGATAAATAGACTGACACCAAGCATTGTACATGGATGACCACAACAAAAGCAACAATGATTGCAATTACCAAACACGAAACACACTCATACTATGTCATAATATTGACATTCAGTCCAGGAATCCTCCACTGTAACAAGCTCCTTTCCTTAATAGGACAACTCCAATCAAGCCTGTGAGCACCCTCCCTTCCCGCACTGCTGCACCGTGGACGGGGCGGCCGGGTCCTGAGTTGCAGTGCTGGGCCCCAGAGTTGCAGCGCTGGGCCCTCCAACCACGTCAACTCTAAGCAGGGAAGGCTCCCAGGAGTACAGCCCATGACTGGCAGGTATGAGCTCCATTCAGCTTGGGTTCCATCAAAGTGTGGAAGGAAATGTGGCCTACACCACAAAGATGGATCCGGTCCACCCCCCAAATACATGCAATGGTCCTGCCGAATACAAGTGAAACTCTTGGTAGTTCTACCATCCTCAGGGCCTAGGTTTACTGGGTGATGGGCCAAAACCCAAAAGACCAAAAGGAGACACATTCTCCCAGCACTCCCAGGGTAGGCTGGGTGTCACACTCCAGAGCCACTGGTTCTGTAACCCACGCTGCCCTGTGCTGGGGAGATGGTATAGGCTCCGAGGAACGGTGGCTTCGGGTCACAGCCAACTCTGGGGACCATTTTAAGTTTCAGAGATGCTGTGTGGTTACTGCTGGTAACACACTCCCAGAGCACAGGAGGTAGTTTTGTGGGGACGTGAAAGCAGCATTTGCTGGTAGAAGTGCCTACTGTGGTCTCAGCAAAATACTTCCCTGGCCTTTTAGTTCAATGACATTGACCACGACTCAGCACGACCTCCCAGCATGAGGCTTTCTTCGCGATGTCTTCCCCAAGCCCACTCTGCTCTCCTTCCTCCTCACGGTTCTCTCTCCCCCAGGAATGCTGATCTGCACCTTCCTGGTTCATTCCAAGTCACCCTTCAGAGGCAGGTCAACCGTGACTTCCTCAAAGCACCATCCCTAGCCCTGGAATACTCATCCACGCAGCATTTACTTCCTCTTCAGCACACTCACCACAACTGCCGTTCACAGACGGACTCTGGAACGATCTCTCCTCCCTCTAGGGCAGACCCTCCACCCACTCAGGGGCTCTGTGTCTTTCAGTGTGAATATCTGCCAGTGCGCGGCACAGGAAGGAATGAATGAATCTACCTCCTGCCCTTCCCAGGAATGTGAGCGCTATCACAACCAGCTCCAGGACTTCTCAGTATTACAAAGGCTCCACCAGAAAGTGTACTTTCACACTCCCAGACCCCTGTGTGTGTCCCCCACCCGCTCTTCCTGGGAGTAGAACATTCCATCAGAAATATTCCACCCTTCACACCGGGTAAGAGGCCAAGGTGAATGCAAGTGCTTGAGGCTTGAAAAGGTCCCACAAGCGATTGAGATTTTTCCTACCCAGCAACAGAAGGTTTGTCCAAGGCTCCCAACTGAGGCTCAGAGAGTTTACATGACTTGCCCCAGGCCACAGAACAGCGAGTCTGGACCAGGAAACAGGACTCGTCCTCAGTCATGTACATTTTCTCTTCCAGAAGCTTTCCCCAGTCCCAAAGGCTGTGCCTGAAATATATGCATTTCCTCAGCAAACCTGAGCTCATTTGTTTGTCAAATTACCAGAGTTTCTATGATGTTTATATAGTTTGGAAACTTTTTTTTTTTATTGTGGTAAAATACACAAAACATAATCTTTACTATTGTAACCATTTTAAAGTGTAAAATTTACTGGCCTTAAATACATTCAGAACGTCACCACTATCTAGTTCAAGAACATTTTCATCACCCTGAATGGAGATCCCATGCCCCTTAAGCAGGAAGTCCCCATTCCTCCCTCTCCCCAGCTCCGGGTAACCACTAATCTACTTTCTGTTACTATGGATTTTTCTATTCTAAATATTTCATATAAATGAATCATATAACATGTGGCCTTTTGTGTCTGGCTGGTTTCACTTAGGATAATGTTTTCAAGGTTCATCCACGTTGTAATCTATGTCAGTACTCTATTCCTTTTTGTGGCTGAGTAACATTCTATTGTTATGGACAGACCACATTTGTTCATCCAGTTGATGGACATTTTGGTTTTTCCACTTTGGCTGTTGTGATAGCACTTCTATAAACATCTGTACACAAGTTTTTGTTTGAATACCTGTTTTCACGTCTTTTGGGTATAGAACTACATGTTGAATTGGTGGATCATATGGCAATTCTATGCTTAGCTTTTTGAGGAACTGCCAAATTGTTTTCCATACTGGCTGTACCATTTTATATTCCTACTAGCAACGTATGAAGGTTCTACTTCCTCCACATCTTAACCAACGCTTGTTATTTTCTGGTTTTGTTGTGTTTTGTATAATAGCCATCCTAATGGGTGTAAAATGGTATTGTGTTGAGACTTTAATCTGCATCTTCCTAAGGACTAATGATGTTGAGCATCTTCTCATGTGCATTTTGGCCATTTGTGTATCTTCTTTGGAGAAATGTCTTTTGCCCACTTTTAAATTGGGTTTGTTAACTTTTTATTGTTTTGTTTTAAGAGTTCTTTATATATTTTGGATACTAGGACCTTATCAGATACATGATTTGCACATATTTTTACCCATTCTTCGGAATGTATTCTCACCCTCTTGATAGTGTTCATGGATGCACAAAATTTTTAATTTGATGAAGTCCAATTTACCTATTTTTCTCTTTATTGCTTTGCTCTTGGTGTCGTGTCTAAGAAGTCATTGCCAAATCCAAGGTTATAAAGATTTACCCATGTGTTCTTTTACGAGTTTTATAGTTTTGGTTTTTATAGTTAGGACTTTAATTCAACAGTTTGAGAACTTTTAGGTGAAGTTTATTTCCTTATGGATTATTTGATGTTTTAGTTAAAACAGGAACATTATCTTTGTATAAATTACTCCTTTCTAGTCTCATCATTAAAAAAATCAATAACGAAATGTGTAAAGCACAACCATTGCTAACAGTGCATGAACATAACATATACGTCTATCCTTATAAAACAAGAAAAACAGTGTTAAATATCGTGATAAGATTAGAAGACCCAAAGCTTTTTACTAATATTTCATTCCTCTTTCCTATATTCATCCCTTCTCCTGTTTTCCCAAAAGTTCCAGTTTGGCAACATACATCTAATACACCCCCAACTTCTGTTCCCAATGCCTTATCCCGGGACTGCTCTGGAAATTTCACCATTCTGCTACTCCAATCAAATTAGATCAGAGAGCTCTTTTTGGAACCAGCCCAAACCCTGTTTCCTTTCCAGGGCAGCCAGAGGCAACCATCACAAAGGCTGTGTGGTGAAGCCTCAGCCAGGCCAGGGCTCAATGGTCCTTTGAAATGACCTCCTTCAGAGCTCAGGTGGGAATCAGTGGTCAAATTGGAAAACGAATCTTCATACCCACAACCATTTCTCTTACCCTATTTCCAAATCCCAACCCTTTCCTACCATGTAATATATTGGGAGAGCAAATGCTAAATTCTCAATTACTTTTTATTTTCCACCTTAAAACAATCAATCAAGGAAAACTTGACTTCATGCTCTCCGTGGACTCACCCAGGTTCACAACCTACTACAAAGACTCTTGATATGTTTGGTTCCTTGAAACTAAGCTTCCCCTGAATACCGCACTATAATTTCATTTGAAATGATTTATATCAATGACAGGTGGCCCTTAGTATCTCTCCCCATAATCCTATAAATTTCCACTATCCTACTCTGAAAAGGGAACACACTGAGAGAGGAACAGAATATAAAAGCCCTGCTAAATACTTCCCTCATCAATGTAGATGAAATATGCAGAATTATTACACTGGGTCATCTCGATGGCAACTCCAACCGTGAACTTTGATGGTCTGGCCAGACATCAGGTCATTCCCTCCTGGGAGGGCCCCTTGCCCAGCTGAGCATGTGCAGAACTGAGGCCAGGACAAAAGACTTCCTACAAAAGTCTCAGGGAGTCCTGGCTTTAAATTACAGAGTGGAGGAGCTTTGGCAGAGGAAAATCTTGGCCCTCGTCTGGAACATTTCTGACTCCTGGGGCCACCTGGGGAAGGGTACCACATTGGGGTTGAATTTCCCAGGCCCCATTTAGATTGGAGTGGATCCATGAGGCACAATATTACAGAAAGGTTGAAATGGAAGGAACCTTAGAGCTCATTTTACCCAATTCAATGACTTCAACAGATGGAGAAACTGTGGCCCAGTGAAGTGAAGAGTCTTGTCCAAAATCATTTTTGGCAGCAAAGGACAGTCAAGGTAGAACCCACACACATTTCTTCAACACCACTGCAGTCAATTTTCTACTATCTAATGCTATTTCTCCAAGCTCAACCTTTAGAACTGGCTCTACTTGAGGTCACTCTCGGGCTTAAAGTATGGAAATAGAAGAATCTGGATAGTGTTTGGATAAATTTCCTCCTTCGTTCCCATGCTGCAAATTATCCAATGCTTAGTCACTCTGGATCATACTCATTAACCTCACACACCACACGCACAGACCAAAAGGGTTAAGGCAGGAGAGGAAGTGGAGAGAAAAGGTTAATACTAACCATCTCTTCTGTGATGTTGACAAATTAGAGACAAGGATTTGTGTCCTCAGAAACTGGAGGGCAGAATTCTACCTCTTCTTTTCCGAATCCACAAAGGTGGGGTGGGGGGGAGATGGGTAGGTAGGGTTGGGATGGGCAGGGTGTGAGGGTCGGGGAGATTGCAGGGCCTTTCACCTTCTTTCTTTCTCAAAATCCTTATCAAATCTGGTTTCAGCTGCAGTTGTGCACTTTGATTATATTTACATTTTAAAAGCTTTCAGTGTTTATGAACAAGATTAAAACATGCATGTAATTTACATCTCCAAATTTGTGTTTATATTTTTTCACAATAAAGTCATTGCTTTCCTTGGAAAGGTACCCACTGAGGAGGGCTGTGCAACGCCAATTTTAATTACTGTGCATTTTGTGAGGGTTTGTAGCTGTTGCTTCACGCTGGGTTACTGAGCTGTATTTACTCCGACTTGGATGAACCCACCCCCTTTTCCTATCATTACATTTTGAAATCTGTCATAACAGCCTCACCTCATTGAACCTCCAACTAAACTTCAATTAAAAGCGAGCAACCCCAGCTGATTCTCCTTCTCTACAAGCCTTGTCGATCACGTTCCTTTCTCCATGGAACTGCTTTCCTCAAATCTTACCACTTAAAAATACACACCACACGCTCTGCCAGCGCAGTGTGAGGAACGGAGCTGTGGGTAAGTATAGCTCAAGAAATAGCCAGGAGCAACCTATCACTGAGAACCTAAGCCCCTAATTACCATGCCACGCACACAGCACTGGAAGAAGCCAGCCAAACTTAAGGAGAAAAGGCTCGATCCAATCAGTGGGAAATGTCATTTCACTATGGAGGAGATGAAGCCGCACATATCCTATTTTCAAAAATAGTTTAACTCTTCATCAGACACATTGAGGGCGGAACTTTCATTCTAAAATAATACTGTTTTAAAGTCACAGTAACCCTTGTTTGTCTGCAAGCACTCGAAAGGTCCTCAAACATTTAGACATTGTTTATCACATGCACACTCTTGAATACTTCCACAGAAGTATTTTTAAATAAGTCTTACTACTTCTGATATAGAGAAAAATTGAGGTACAAAGAAATTAGGTGTCCCATCAGTGCCACCAAAGCACTGGGCGAGGATCTAAGCTTGAATCGCAAGTCTACGTGAAGCTCCATCCACTGACTGTGGCGCCAGCCTCACCTGAGGCCAGGGTCACCGGAGGTCAGGAGAGTGCCAGCCAGTTCTCTCTTCAGCAAGTCTTATGCCCATCTAACTCTTCCCCCTTCTTTTCTTTCTTTTTGTTTTTTTTTTACAAGTGCTATTTTTTTTAGGAATGACCATGCCTGCACGGCTTTTTTTTTTTTTTTTTTGCACCACACTCACCAGCATGTGGGATCTTAGCTCCCCGACCAGGGATTGAACCAGTGCCCCCTGCATTGGAAGTGCAGAGTCTTAACCCCTGGACCGCCAGGGAAGTGCCCACTTCCCCTTTTGAGGCTACACTCTGCTCCCGATCGCCGGAGCTGGAGACTGGCCTCATCCCTTTTGGGTCCCCACGCCTGATCTCCCGAATGTGGTCAGACAATTGGTTCACCTGTTGCTCTGTTGCTCACATCCAGTTTTTTCCCTCAGAATTACTGTCACCATCACTTAGACATTTATACACTGAGAAAAAAAAAAAAAAAGAATAATAGAGAAGGAAAGGTGTATAAAAGTATATCATAAGAATGCAAACAAAATGACAGCAGAGAGTGGTGATATTATTTTCAACTAAAGGACAGTTCATAGCAAAAAAAAAAAAAAGAGTTGGAGAGCACAACACAGAATGAGGAAAAAATAGGGCATTAATAGAGCATCAAAATAAGGTATGCTAAGAAAAAGGAAAAAAATAGAATTATTATGGTTGGACATCTTTAATCCACCCCTATTTTTCCTAATAGACAAAGGATACCAAAACAAGATCCCAACTATATAAGAGGGATAGAGGACTTGAAAATAAAATTAAATAAGGACAAACTGAAAGATATAACGAACTTAGACTATTATGAGGAAACCCCAATTTTTCAAGCACACATGAAATAGCTACTGAAGTGGTTATATACTGAGCTGCAAAAGAGCTTCAAAAAATTCCAAAAAGCAGTTGTTTTATAGCCCAGACTCTTTAGTTACAAGTTATCAAAACACTTAAGCTATGAATTAAAACAGGGTAGACATAAAATCTCCTAGAGCTCTTGGAATAAAAAAAATCACTATAAAAATCAACTATAAATAACTTCATATTTACAGGAAAATAATATAAAAATACTGCAAAACAAAATTATGGGATGCTCCCAAAGATATTCTTAGAGGTAAATTCATACACTAAAAACTTTCATTATTTTTTTAAAAAAAATGAATGTGCTAAGCAATTGAAAATTTAAAATCAAAGAGGCATACCAAAGAAAGAAAATAACAAAGAGAGAAAACCAATGAAATATTTATAAAGCAAAAAGTCAGAATTTATAAAGCCACAATATAATTTCTTAGAAACAAAAATAAAACACATTACCCAAAACAATAATGGAAAGTCACTTAAAAATCTGTTCAATAAAAAGAAAGCTCAAATAAACATAAAATAATTTGATATATGAAGGGGATAAAACATATGGAAGCGCTTATAATCATAAGAAAGTATTGAGGTTAACATTAATATAGAACACAATACTAATAAATGAAAAATTTTGATGAAGTTGGCAACTTTCTGGAAAAAACTGACATAAGACATAAAGAAAAATGAAATTAGGCCTATAAATCTGAGAATGCAGATTAAATTAAAAATTATCTTCAAATAAGGCTTTAAGCCGAATAGTTTTACAGTGAAGTATTTCAAACTTTCAAGGAAGAACTAACTCTCACATATTTTCTCTTCCAGAGTAGAAGGTAATGGGAAGCTATATGATTTATTTTATTAAATTAATATAAAAACCTCACATAACAGACTAAATCAATCTCCTTATGAAAATAAATGTAAAATCCTCAAAAGATTATTAGTAAATATGATTCAATAAAATGTTATAAGAATTAGTGGGAACTTAGTGGGATTTGTCCCAGGAATGCAAAAATAGTTTAATATTTAATATTAGGGCCTCTTTGAAGTATTGTATCACTAGGGAAATTACGTAAAACTGTGATCATCTCAGTGTTTTTTTGATCTCAGCAGATTTTTTTGATCATATACCTAGAAAAATCCAAAAGACTCCATTGTTACTGTATTAAAAGGGAGGTTTAAAAAGTGGTTGGCTATGAACAGTCAAAGCTCAATAGCTCTTCTGTGCAGCAGCAATAAACACTTTAAAAATATGAAAAAAATCCCACCCACACTATCAAGAAAAATAAATGAGGAATAACATTAACAAGACATGTTTAAGACCTATAAGAAAAGTCTTCAGAATTCTACTGAAAGATACCAAACAATGCCTGAAAGGGACAGAGCCAGGCTTCTCAAATACCTTCCAACTCTAATATAGAATACAAAGTCAAATAAATGTATCAAGAGGAAAAAACTGCGAAGTATATTCAAAAAAATTGAGGTGAATGTCATGCAACAGAAAACCAACCATTTTTAAAGTGTACAATTTAGTGGCATTTAGTACATTCACAGTGTTGTGAGTCATAATCACCTCTATCTAGTTCCAAAACATCTCCATCATCCCAAAGTAAAACACTGTACCCATTAAGTGGTTTCTCCCTACTCCCCTTCACATTAACTTTATGATTTTACTCTAGTAATAAATACCATACTGAACTGAAAAGAACAAAATGAGAAAAATGTTGATGAGTATCATTTACTTGTATTAGTAGATTTTACAGTGGATATGGTATTTCTCATTTATGACCACTTCCTAGCAGAGTACTGGTACAACATAGTAAGCGCTTGAAGATGTTTGTTGAATGAACAGTAAATGGCCAATATACTAAAAAAAATTAAAAGACTATTTAAAAAATTAAAGTCTTACACTTGAATATGGCTGGTTGTACAAATGTCTTTGCTTTATCAAAAGAAATTACCAGAGTTACCTTAAAAACAAATTCTTAAAATATCAACATTTATTTACTCCATTGAAGTTAAGCACATACCCATTAATACAGAAACCATTAGAAAATCATCTGGCTTCCCTAATCTGCACATTGGTATTTGTAAATTAGGGAACAAGTATTAGCCTTCTATCAACAGGCAATATTATTAAAGAGTTAGTAATCGATTTTTTGTCAGATTGCTAGCCATAGGACAAGATCTTTTAATCATGTTATTATTTTTAGAATGAAAATTAGTGATCTCAATCAGAGCTTGCAGTTAAAAGTACACTTGCTTTTCAGAAAGTTAAGTGGTCTGTCAATGCACTGACCTTGTCAAACATCTATTGATGGCATAAAGAGATTAAAACCAGAGACAGTGTTTTTACATCCTGAGCACTAATTGATACTGAGTGCTTTTCCAGGGGGTCATGTCTCAATAGAGTACCCAGTGCTGTATACCGGGGCCACCTTCCACACTGTCCTGTCAAAGCTGGGTACAGAATCCACATAACAGGAACCACAAACATGCACGTCCCACTTGTAGTCTGAAATTGACAAGAACACTTCAAGATTTCTGTGTTCTTTACTCTGTGTTCTCTCATCTAAAACTGCGGTCATTACTTTTAACACAGGCTCAGGCAAGAGTGACAATGCTGAAGTTACTTAACCCTCACATGTCAGGCAGACTTCAGTGAGACTTCTAAAATGTACCATTTCCTTTTTAACATTTTCCTGAATCTCATCCTGCAGCCCACCTACATATCGCTGACCCTTGAATAACATGGGTTTGAACCACTTACATGTCTATTTTTTCCAACAAATATAGTACCTGTATTTTCATTTCACAGATCTTTAAATTAACCAAGTATGGGGGAAAGTGTGTGTTCAATTAGAGATCACCATATGTGAATCAAAAGAACTAGGATCTGAGTCTTGATTCTATCCAAACTGTTTCCTGCGCTTGGGTGAGTCATTTATCAATTCATTTGTTTTTGAGGCAGAGATAGCAGTATGTGGATTTTTGACTGTTCAAGGGTCAACCTAATCTAACAACACATAATATGTTATTTGTAGGCAGCAGAAGGCTTACTGATAGGGCATCCCTATAATATATCGTTTTTTTCCCCTTAAATGATGGAGCGAAATGTACAAGAAAAACACGTTTGATTATTATTTATAGTCAGAACATGGTTTTCTTTTCTAATCATGAAATTCTGAACACAAAAACTTGCAAGATGGAGAGAGTAATCCAATGGGCCTGAAGAAATTAACCAATTAAAGGTACTTAGGGCTGCTCTGATTTATGTCCTATAGTAAGACAGAAAATCAATTCTCTTTTAGCCATGATTTGAAATGACTGTTGGAAATGGCAAAAGTGGGGCTACATATTCGACAATATTCTATTTGGCACATTCTGTTATTTTTATTTAAGCATTTTGCTAAAAGAAAGAAAGCAGCAATTCACAAGTAACGCTTAATATGTTATGTCCTTCATGAGTCTTTCTCCCTATTATCATTTCACCTTTCCAAAAAGGTCTCAGGTCATCTGGCCCCCAGAATAGAGTTCATTCTGTGTATGCCTGACATCAACTGTTTCTATGTATGCTCTAGTAGGAGATATGCTATAAATACATGCTGAATAAAGAAATCCAGCTGAAATCAGCTGGGGTGCAGGGGAGAAGGATCATCTGAGAGGTGGGAGCAGGTAGCATAGGAAAACATGAGAAACAGGCACGCATTTTGATTGGCTGGTGAGTTTTTAATACTCAAAGTTTCATATTTTAAAATAAATCTATCTACAACGCCATACTTAAAGATTTTCTTCTTTTTTCCTTTTTTTAATTTGTGCACACATTTACAGCATTTTCATTCTTGAGTCTGCTGGTGTAGCTTTACTGTTAGTCTTGGAAGACCTTTGCAGTCTATTGGGAGGAAAGCTGTCATAATGGATTTTATCTTTTCCCTTCCACTGCCACAAAATGCTCAGTTGCTTCAAAACCTGTATGTGTGTCATGGTGTAAAGCAGAGTGAGTCCATTGGCCTGTGGAACCAGGGAACTTGGGGCCGAACAGGGATATGAATCCACACATTTTCCCTTTCCTCTATCAGGGTAGGTCTTGGAAGGCCCCTGGGAGTGCTGGCTGACCCTTGGGTTTCCATGTAAAACATCACCAGACAAAGCCATCCTCTGGTAACTCTTGCTGGGCCACCCAGGAAGAGAACAGACATGTCAGCTCCTGTGTCCCTACTACAGAGGGGGCTGAGCTGCTTTCTATCCCTACTCCAAGGCCTGTGAGGGGCCCAATGAGAAGACAACCTCTCTATGTCTTCATTCCCTCACTAGATCACAAAACCCCTTGCCGTTATAAGCCAAAGGGAGAAAAACAAAATCTTTACAAAGCAAAAAGTTTAATAATAAATAAACACCCCATTTTAACTATGCTGCAATTATTATGGCAAGATGCCATCTACACAGAATGCAGGCATCCCCTCTTCAATGCCACCTAGCACCATGTGTAAGACCTTCCAAGTACAAAGAAGAGTTGGAGGGCTTCCCTGGTGGCGCAGTGGTTAAGAATCCGCCTGCCAATGCAGGGGACATGGGTTCAGGCCCTGGTCCGGGAAGATCCCACATGCCGCGGAGCAACTAAGCCCGTGTGCCACAACTACTGAGCCTGCACTGTAGAGCCCACAAGCCACAATTACTGAGCCCACGTGCCACAACTACTGAAGCCCACACGCCTAGAGCCCGTGCTCCGCAACAAGAGAAGCCACCACAATGAGAAGCCCACGCACCGCAATGAAGAGTAGCCCCGACTCGTCGCAACTAGAGAAAGCCCGCACGCAGCAATGAAGACCCAGTGCAGCCAAAAATAAATAAATTAATGAATAAAAAAAAAAAAAAGAAAAGGTTGGTGACCACTGGGGTAGATGGTGGGGTGAGAAATGGTACAACATGAGCGATGACAGAAAAAGGCATGACTCGACTTCTACCGTGCTTCTGACTTCACACCAAGAACCATCCTCAAAGTGAGGAGTAGACAGATTAAGAGGGTTTCACACCCTGGTTAGGTGGAAACACTAAGAGAATGCTAAAAGCATTTTATGTTACTTTACATGGCAGCCCCAGAAAAAAAAAAAATCACTAAGAGCACTGAAGGAAATTACATCAGGAAAAGGCTAAAGCTCTAGCTCTTCCTAAGGCAGGATCCCCAAACTACAGACTTTTAGGTTTGCCCAAGGTTCCAACAGTCACGCCGGAGGCTGTACAGTGCAGTATCCAGAAACATGGACTTTTGAAAATCCAGTTCTGCTTTTGTCATATGTGTCCCCCAGGGGAAGTTACCTAACTTCTCTAGACATCATCTTTCTCATCCATAAAACAGGATAATGATAGTACCTAATAAATGTGAGGACGAAATGAGGCAACGTGTAAGAGGCGTTCAGGAGGGTGCCTTCCACATGACAGCTGATCAGTAAATAGGCACAATGATTTTATTTTAGAGTTACATAGAGAATATTTTAGTACTTAGAAAAGAAAGCAATGATTACTAGGGTCCACCATGAGTTCCCAAAGACCAGATGATGTTCTGTCTCCAATTTCCTCTGGTCTTTTTTTTTTTTGGCCGCACTGCAAGGCATGCAGGATCTTAGTTCCCTGATGAGGGATCAAACCCCCAGCCCCTGCCGTGCAAGTCTTAACCACTGGACCAACAGGGAAGTCCCTCCTCTGGTCTTAAACATAATGTATCTGGATTTCTGTAAGGTATCTGTCAAGGACTTATAAGATCTCCCAGTAGGTGATCTGGAAATGTATGAACTGGTTGTTAATATGGTTAGATGGACTCGTAGCTAACTCTGAATAGTTGTATCTAAGGGTAAGTGTTGTTCAATAAGTACTTATTGAGCTTACTCTGTGTCCAGCATGTTCTAGATGCTAGGGATTCACAACTGAATATAACAGACAAAAATTCCTGCCCTTGTGGAGTTTAGATTCTACTGAAAGGAGGCAGTAAAATGATAATCAAATAAATCATACAGTATCCTAGAAGGTAAAATGTTGAGGGGAGAAACTCGAACAGAGCAAGGGCACTGGGACTGTGGGATGGGGCATTACGTACGAAATCCGTTCATCTCACGGGCACGCTATCTCTGCAAGCAACAGAGAGTTTACGGCCTGGCCTGGGTTAGCTCCCTCCCCAACCTCCCTCTCTATCATTATACCTGCAGCACTTCTTCCTTCCACTACGAGAACCTCATTACTCTTAGTAATACTTGTGTGTTCAGCGTTTCCCTTTGTTGCTGAGCTGAAAGCTCCTGGAGTCTAGAAAAGGATGACAGGACTGACGAAGCATCAGAGCACTTGAGGAAGAGTTGAAGAAAGTGGAGATACACTGTCAGGGGAAGGAGAAGAGTGGAATGGGCCACACTGGACATCTGCCATATTTCAAGGCCACTGTCATGGAAAAGGGTTTATAGTAATTCTGGGTCACTCCAGACACTGGAGTTTGGACCAATGGGGTCAAGTACAGGAGTCATTTTAGCATTCTGAAAGTTCTTTTTCGAAGAACCATTCAAACAGAAAATGGGTATAATTAACTACGTGTTCAACCAGAAATTAAGTGACTCTCTGAGTGGAAGTTAGTTATTAACTCACACTTCTAAGGGTGAGATTCTTGCTAACTTTAAGACTATAATTTTGGTCGTTGCCAACCAATTTTCAATTAATAAAATGTTGCAAGGTAAATTTTTTTTCACTTTAAAAAAATTTTATTGAAGTATAGTTGATTTATAATGTGTTAATTTCTGCTGTACAGCAAAGTGATTCGGTTCTACATATATATATATATATATATATATATATATATATTCTTTTTCATATTCTTTTCCATTATGGTTTATCACAGGATATTGAATATAGTTTCCTGTGCTATATAGTAGGACCTTGTGTTTGTTTGTTTTTTTACTTTTTTTTTAATGCACGGTAAATTTCTATATCTTCTAGTTTAGTTATAGTACTGTAAGTCTATATGAGCTATTTGCGAAGAAAGCCCGCAAAGAGAACAAAAAGAATATTTTTAAAGTACTAATCTATGAGTACGGAATAAGAATTATTACAGTATCCAATAAATTAAGTAGATTAATTGGGTAGAGATTTTAATGAACAATTAATCAATAAAAATATTCAACATGAAAATCTATTACAACCCTGTTGACATTATTTAACTTTAAGCACTTGAGTTCTGCATGCTTCTAATTAGCAAGCTATAAAAGATGCCATCCATAGGAACATAATGAGAAGAACTGTTTATAATGATAATTAGTATTCACCTTCACAGAGAGGAAGGTTACATGGTTACAGGTTGCAGCAAACAAAGGGTTAAACTCATTACTGAGGAAAATACTACACTTAGGTAGCATTTATTATACACTTAACCCTATAATGCAAAGCCGTGCCTTAGAAAATACATCATAAATAAAGCTTCATGCTAAGACAGGTGAGATTGTTTTCCAAAGTGAGAAAGGAAGTATATAGCGAATCCATATACCTTCACTGGACATAACGAATCCTACTGTGGTTGGTAAAGACTCAAATCTAGCAGCTGACTTTTACATTCTCTTCTTGGTTCTCAAAGCTTACCTGCATAAATGTTCCACGAAAAAATACTGTGTGTATTGTGAAGGCCAGGAAAAAAATTTTTTTTTTAATTTTTACTTTATATTGGAGCACAGTTGATTTACAATATTGTGTTAGTTTCAGGTGTACAGCAAAACGACTCAGTTACACATATACATATATCTATTCTTTTTCAAGTTCTTTTCCCATGCAGGTTATTTCCTGCATTTGGGCTGGAGCTGACCTCCTACAGAACTTTATCTTCTACCCTGAGCACCGTTGGAGGCTCCCAGTGGCAAAATCTAGGCTCAGAAGTGGGAAAACATAAACCCACGGTACAAAGACCCTCACTTTTGTAATTCCGGCTTTAGATAAACCAAAGTTTTCATTCAGCAGAGATGGAGCTCCTGCCCCTTTTCACAGAAACTTTAATATCTATAAAGACCGACTTGGTGAAGCCAAAATCACTTTATAGACACATGGCTGAAGCCATCAAAGTGTCTCTTCACCTCTCACTGTACCTCTGAGCTGACAGACAGAATCTGTTACTGTACCGACAAAGAACCCGCCAACACCTGGCAATAATTAGAGCTGACGGCCCTTTTCTAGACCCAGCACTGTGTAACTGTCAATATTAAATGTTTCTTCTATTTGTTCTATGTGCAAGGCTCAGACTGAACAAATCTTAGACAGGTTCCTAGCCTGAAGTCACGGAGACATTTAGTGCAGGTCATGGGCCGGGCACAGCAATGATCAGGGCAAACCCAGATCCCTGTGCACAGTAAGCCAGTGGTCAGACAGTACGGCCCGCTGCGTGAACCCCCTCTGAGTTGCGCAGGTGCCCTAGCAGACCTCATTTAGATTTTTTTTAATTTTTATTTTTTTGGCTGCGCCGCACAGCTTGCAGGAGCTCAGTTCCCCGACCAGGGATTGAACCTGGGCCCCGGCAGTGAAAGCGCCGAGTTCCTAACCACTGGACCGCCAGGGAATTCCCACCAGACCTCATTTAAAAAGAGAAAAATCAAAGGACCTTAATAGAGATATTGGGGGGGCTTACTTTTCATCATCACATGCCTTTAAAAGGAACCAGCTCTGATCAATACAGCCTCTCCTGCATCCTGTGTCTTTTCAATCTGTGAAGCAGGAAGATAGATGTCTTGATGTTGGCACTAATCCCACTATGCCCTCCAAGTAAAAAAAAAAAAAAAAAAAAAAGTCTCTTGAGGGACTGTCTATTTATATCCACACAGTCATTTTTATTAAAAAGTCATTTATTATTTTTTAAAAAAATCATAAAAAACAAGGAAGACTATGAAGACATCACTCCTGGACAAACCCTTTTGCAAACAGATCTGAGTAAAATAAAGGTAAAAAGATTAGAAAAGCAATTATGTTCAGGGAACTCATGTTCTGCTGGTGAAAGAATTCTAGTACCTAGAAGGTCCTTTATTTTATTATTATTATTTGTTTTTATTTAAGACCTTATTTTTTAGAGCAATTTTAGGTTTAAAATAAAATTGAGAGAAAGGTAAAAAGATTTCCCATATACCCCCTTACCCCACACATGGATAGCTTCCACCATTATCAATATCATTCACTAGAATGGTACATTTTTTACCAAGTATGAACCTACATTGACCCGCCATAATCACCCTAAGTCGATAGTTTACCTTATGGTTCACACTTGGTGTTGTACATTCTATGGGTTTGGACAAATGTATAATGATGTATATTCATAATTATAATATCATATAGAGTATTTTCATTGCCCTAAAAAATACTCTGTACTCTGCCTATTCACCCCTCAACATGAACCACTGATCTTTTTACTATCTCCATAGTTTTCTTTTTCTAGAATGTCACAGAGTTGGAATCATACTGTATATTGCCTAGAAGGTCCCTTATTAATGACTTCATTCACTCATTCGTTCGTTCACAGGTGATCATTGGGGACCAACGAAACAGACAGGGTCCAAGCTCTCACGGAGCTTATTCCATCCTTTGGCAAAACCAGACAACAAACAAACAGGACAATTTCAGGTAGCAACTAGAAAAGTCAACAGGGCGACGTGAAAGGGTGTCATGTGATCATTAAGGTTCCTCTCAGCACTAATACCACCCGATTTTTATTCATATCATAAAGGTATAATGAGGACTATTAGTCCTTTGGATGAAAGGGCCAGTTTGAAATGACAGAATGTACTAGTAACAGTAGGTATAAAACCCCAAAAATATAATCACATAAAATTAAAAAGAAGAAGCAATACACGATCCCAATTTCCACCATATCCTCGATGCTCTGGGGAAGAATTTATTTACCATTTCATTGCAGCCATACTGAAAAGGTAGAGAAAGAATCACAGGCTTGTGCTAAGAAAATTTGCAAATAACATGGCAGAATTGCAGAATGCAAATGTACATGCCGCCGCGCCATCTGTTCAATATGATGGCAACACTGGGAAAAGGCCCTGAAAGAAATGATGTTTGAAATCATTAAAAAAATAACATGTCAAGTTTAAAATACTCAGGAATCTTAAACCCAGCATCAACACATTCAGCAACCATATGGCCCTACAGCAGGTTACAGAAAAAAAAAAATCACCCTGCCTGCATTTTCTACTTCAACCCAATAGTTTCTAAAACAGGTTTCTTTTTTTCTGTTGAATTCCTTGGTGTTTACAGCTTCTTGAATTATAACTAGAATAATAATATGCATTTCACCCTTTCTGAAACAGTAGATAATGTAGTGAGGAAGATTAAAGTCAGCTGTTCCAGAAAAAGGGACGTGGAGGTGACTACATATAACTTGACAAACATCTTGTTTCAGGTCTATTGGTCTATCCATATTGATCTCACAGTCTCAGTAATAATTGCCAACTTCACTGAGTACCTTAACTTTCCAGGCGCTGTGCTGAGTGCTTTATAGTCATCATATAATCCAATCATCACAATTTTACAAAGTGGATACCATTTTACCACATTTTGAAAAAGAAAACTTCCTCAATATCATATGGCTAGCCTGGGGCAGGGCCATAGTTCAAACCCAACTTTGCAGGCCAAGTCTGCGTTCTCAACTACCGTTCCATGCAATACATCAGTATTCAGATGTTGGTGTGGAGCAACCTGAGTTGACTTTGCAAGCTTAAGAAATGAGCAATGTATGTTTAGGGTAGAGCTAGCTCCCTTGTCTCATCAAAAAGAGATTCCTGGAGAAGTGCCTTAAATTAAACTCTAAGGAACAGAGATAGTGGTCTACAGAAAATTCTTCCAGAGGCAGAAGACAGAATGACAGTCACAGAGCTGGGAAAACCAGGAGCAAATGGTGGACACTGAGTGAATACTGCCAGTGATGTTCTTGAGAAAGGAGTTAGAAGATTAACATCAGCAAAACCTAACCTGTCCCCCACAATAAGTCAGAGACTTAAATTTCAACCTAACTTTTTAAATGACATCTACAAAACCATCATTTACACTGTCAGTAATAGATGATATGTCCTACTACATAACCCAAAGCAGCCACCACCAGAGAAGTGACTTTATCTCAATCAGAGAAGTGGAGTTTTAGTTAGAGAAAGCTTTCCAGCACCTGCCCAAGGATACGCCAGTTGCACATAATACAGTGGTTGACCAGCACTGCAGAGATGTGTGTCGATCAAATCAAGCAAAGGGTTTGTGATAAATAGTTCAACCCGTGAGATGGAAAAGCAGCCTGAAGTCCATTGGTTAGATTATAGTTCATAATTCATCTCACAAGCCAATTCCAATGGTTGGTAAAAATTACAAAATTTATAAAGGCCTAGAGAATTATAAATTTATAACAGAAATCCTTGGGGCTTCAAATGAATTAAAAAACGAGTTTCATTCAACTTAATAGTTTCACACAGTATCTTGGGGATACAGTGGGAGCCCAATTCTTGATGACTGGATAGCAGCGTTAATTCATATGTAAAAATCAGTATAGGCATACCTCGTTTTACCGCACATCACTTCACTGCGCTTTACAGATATTGTGGTTTTTTACAAATTGAAGGTTTGTGGCAACCCTGAGTCGAGCAAATGGACACCATTTTTTTATGGACCCCATTTTTCCAACAGCATTTGTGCACTTTATGTCTCTGTGTCATATTTTGGTAATTCTCACAATATTTCAAACTTTTTCATTATTATATTTGTTATGTTGATCAGTGATCTTTGATGTTACCATTGCAAAAGATTACAACTTGCTAAAGGCTCAGATGATGATTAGTATTCTTTAGCAAGAAAGTATTTTTAAATTAAGGTATATACTATTTTTTTATTTTAGAAATAATGCTATCACAAACTTAACAGACTACTGAATAGTGTAACAACTTTTATACACACTGGTAAACCAAAAAAATCGTATGACTCGCTTTATTGTGATATTTGCTTCATTGCAGTGGTCTGGAACCGAAACTGCAATATCTCTGAGATATGCCTATATTACCTCAAAAGGTCAGGGTCTGGTGCATACATTTTATTTTATTCATTTATTTATTTTTAACATCTTTATTGGAGCATAATTGCTTTACAATGGTGTGCTAGTTTCTGCTTTATAACAAAGTGAATCAGCTGTACATATATATATATCCCCATATCCCCTCCCTCTTGCGTCTCCCTCTCACCCTCCCTATCCCACCACTCTAGGTGGACACAAAGCACCGAGCTGATCTCCCTGTGCTATGCTGCTGCTTCCCACTAGCTATCTATTTTACATTTGGTAGTGTATATATGTCAACGCTACTCTCTCACTTCGTCCCAGCTTACCCTTCCCCATTCCCGTGTCCTCAAGTCCGTTCTCTACATCTGTATCTTTATTCCTGTCCTGCCCCTAGGTTCTTCAGAACCTTTTCTTTTTTTAGATTCCATATATATGTGTTAGCATACGGTATTTGTTTTTCTCTCTGACTTACTTCACTCTGTATGACAGTCTCTAGGTCCATCCACCTCACTACAAATAACTCAATTTCGTTTCTTCTTATGGCTGAGTAATATTCCATTGTATATACGTGCCACATCTTCTTTATCCATTCATCTGTCGATGGACACTTAGGTTGCTTCCATGTCCTGGCTATTGTAAATAGAGCTACAATGAACATTGTGGTACATGACTCTTTTTGAACTATGGTTTTCTCAGGGTATATGCCCAGTAGTGGAATTGCTGGGTGGTGCATACACTTTAAATGCTAAAGTTGTTTTTGTATCTACAAGACTTCTAAAAAAAAATAACAAAGCATATTTAAACAAGTTGATGAATAATTTAGGAAGAACTCAAAGGAAGTCAGACAGTAGGAACATCTGTCACTTAAGTTCTCTAAACGTAGTGATAGAAATGAAGTTGTAACTGTAACCTCACCAAATGCAAAAACTGTACAAGAAATAGATGTGCATGTAGTCAGTGATTTCCAAAAATCTGCAAAGGTACATTGCTCTTTAGTTATGTCTACAAGTCAGCCAGCAAAGGAGTTATTGATACATATGGCCACAGGCATTAGTGTTAAGTACAGAAAGCCATGTGGTCTCATAAAACTCTTTCCCAAAACTTTTATTTCACATTCATCTGTCTTTTGCTTTTGTCTGATGATTTTATTTCCTGACTTATTAGCAGTCTTGACTGTCTTTAGTAACTCTTTAAATCTCATGTAGCCAAAGGGTAATAAAATAAAGAGAATAAATAACCACAACAACAACTTGGGCAAAACAAGTCAATGATAAGCAGTTGTAGTTACAAACTTATCACAGAAAAAATCCATACACCAAATTCACACAAACACGTATGAATTAGTTACAGCTCACAACCTCCTACCCCTTTTGCCTTTTGTTCCCTAATTCAGGACACTTGGTAAACCTCTGGCCTAGAGTGGTATTTTATTTTTGAAACAGTTAAAGATTTATGAGTAGAATATAGTTGCTTGTAGATAGAACTTGCCCTCTTTCCTCTCTACTCAGCAGGGAATCCTTACAATAAGGATGGCAAGGTTTTGCATGCCAGAATTGGAAATATATTTCTTTTTCTTGCCTAACTGCTCTGGTTAAGACTTCCTGTACTACACTGAATAGAAGTGATCTTGTTCCTGATCTTAGAGGAAAAAAGGTCAGCTTTCTACCACGGAGTATGATATTAGCAGTGGGCTAGTCCTATATGGCCTTCATTACCTTGAGGTACAGTCCTTATATACCCAATTTGTTGAAAGCTTTTTTATCATAAAAGGATGTTGAATTCTGTCAAATGCTTTTTTCTACATCTATTGAGATGATATTATTTTTATCCTTCATTTGTTAATGTGGTATATTGTATATATTGATCTGTGTATGCTGAACCAGGGATAAATCCCAGTTGATCATGATATTTGATCCTTTTAACGTACTGTTGAATTTGGTTTGCTAATATTTTGTTGAGGACTTGCTTATCATGGGTACTGGTCGGTAATTTCCTTTTCTTGTAGTATCTTTGTCTGGCTTTGGTATTAGGGAAATGCTGCCTTATAAAATGAGTCTGAAAGTGTGCCTCCCTCTTCAATTTGCAGAATTGGAGAAGGATTGGTATTAATTCCTCTTTAATGTTTGGTAGAAGTCAAGCCATCTTTTCTTTATTGGGAGATTTTTGATTACTGATTCAATCTCCCTACTAGTAATTGGTCTGTTCAGACTTATTTCTTCATGATTCAGTCTTGGTAGGGTGTATGTTTCTAGGCATTTTATAATTTTAACAAAAATTTTTAATGAAGTTTAAGAAATAGACTTGAATATAAATGGTTAATTTGTTTTTGACGAAGGTAATTTGTCAAAACATAATTCAATAAGGAAAAGATAATCTTTTCAAAAATGGTGCTAGAACAATTGAATATCCATATGAAAGCAGGTGAACCTTGAACCTTGCCTCGTACCACATAATTAAGTTGTCTCAAACTGGATCTTAGATCTAAATATAAGCACTAAAATACAAAATTTCTAGAAGAGAACACAGGTGAAAATCTTAATGACTTTGGGTTAGGCAAATATTTCTTAAATAATACACAAAAATCACAAACCACAAGAGAGAAAAATAAATGTGACTGTTAAAATGAAAAGTCTTTCTTCTTCAAGACATTGTAAAAAATGAAGAGATAAAGGGTAGAGGGTTTCTTTGGGGGGTGATGAAATGTTAAAAAAACTGACTGTGATAATGGTTGTATAACTCTGTGAATATGCTAAAAATTACTGAAGGCTTTTAATGAGTGAATTGTATGGTGTCTGAGTTATATCTCCATAAAGCTGTTACCAAGGGAAAAAAAAAAGAGAATCCACAGTCTGGGAAAACAATATTTGCAAAACATATATACAATAGAAGACTCATAACCAGAATAAAGAACTCCTACAACTCAATAATAAGAAGACACACAACTCAATAAAACATAGGCAAAAACACAATGATGGGGTATGTCAAAGGGACACAGGAGCCACGTGAAAGAGTTACCAATGACCAAAGCTAAAACGATAAAATATAGTAGTACTGGCTTATAACTCAAAGTGTAAAATGAATATCCATGATTCCATACTGGTATAAACAAATGACTGAACCAGCAAGAGCCACCACTGTCCCTTACCGCACTGAAATGGATTCCATGCATGCCAGGTAGAGTTGCAGGAACATGTAACAGAGTGAGATAAAATCACAGATTTCTGGCAGGATGTGTAAAAAGAGGAGACCCAGGGAACTAGAAAGTTCTAGGGAGAGCACAGAGAGGGAAAAGGTTGAAAAATCAACCTCATAAAGTTTTTTTATGATCTCCTGGGCTCACCTCCAAGTGGAACATTACATTAGTATTATCTTGGCAATAGGGCGCGATAAATTTAGACCACAGGAGTGGTCTAACCAGCACACAAATGATCTGAAAACAGAACTGATGTTGAAACTAAAACTCACAGAAAGTGCATCAGAGCTTAAAGCCTGAATCTTCCCAGGGTGACTGCCCCCTAAAACAAAATATCAACATTCTCCGCACAATTTAAACGAGAATAGGAGTCTTACGGCATAACGTTCAAAATGTTCAAGATGCCATCCAAAATTACGGCACATACAAAGAACTAGGAAAATCCCAACTCACATGGGAAAAGATCACAAATGTCAATGGTGAGATGACACAGATGTTGAAATTATCAAAATTCATTGAATTTTCCATTTAAAAGTAGTGGATTTTATCATATATAAATTATGCCTCAAAAATCAGCAAAATGAGAATAAGTTTTAACAGGAGGATAGAAATATTACATTAGTATTATTTTCACAATAGTGCACAATAAATTGATTCTTGTGGACTATTCTGAAACTAAACCACTATTCACAACGTTATTTCTTTGAGAAATTACGTTTTAAGTTTCAAACATCAAAAAGTCTTCTGGCACCCAGTCCTTTCTTAAGTTAGTGACTTTAGAAAATGTGGTACCATACAGATCTCATCTTAAGCCCAGGAACATGAGACTTTTGATTAATTGGGTATTAAATTATACATAAGCATGCCTTAATGCGATTAATATTTTTCAAAGGATTTTGGAGATAGTACACTGGAGGAAGGGTAGGCTTTTAGGCAAGCCTCAAACGATGACTCAGCTGTTGTGCTGACATGAACATGAAGGACGGAACTATTAAACTCTTTCTTCCTCTCGTATTGAAATTCTACTAGAAATTAATGCGTTCTGCTTTTGTAGAGTCCCTCTCTTTAAATTCATCAGCCTTTTCCTAGAAAGAACCACAGAGACTAATAGGACTCTAATTTTTATCTTTACTTATTATTAAATTATTTGGAGAGGGACGTATGTACATAGATTTCAAGAAGATTGCCCAAATGAATATTTATTTTCTCAAAGGGGAAAATCTGTGAAACTCATCTTCTTTGATTGTAAATAAATGAATAATCATAATTGGTATCTATGTTTGGGAGCTCATTTGCAAACTGTTCCTGTAATTGTGTCACTCATTTACAGGCACAACTGAGCAAATCAGTACATAATACTGCATCTTACTTATTTGCATTAATTGTGATCAATTGTCACAGTTTGTTTATAAGACTGAATAATTTTTAAGCCAAAATAACTATGCTGATTATCAAATGATTCTGTATTATTTAGGGTTTTTTTAACATTTGGAAAATGTTTAATATAATCATTGCATTCTTGGATTTTGAACTACGGAACTTTTTAATTTTACTGTGCTTGCTTTATTTCCAAGAATTTACAGGTTTTTCCAAGTCATTCTATCAACCGCTCATTAGCAACGTAAACTAAGGTGATATTTATATGTTGTGATTTTTAAGTACGATAAACATTAAGATATAGAAATGTAACATTAGAACATATACACACATGAATCCCAGCTTGGATCATATCGACTTTGTTTCTGATGGTGTAAGATCCCATCCATCCTACAAACCCTATTCAATACAACCTTCCTGGATGATCCTAAAAATAATTAATCATTCTTTTTTATGTTCCTCTCAAAGCCCTTGCATCTATTGTCACATTTCTGCCAGCACATCTTTAATTTGGGTGAATTTTCCTCATAACTCAACCTTGACCCTGTGGGGATCTCAATGATAGCATTTTTTCCCCTGATTTTAAACTAAAGAATAATATCTCCACTGCACTATTTTGGATTGTTGTTCAGAAAATATTCACTTCCCTTCCCCTTCCACTGTGGGTGGAATATTCTTCCCTATCCCTTGATTTTGGCTGGCCAAGTGACTTGCTTTGGCCAGTGGACGTGAGGCAAACTGAGGCTAAAAATGTGCTCGGTCTGCGTGCCTTGCCCTTCCCCATGAAAAGACACATCCCAGGTAGTATGTGGCTGAAGGAAGATTAATTTGTAGAACAGATCTGAACCCAACTTTCAACATAAAGCTCAGTGCAGCCAGTTGTAGCCTAGGCTGGATATAGGAGCAAGAATAAGTGATTATTGCTTTAAGTCACTGAATTTTGGGGTGGTTTGTTCCTCAGCAGGATCTGACTGATACACTTGTTAATGTGAGGTGCCATAACACCAACAGGGAACCGTAATGTAAACTATGGGCTTTGGGTTTATGGGATTACGATGTGTTCATGTAGGGTTACCAACCGTAACAAATGTCCCACTCTGGTGGGGGATGTTGATAACGGGGTACGTTTTGAATGTGTAGGTGCTGGGATTATATGGTAAATCTCTGTGCTTTCCCCTCAATTTTCCTGTAAACTTTAAACAGCTCTGAAAAAATAAAGTCAATAAAAATGTTTTAAAATAAAAAAAATGTGAGGTTTCATCCTTTACGAATATGTCTATGTTAAATTACATTCTGGAATAATCTCCAGAATAAAATAGCTCTGAGTTTCCCACGTTCTAAGTACAGTGTTAAATCAAGATTGGGTTGCTTTCCTCTACTGGCATGACCTTACACTTGCCTACGGTAATGCTAATGTTTCTCTTTTCTGCCCACTCAGTCTTTGAAGATTTTCCTGTGATTTTTCCTTACCACGTTGTTCTTCAGAAGAGTTGGGAGTTATCTGCAAACATGCCACTCTGCACCTTGTCTTCTAGAATCACATCATTTTTAGTACGGGCTTTTTTTTTTTGAGCCTGGTCAGGAGCCATCCACAGCACGATCATCTAGAACTTTTGTTGAAATTACCAATTACTGGGCCAGCTCCAGACTTACTGACTCAGAGTCTCTAGGGTAGGATCCAGGAATTTACATTTTTAACAAGCTCCCTGGGAAATTCTTATATTACAGCCAAGTTTGTGAAACACTTGAATACTATGAATATGGTAACTAACCAGATCCCCAGCTAATACCTAGGCTAGTCCTAGAGGATTTAAATGATTATCATCATCCAGAAATATATCTGCTTACCCTTTATTTTTGTTTCCTATATGTTCATTTTCTACCTACTTCAAAATATTGCTTTTTCTTCCCTCCACTTTTAATCACATGAAAGCTCAGTTTTCTTTTTTTTTTAGTAACCTTGGTAGAGAGTATTTTTAAAGGCCTTTTGATAATCTAAATTAATTTTTCTTTCTTTTTCTTGAAATAAATTTATTTATTTATTCATTTATTTATTTTTGGCTGCATTGGGTGTTCGTTGCTGTGCAAGGGCTTTTCTCTAGTTGTGGTGAGCAGGGGCTACTCTTCATTGCGGTGCACGGGTTTCTCATTGCAGTGGCTTCTCTTTTTGCGGAGCAGAGGCTCTAGGTGTGCGGGCTCAGTAGTTGTGGCTCACGGGCTCTAGAGCGCAGGCTCAGTAGTTGTGGCGCACGGGCTTAGTTGCTCCGCGGCATGTGGGATCTTCCTGGACCAGGGCTCGAACCCGTGTCCCCTGCAATGGCAGGCAGATTCTTAACCACTGCGCCACCAGGGAAGTCCTAAATTAATTTTTCAATGGCTTCTCTCTATTAACAAATTTATATCTTCTCTCAAAACTGTGGTTTTTGGGTTAGTCAGATACTTTCCCTACAGAAACCACACTCCCCACCCCTCAAAGTGTATTTTGCACTCAGTGACTCTCTCCTTTAATGGAGTGAGTTCACTGGCTGGCCTCGTATGGAAATGACTCACAAATGTCAATTCATTGAGTTTCTGATGGAAAGAACTCAACTGGTAGCCAACCAGGTTTTCAGCAATTTGCCAGTTAAACGATGGATTTTGGTCAACTGCTCCCAAATCAATGTTGCCGCTGATTTGTTTCATCTGTAGCTTCGAACCAAAAGACAATTTGAGACATACAGATAAAAAGTTGCTCATCGTCACTAATTATTAGAGAAATGCAAACCAAAACTACAATGAGGTACTGCCTCACACCGGTCAGAATGACCATCATTTTAAAATTTTTTAAATTAATTTTTATTGGAGTATAGTTGCTTTATAATGTTGTATTAGTTTCTGCTGTACAGCAAAGTGAATCAGCTATAGAATGACCATTGTTTAAAAGTTTACAAATTATAAATGTTGGAGAGGGTGTGGAGAAAAGAGAATCCTCTTATATTGTTGGTGGGAATGTAAATTGATACAGCCACTATGGAGAACAGTATGGAGGTCCTCAAAAAACTAAAAATAGAACTACCATATGATCCAGCAATCCCTCTCCTGGGCATATACTCAGACAAAATTATAATTCGAAAAGATACATGCACCCCTATGTTCATAGCAGCACTATTTACAATAGCCAAGACATGGAAACAACCTAAATGTCCATCAATGGATGAATAAAGAAGATGTAGTACATACAATGGAATATTACTCAGCCATAAAAAAGAATGAAATAATGCCATTTGCAGCAACATGGATGGACCTAGAGATTATCATACTAAGTGAAGTCAGAAACAGAAAGATAAATACCATATGATATCACTTATATGTGGAGTCTAAAATATGACACAAATGACCATACCTACGAAACAGAAACAGACTCACAGACATAGAGAACAGACTTGTGGTTGTCAAGGGGGAGAGTGGGTGGGGGGAGGGATGGATTGGGAGTTTGGGATTAGCAGATGCAAACTATTACATATAGAATGGGTAAACAACAAGGTCCTACTGTATAGCACAGGGAACTATATTCAACATCCTGTGATAAACCATAATGGAAAAGAATATGAAAAGAATATATGGTTGTTAACTGAGTCGCTTTGCTGTACAGCAGAAATTAAACACAACATTGTAAATCAACTACACCTCAATAAACTTTTTTAAAAAGACAATTTGATCTTTTCTATCTAAGAGCTAATGCAAATTTTATTTAGGCTCTTTATGACTATGTAGGTGGTACAGAAAAGAGGCCAAGAGCCTGGGCTTGGGAGCCAAAGTGCCTGGATTTGCACCCAGTCACCCTGTGTGGTCTCAGTTTCCCTCACTGTATAAGTGGCCATGGTAATAACATATTACAGAGGCCTGTGAACAACATGAATTATTACATTTAAAAGTGGTTGAACAGAGCCTGGTTCATCCAAAGTCAAGATGTGAAGTCGTTATTATTACTTCCAAATCCTCAAGTGTATTCTTGGCACTGTTAGAAATCTTTAGTTGGGCTCCTTTGTACTTAACCACTCCTCGTTCTGTTTTCTTAAATGTTTTACTTCAAAATGTATCATACATACAAAAGTGTGTCCATAATGCATATGCACATTTTAAAGAATAATAGTAAAATACACATTTGTGTAGCCAAACAGCTCCAGATACAGAATTATGATACATTTTTCGGTCCACTGTGCTTCTCACTTACCTCATAACTCTCCCTCACCATCCCAAATGGTGTGCTTCTCATTCCCTTGCTTTTCCTTAGAGTTTTACTACCTGTTTATTACAATTTTCAAGGAAACTTTGCAAGTTGCTCATAAATTCTTCAATGACTTATTTTCTTGTCCACACTTCCCATCTGCCGCCTTTTTTTTTAAGCTCCCCTGTTCTCTTAAAGTGAGGGACTGTCACAGATTCTGAAAGATGTTTTGTTCCTCACAATGGTCCATTTTTTTTCTTCACTGCCTAGTTTCTGAAGGCTTCCTCTATCCTCCCCAGGACTCCCTCAGCTAACATTTCGGCATCGCCAGTCGTGTTTATGGTTAACACCCAGCATCATGAGTCTGGACCAGGGTACCATGGTGCGGTCCTGACACTGGCCTGAAGTACTTAGGCCGGGAATGTCCACAGTCTCAAATCATTCTTTATGCTCTTTGCCCGGTGTGAGAGCCGAGTGAAAAACTGCATTTTGCAAGCATAAAAGGAATCTTTGAAACCTATCTGGTGTGTCAGTGTGCAAAAGGCTAAGGCATCACAAAAGGAACTAAATGAGATTGTGATAAAACTTACTCAGTTTTCTGTTCTAAATTAAATTTCTGTGCCAGATACCAAAGGTTTCCTCTTTCTGTCCTTCTTTTAAGTAGTTCTGATGGCAATTAAAAAGGGCCCTGTAGTCATTACACTGTGCTCTACTCTAACCACTTCTATCATCTAACGATGCTCTTTTGGCCAATGAATATTACAAGGATTTTTTTAATTAAAATATAGTTTTAAATGGAAACACTCAATAAAATATCTCAACAGATGTTTTTCCTACAAAGGAAATGGAACCACAGAAATTCAAAACTAATCCATCCACCTTGCTCAATAAAGACTCTGCTGTTCATTTGCTGTGGTCATTGATTTTTGGAGGTAATAACAGAGGTTGAGAAGAAGTAAGGTTTTTAAAAGGTGGATGTTTTTGTCATTCACAAAGGAGCTTCTGCTCCTTTTTCAGACAAAAAGGTAAAATTGCCTATTTCAGACAAAAAAGGTAAAAATTTATCTTGTGTTAAAAGGATAACTATTTCAGAGTAAAAGTAACACTTTTGTGCTATGAAGATGACTATTTCAGTGTTAATATACTACTTTCTCATAGGCTATGAAGTCAGCTGATGACTGATTTAAACTATATAAACATCAGAGTCAGACTGTTCTATTTATTTTGTCTCCACTTTAAAAAAATTTCAGAATAGAATTCACATCGCCCCAACCCTAATCCGTTAGCTACCAAATAAAGTATCTTAAATAAATATAAGTATGATTTAGAGACACTGGAAAATATCTGAATTCCTCCACTGATTTATGTTTCTTACATGCAATGTTATAGAGATCACTTCTAAAACTCAGCTATTAATGTATGTTATTATGCTTTGATCCCAAGATACAAAAATATTATTTAGTGGAGACTAATTTATCCACACAGCAGACCCTTTCTTAACAAGGTGATCCAGAAGTTATTGGGACTAGTGTGGCCAGAGCATATGAGTCAGCTGACAGCATCCAAACTGAGCAGCTCCAAGCCAGATGAGCATGGAAGTGCTGTATGAAAAAAACATGACAGGTTCATGATCAATTTCCACCTGAAATCCACATGCCACAAAGATGTTGCTTCTTTCACAAGGGTGGAGCAAACTCTCTGCATTGGAAATGACAGAGAAGGGGATAAAAGAGAGACATCATGAAGAACTTCCAAACCATGAGGGTACCAGGAAGATGCAGTAGACATCATCTATCTACCTGGTACTTCAATTCCTCCGAATCACCTTCCTAAAGCAAGCTGAGGAAGGCGGTTGTTGCCATGGTCCCGACAGACAGTTCACTACTACTGTAACATCTGACTAGTCTAGCTACTTCCTAATCTCACCCACTCGCTTTTCCTTGATTGATGATACAAAGAATCTGATGATGGTTGCATAACCCAGACAGAAAAAAGGGGATAAGATCAAGGTCTCTACTCTGGGTCTGTCACTTTTACCCAAGACGTGTGATATCATTTGGAGTTGGATTCTGGGGTCTTGACAAGTTTGTCCGCCGACAGAAATCCGCACATGTCTTTAAAAGTCCCCTTAGCCTTTTCCATGATGATGAGGCCAGGACGGGCAAAACTGTCTGAAAAATATTGTCTCCATTGTGGCTGGAGTAAAGCAGAGTTCCATGATAGCTTCTGTTTTGATCAATCTACTCTACACATTTTTAAAAGCACAAACACAGATCCGTAGACTGGTATAACTATGAAACCAATCCTTTGAAAGAGCCTCTCAAGTTAATAGGCTACGAATGTCATGAAAACTCCTTATGATCAGCCATTCGATTAGCTATGTGACCAGCTATCCAAAGGCTGCCCACTTTCCAGACACCATGACCGCTCTGCTGGTAATGGACCTCCAAGGGGCAAGGAGAAGCCTGAGTCCCCATGCTGGGCAATGCCAAGGAGACCTGCAAGCAACCAGAGCTTCATCAAGGAAAGGCAACTAGGAAGTTTGCCTGAATTCTGCTTCACGACCCAATGTGTTCATGGAACATGAACCTGAACATGAGTCAGTGCTGACACGTTCTTCGGGAGCGTGATAGACAGATTCAGCACCATCAACACCCCACAAAACCCCAAACAAAAGGGCAAAGAGTTATGCCTTCTTTGCAGCTGGAGACATGGAGGTGACATGAAGGTCACATGTTGCTTCTTAGGCATTTTAATTAGTGTCCTCTAGGAAACTTCTTAGCATTAAACAGAAAGAAGAGATTCTGAGAGTCAATCTGACAACACTGCTGAGAACACAAGGGGGCTGAAGGGGAACCAGACCTCAAGCAACAGCTATGTGACATGCTGAACAGTAGTGACCATGAGCTATGGGTAGATAAAATGCTCTAAGGACACAGTGTCAGAGCTCCGATTGCCGTCGCCTAGCCCCCAGGTGCCGAGAGAGACAGCAACGGGGACCATGCTAACCAGTGGAAAAGGGAGAGCTTCTCTGGGTAGACTCTTTGGAAGCCTTCAAGGGAAAAAAGTGGGCAGCTTTGGCCCATGAGCAATGAACTCTGGAAACAAAGAGTGACTAAAGAGTAAACCAAAGAATTATTTACATGAGCACAGAAGGTCCTGGCTGTCACACTGCTTATTTTAGCCACACATACTCCATATGTTTGATGACAGAATTAGATTCAGAAAGATCTCATTAAGCTGGATGGGCCATTCCAACAGAATGGAATTTAGTAGAGATAAATGAGTATTATATTTAGGCCCAAAGATACAACTCCAAGAACATATGAGCTGGAGCTTAAGCAGCCTCATGTGTATATGACTTAGGAGTTACAGGTGGGAATCAAAAACGAAGCAAATAGCACAGGGAGATCAGCTCGGTGCTTTGTGACCACCTAGAGGGGTGGGATAGGGAGGGTGGAGGGAGGGAGATGCAAGAGGGAAGAGATATGGGAACATATGTATATGTATAACTGATTCACTTTGTTATAAAGCAGAAACTAACACACCATTGTAAAGCAATTATACTCCAATAAAGATGTTTAAAAAAAAAAAAAACGAAGCAAAGTTGACCAAAAAATAATTTCATTAATTATGCAGGAAAAAAAAGGACAACCCTATTACGGACCAAATATAATGCACTGTGCCACGTTCTGGATGCCATTCATGAGGAAGGTGCCCAAAGAAGAGGAACACATGAAGTCACGGAAAATGCTCACTCAGGGGATGTGAAAAGTCAAGGATATTATAATGCCCTCACATTTTTGAAGGGTTATGACATAAATAAGAGACTGGAGTTATTCTATGGGGCTATTATGGGTGAAATTAGAGCCAATGATGGGCATTACAGTTTAATCATTCACTCAACAAATATTTGTTGAGCTTCTACTATGTGTCAGGCATTGTGCTAGGTAGCAGAATTGCAAGATAAGGGAAATTTTCCCAATACTTGGATCTTTATAGAAATAACCTAGGCTCTACAGTGAGTGCAGAGTCCCTGAAGATCTTAAGGCCAAACCTGGAGGCTACATTTCAGCCTTAGACTGTTTGGACACAGGATAGATGAATTGTAAGCTCCCTAATTCAGAGTGTTTTATGATCAACTATGAGTTACACTGTATATTTCTCTTTTTCAGTTCTTCCACATTCTAAGAGACAGGCTAACTAATTCAACATAGTTCTCAGTAGAAAGCAACAGAAACCAACACTGGCAAGCTTAATTCGAAATGGCATTTATTAAAGAGAATACTGGGTTTCTCATAGACACTCCAGGAGCCCTGCAAAGCTAGGCTTGAAGACCTTACAGTCAGAGAAGCTGCCCAGCGTGCATGATGGGGCTGGTCTGGGGAAGACGCCGCTCTGTGTGTGGTGGACGCCATCCCCATCAGGGGGCACTGGATGGTGGGTACTGGACGGTGCAGCCAGAAACCAGCAGCCTGGAAACCAGAGGGAACTGTCACCATTGTCCTCAACCTCACTGGTATGGATTCCATACATTCCCTACATCCTTGGACCACAATTCCAATTTTGAATCAAACTGGCAGAGCCTGGATCACGAACGAGCTTAAGCCCCAGCTTCAAGGGAGGCTGGAGTATCTGGCATTTTCAGCTTCTAGAGATGGGCTCTGCCTCAGGAGGCAGGGGATTCTATCAGGACGTTCAGATGCTGAGAGCCCCCCAAGACTAACACAGATGTAAAAACACTTAATGGAAGTTACAGCAATTCTTCTCCCAATACTACTTTAACCAAGCCCGATAACTAAAACAGAAGGCCGAAAGGTGAGAAAATGAAAGCTGACGAAGTAGCTTCCCTAATATTAGAGGGAGTATCTGCTTCTCTGAATCTCTTTTTAGGAAGAATTCTGACAGTCATGGTCACTCCCAAAAGTGGGTCACATTGATTGGAAATTGTCATGGTAGGTCTGAAAGGAACTGATAACAGGAGAAAAACCAAAGAGAAAGTAGGGAGTTCCAGGCTACATTACAGCAGATGAGGTTGAAGTCAGCCTATAGGAAAATTCATCACCACAGCAAGGCTAGAGTAACTTACTAGTACCACAGGACTGGGAGAAGCCACCAGCAGCTAAAGAATCCATCACAGTGTCCCTGGGGCCTGCATTTCCAAAAAGATGGCTGGCAGCCCCCTTTTTCAAAGGGCCTCTAGAGAAGGTCATTTGATAACCTCCCTAGATAAGGCAGAATTGCAGATGACTTATATCTCATGCTCAGAATGTCCTTTGATAATGCCTTGCTCTTTCCAACAAAGTGCCCGGCCCCCTCCAACCCCCAGGAGTGAAAACAGAGATGAGGGGCTCACCATCTCTTCCATCAATTTCACTGTGGTTTCCAACAGGACAGTGCTGGGGGCAGGGCAGAGCAACCTCACACACAACACTGAGATACATCCGCTGGGGTGACACCTCCGAATGCTAGACTCCCCCCCAGGAAGTGTGAGTTTGCTAATCATGCCCCTGGGACAGGTGGGCACGTGGAGAGAGAGATTAGCTATCCCAACAGCTGTCAAACTGGGGCCCGCTCATTAACACCCACGTGTCTCTTTCTTTCTTTCTTTCTTTCTTTTTTTTAGGTCTTTTGACTGCAGCTTGTGTACTTGAAGCATGTCACCAAAAAACGCACAGATGGGATCTACCAGATCATGAGAAGGCTTTCGCAGCTTCTGAAAGGATGCTGGGTTTCCTTCCTTAGGAAGAAAAAAAAAATCCTGTATTCTGATGTCTACACATTTCCCACTCTCTTCCTGCTTCAGAGATAGACTATCACAAAAGCCAACATTCCTCCAAGTAGTAATAACAGGGCAATAATTAAAATCGAGTCCTTGTGAATTTTTTTTTTTTGCTCTTAAAGCAGCTGATTGTATCTGCTAATCTTGTCTTCATAGTTCACAGAGAGGGCACAGCATCGGAAATAGACTTGACATTAGCTGGAACCTACTGAAATTCAATGTCAGGCCAGAAGGGGAGACAGCAGGGCAGGCGGGGAGGGGGGGCGGTGGAGGTCTGACAGGTGGTACCCTGAGGGTGTGTGCGTCCTGAAGCAGGAGGGTCTTGGAGGAGGGGTCTTTTATCTTGTTAGGAAAGTTCTGGAGAGGGGCTGGGAGTTTCAGTATGGAAGCAGAAAGGCAATGAGCGAGGGAAGAAGAGTTCTGAGGACAATGAGTCTGTCTGGGATGACCCTGTGACTTGAGCATTTTAATCAGTAGCATCTCTGATCCTCTGAACAACATCAAAGAGGCAAAGAGGATAAAGTTACTATTCTCTGGGTGGACGCCGTGTTCTCTTTGTAGGAAGAAGAAAGGAAGCTATCACAAGATCCAACAGTCTGATCCTGAATACAAATTCCTCCTTCTGGACTTAGAGGTGGCCCCAGCTACCCACCCCTGGCCCCAACCAGCTCAGGAGTCTCACCAAACAGATCCCCAGCAAAGTGCCCCCCTTCCCTGTGGGAGCCAGTACAGAGAGGGCTGTAGTCAATACATTTAACAAATGCCCAGGATTTGGAATGGATGAGATCAGCAATCTCCCCAGAAAATACCCAACAGAATTTATTTGGCTAATAAAATTATAGGACTTCTTCAGTCTCAGCAAAGCCATTCCATAAAAAGAAGGCACTGGCTCAATAAACATTTACTCAGCACCCACTATGCCCATGTGTCAGGTGCAGGGCTAGAGCGTGGGTGTGGGCAGACGGGAGGGAATTAAATACGACTGGGATAGGCTTTCTACTGCAGAGAACCCACAGTTTAAAATATCACTAATACAATCTTGGAAATGATGACATCTGTCCCCAGGAAGTGTTGGGACTGACTTTACTGAATCATAAGAAATGCTGAACAAGAAGTATTCAAATGTGTCTGTAATCCCCAGCCCAGCAGGTCCACCACCGTGTGTCCTTTCAAGGGATATCAGAGTAACACAGCTTACCCTGTGTTACCCAGGGGGGCACCACAGTGCAGACACTGATGTGCCAGACAGCAGTTGAAGCCAACGCATAACGACAGAACCCTGTCGCGAAGGGTCACTTCTATGGGAGGATTCAGAAGGGAGAGTTATACGCTCTTAAAAATTCTGTCACTAGTGGATGAACTCAAAATTCTGCTCTTATCTGTGAGTTACTTTCATGCTGTTCCTGAAAACTCAGAAAGAGCAGGAATGTGTACGTTCAGTGAGAGATTGGCTGGATAACAGGGAACCTGCACTAGGGGATTCACTGCGTGCAAGTGAGCCAGGCACAGAGGAGCTAGTGGAGGTGACATCAGCCGGGACCGTGCACTGGTGATGTCTCAGCATATCCGCAGGGACCCCGCTAGAAAGCTTTTAGAAAATGAATTAGACTGTGAGCCCAGTGGTCCTGCAGGTGTCTCTCACTTCAGTACCACTGTCTGTACCTAACAGAGCCGAGCAGCCTCCAAACCCCCTCCAAGCTCCTCCCCAGCCTCAGCCTCCGGACCACCTTCTTGGGCATCCTCTGCTTCTGGTTGGCATCTTGTCATTGTCCAGCCATGAGCTCCCAGATCCAACAGAATTACTCCTCCCAGGGTGAGGTCATGCCAAGTCACCTGATCGATCTGCGTTCATCTCCTATATTATATCTCCTCCCTCTGAACCTAGACTTCCACCCTGATGGCGTGGCCCGAGGGGTGTGGGCACTTCCCCAGCTGCCAGAGGGGAGCGGGAGGTGCCTACTCTCCCCGCGCACACAGAGCTGGCCACGATGAGGGGGGCGGCACCCTGGCATCCTGGCCCTTCCAAGAACCTGCACCAGCCCTGCTGGATCTGCCCACACAGAGCCCATCCCTGTGACTTCCGGAAGAGCCACTTCCTAGACGAGGAGAGGGTGACCACCTGACTATCCTCCGCAGCTGGCAGGCCCCCAGGTGGGCCGGGCTAGGACCCCCGAGAAAGGCTGGCCCTCCATGACTAGGAGCCTCCTGGGCCTTTGAGGGAGCTTTTTAACCACCCTGCAAGCCTTCTCCCCTAAGTGGTGGGAAGAGTGGGAACAATAAAGCTTTTTGCAGGAAAAAACATCAATTAGCAACTATAGGAAGCAGTATGTGAAAAATTATCAGTTACATAAAGAACCCACTCTGTCCCTCCAATTGGGTTATATTCCATAACATGTAATTAAAAATGTGGCCTCAGGAAGCCCGTGGCCTGAGTTTGAATGCTGGCTCTGTCACTTGATAGTTAGGTAACCACTTTGTGTCTGTTTCTTCACCTATAAAACGAGGAACGTAAGACTACCTGCCTCACGGAGAATCTGTCAGTCTCAGGTGCACAGCAAAGTGCCTGGCACACGGTGCCCGCTCACTCTCAATAAACATTAGCTATTATTACTATTATTGTTTATTTACATCATGACACTATGCTCTGTTCTACTTCTCACCTCAATGAGTTCTCTACGACCCACCATGAAAACAGATTAAAAACCTGGATAAGTTGAATAAAATTACTGTTTACCTTAAGGATAAGGAAAGGCTCCGAAAATTGGCTTATTTTGCAGATGTTTCTCTTTTTTTAAAAAATATATTTACTTATTTTTGGCTGCATTGGGTCTTCGTTGCTGCGTGCGGGCTTTCTCTAGTTGCGGCGAGTGGGCGCTACTCTTCGTTGCGGTGCGCGGGCTTCTCATTGCGGTGGCTTCTCTTGTTGCAGAGCATGGGATCTAGGCTCGTGGGCTTCAGTAGTTGTGGCGCACGGGCTTAGTTGCTCAGTGGCATGTGGGATCTTCCTGGACCATGGCTCAAACCCATGTCCCCTGCATTGGCAGGCGGATTCTTCACCACTGCGCCACCAGGGAAGTCCCTGCAGATTTTTCTTCAAGGTTGACTCTCACTCAACAATTAATTGAAGGCAATGTTGTGACTATTTTTATTACACATGGCAACAATGTTTTGAGAAATGATAAAGGTTAGTTGTTAGGTGAACTCTGAAATCATAGCAATGAAGTTTTCATTGCAACTCCGCTGCATTAAAATCCATTGGTCTATCTGGCACTTTGAACAATCTCCTACACATGCATTATTATGGAACATGATGCATTGGTAATTTGGAAAATATTGGTTGGTTGAGTTACACACATCTTCCATATGCTAACACATTTCATTATAGTACATCAAAAAATCATATTTGTTTCCATCACCACCAGTCTCATCAAAAAAGCCTTTTAAGTGTTTAAGTTAACGTAGTTGTCAAGCTCCTAAGTGGGAGATACAAGTTTTCTAAAATTCTAATTTTTACTCACAAGCTCAAATTTTATCATTAGCAACAAAACACTGTCAATTGTTTTCCTTGAAGTGACAATTTCACTTCATTCACTTTCAAGAAGGTGTCTGCCAAATACCCAAGTCTGAGAATCATCGCGTGTCTCTCGGCCATTCTCTAAAGTAAAATCGTGTCACATTTTACTTTTGTGCCACTAAGTGGTTTTTCTCACCAACCATCCTACCCGGAGAGGCACAAGTGTCTTACACATATTTCCCACTTATAGAGTATTAGAAAGACATGCCCTCAGCTGTTGAAATCTAACAAAACTAATAATTTTTGCTTTTTCATCAAGGACATTCTTAAGTGAAGCTGGCAGGGTTTTTTGTTTGTTTTTTAACTGTGAGTTCGTGGCTGTGGAGAATGCAGGGGCACTGCTTTGATTCATTCTAAGGACACGCAATTTTACTCTCCAATGTTTTTACACCAAGTGAAAAGTCAACACAGTGGGAAAAAAAAAACCAAATAACAGTTCTATATTAGTATGAAGAGAGTTTTGACCTTGGGGACCCACTGTAAGGGTCGCGGCAACTTCAGAGACCACATGGCAAGAACTTCACCTCTCTCTGACTCAGTTTTCCTATCTATAGAATGGAGATAATTCATAGGACCTATCCACAGGGTTGTTGTGACAACTACACAGAATAAACCACCCAAAGACCAAAGAACAAAGCTGGCCAATGGTAGGTGCCATGTAAGGATTGGCTAAAAGGGGAGTAGGGATCACTTGAGAGCCCTGACTCATGCAGGTACGATCAAAATAACCATCTCAGTGATTTAATAAAACGGAGAACATTCATCAGTCATTTGCACTGAAAAAGTTCTCAGTTGAGTATTTCCCTGAGATCGTTTTAAAAAGATCAGCGGGGGCTTCCCTGGTGGCGCAGTGGTTGAGAATCTGCCTGCCAATGCAGGGGACATGGGTTCGAGCCCTGGTCTGGCAAGATCCCACATGCCGCGGAGCAACTAGGCCCGTGAGCCACAATTACTGAGCCTGCGCGTCTGGAGCCTGTGCTCCGCAACAAGAGAGGCCGCGACAATGAGAGGTCCGCGCACCGCGATTAAGAGTGGCCCCCACTTGCCGCAACTAGAGAAAGCCCTCGCACAGAAACAAAGACCCAACACAGCCAAAAATAAATAAATTAAATAAATAAATAAATAAATAAATTTATTAAAAAAAAAAAAAAAAAAAAGTTCAGCGGGTCAGGGAGTCCTTCAAACGCCCCAACGATGAGATCTCTGTTTAAAAAGCTCTAATTGTTGCCTTTCCCCTGTATGGCCTGAGCACATCCACGCCCTGCCTCTGCGTGTCCCGAGCACCTCGCTCAGGGGTTGCCTGTGAATCCCTCAGAGCACGGGGGAAAAATAGCTGACGTTTACATTTGTGTCTTTGCGTGTGTCCGGGTTCTCAAAATATTGTGACAGCAAGAGAGATGAGGGATTGCCTGGAAACTGGACCTGATGGGCCATGTCAGCTCTCGCACCTCAGCTTGGCTTTCAAAATGTGACACACACGGGACAAACACATTTGTCCCTGCAGCAAACAAGATAGGAAAATGATTTGGGTTTTTTTTTTTTTCTTCATGGTACGAATATGATTTTCTTTAAATTAAGGCAGACACAGACACATGACGGAGTAAAATACACACCTGTATGAATTTTTATGACAATACATTTGTGCTTCTGCTGTGAGCGCTTACTGATGCCCTTGCTCCCAGGCCGCGTGCTCCGTGTGTACCTCCTCGGCCTCATCCTGAAACACCACCCTCCTGTCCTGCTCAGAGCACTGCGGCCAGAGCACCTCTTCCCCGACCCTCAAACAGGCCCAGATCTGTCCTGTCTGCGGCCTTTCGCCCGGACGTTCTCCAGGCCTCAAAACGGTGCTCCCCTGGGCTGTGCTCCCCAGGCCGTGCTCCCCCAGAGCTGGTCCTCTGAGAGGCAGGTCTCCGCTCAGACATCACAGCCCCAGGGGCCTTGTCTGACCACCTGATTTAAATGAGCTCCCTCTCTCCCAACGCAACTCACTCCCTAAACCCATTCCCCTGTTTTATTTTTTAAGTACAATTATTATCACTATTATTGACTGAATGATACTATATGCATGAATGAATGAATGGGAGAGTTTCTGAATCTAAAGAGGTCTAGAATCTGGAAGGCTTAGGACCTCCCTGATCACACCCAGATACTCTCTGCAGCCTGGTGGGATACTTGGTGGATACAGTCTCCCAGGCGCTCTGTGACATTAACTCTTCTCAAATGACTTCAGTCCAGCTCCTGCCCCATCACTGCACAAAAATGGCTCATGCTAAAGCCACTCATGATCTCTACATTGCCAAATCCAATAGGCTTTTTCAGTCTTTATCTTTCCTGTCATTCTAAGCAGGGCAGGCCCCGCCTCCTTCATTGACTCTATTCTCTGGGCTTCCACGGCTTTGGTGACTTCCGGTTTCTCCCGGACTCTCACTTTCCTTTGCCAGCTCCTCCCCCATCACCTAATTTTCCTGATGGTTACAAAGGGCTCACCGGCGCCTTCTTCACCTCCCGATCACACCCATGCCTTTGGTCATGCCCTGCACCCCTGTGGCTTCAAACATCATTTGTAAGTTAATTCCCAAATGTGTACCTCCAGCCTGGATCTATTGTTGAATTCCAGGCTCACTTATCCAACTGTCTACCTGGCACATCCCCTGGACTATCTCACGGAAATCTCAAAATGTCTAAAACTGAACTCTTGATCTTTGTTCCTAAACTTCTTCCATCCGCCTCACCGCCTATGTCCACCCTATAAAGCCACTTGCTGTCTTACTGTCGCATCTACTTCAACAATGTCAAGTCTACTCCATCTCCAGGAGGTATTTTCTTTTTTTTTTCTTTAATTAATTAATTAATTAATTAATTAATTAATTTTTGGCTGCACTGGGTCTTCATTGCTGCGCAGGCTTTCTCTAGTTGCGGCGAGCAGGGGCTACTCTTTGTTGCGGTGCACGGGCTTCTCATTGCGGTAGACTCTCAGCCTGGTACTCTTTTTCTCCAACTTCTCTGCCATCTGAATCAGTTACAATGGGAATCTCAGTTATAATGGGCATTTATTGAAAATTTTTCAGCAGGAAAATAAAATCAAATTTAGATTTTATAGCGGCAAAAGAATGAAAGATGAATTGGAGTGGTCAGGATAGAACAGTGACGGCACTGAGATGGGGGTGTTTAGGAGGAGATGAAATTGGTACACAGGGTGGAAGGAAGACAATGAGCTCTGTTTGGGATGTCAGTGAACATCAGGTAGAAATGTCCGTCACATGCCGTGATGCGGGCATAGGGCAGTCCTAACAGGTGGGAACTACCGCTATGAGAAATGAGAAAGGGAACTACTGGAAATGTGAAGAAAGACACTGAGAGCCCAAGGGTGGTGGAAGCCATTACAATTGTTGGCACTACAGACAGGGGACCTCCTTTATGATAAGACTGTCCTAGGCACTTTATTAAAGACCAATATTCTATGTTCATGGCATGTTCATGAAACACATGAAGCCCACATGACTGTATTTGGAACGCAATGAAAATATTAAGTGACATAGAAAACTTTTTTTTACAAGCACATTATACTACTTTGTTTAGAAGCCAACTGTACCTTTTGTTTGCCACTAGCATAAACATTGCTAACACAGACACTAGACACCATCATCCAGATATTAGGTATTAATTTCCTTCTATGCAAAAACAGTGTAATTCACAAAAGAGTGTGCTCTTCATTCATTCAACAAATATTCACTGAGTCTTACTGTGTGCCAGACACTATCTAGATGCTGGAGATAAAGTGGTAAGAAAGACATAAAGAAGGCACTTCCAAGATGTGTGCTGAATGAATGGATGAGTCACATCAAACCACACTATTATTCTATCACAGCCTCAACACTGCTCAGTTCCACAGACATGATGCTGTTAGTCAGCTTACCTCGATTATTTAGCAGTAAGCATTGCAAAAGTACCTAACAGTTAAGTTCTATGTTGAAACAAACATCCAATACAATGCCATTTTCTAGTAATATGTAGGAGAAAACAGAAAGCAGGAAGAGGAAGTCTGTGTAACCTCTATGGCAATATTCTCCAGGTCAACAGGAGCTTAGCTTAAGCTGAGAAGAAAAAGCAAGGCAGGGCAATTTGACCTTGGAACAAAATTCTTTTGGTTGAATTTTAAGTGGCTTAAGTGGCTTTTAATGATAACTTCTAGGAGGAAGAGTTCTTGCCATGGAATGTTCTTCCCTTTGTGATTAGACGATCTCAATTTTTTTATGCAAATATATTCTTATTTTTTAACTGAAGTATTGTTGACTCACAATATTAGTTTCATGTATACAACAGAAGGGGCAAGATAGGTGAAAGGGATTAAGATATACAAAGTACTAGGTATACAATAAATAAATTATAAGGATGCAATGTACAGCACTGGGAATATAGCCAATTTTTTATAATAACTTTATATGGAGTATAATCTATAAAAATCTCAACTGTTATTTATTTACCTTTTTGTACTTCAGAGTCAGGGAAAATGCCATCCTGTAATCATCTATTTATTGGGACACTAAGAGTGCTTTACCCATTCATGATGGATTTTTAATCACTCAGAGCCTTCCAAATCAATTCAAAGTCTCATGATTTCTTCCTTTAATATGTTACTTTGTAACAGAGAAGAACAAACGGGACTCCAAATTGAATCTCTTCCATTAAACCTCTGTTGCCTGTGCTTAGTCATGCTGGCTCTGCACCTTTTGCAGAATAATGTTGTCTATATCCTGAAATATACAGGATAACCCCTTCTCAATGCTCTGACCTTTAGACGTGTAACACTTTTGCATTCACATAGAGATAAAAAGTTACAGAACAGAGAATAACAATTGACTTATTGGAGGTTTACAGGAACACTGTGACCAGACGGCCAGGTGGACAGCTGCAAGAACAAAGGATTCCCGCACCAAGAAGTCTGCAACAACCAACCACACCCCCGCTGCCCTGTTAGTATGAAAGAAGCCTGAATTCTAACTCGGGTAAGGTGGTTCTTTGGGACACTAGTCCACCATCTTCACAGTCTGCTGGCTTTCCGAATAAAGTCACTATGCTTTGCCCCACCACCTCATCTCTCGATTTACTATGGTGCCGCGAGCTGCCCGAGCTTGGACTCGGTAACAACTTTATAATAAGTAGATTTTAGTAGAAACTAAACAAATTTCTGTTCTGTCAGTAAACACTATTTCTTCCGATTCTCATGTTCTCTGGGGTCATCCTTTTATGAAAATTGATACAATCTAAAAATAGTCAATAATAAGTGTAAATTTAAGCGCCTGTAAGACATTTCAATCAATTACTTACGAAAGCTATCACTAAACTCTTGATTTGGTAATGTCAAGTCTCGCAAGTAAAAGATGGGTGATTCCTGATGCCTGCTAACAGGTTTTGTTTTTGCACTCCTTTTTTAATAGCATCCTGTCAATATACCAGTTTTAAGCAGTAATCCTTTTTACACATCTTGATTCTTTAAGTCTATGGAATATCTTGCAAATATCTGAATTAAACATGGGCAGAGGAAGAAAAAAAACTAGACAACTTGAAGTCCAAAAAATCAGCTCACTTTAGAGAAGATATCAGGTTTTCTTTGTTTGCATGAAGTCTGCACTCAGAGCAGCCCAGGAATCTGATGGGTAGAAGCAATGAAATAATAACTCATAGGGCTGAAAAAAATAATCCCAGAGCTGGTCATGGTGAGGGAAACACAGAGCATGCAGTTCTAAAACTGTTTTCCAGATTGTGTTCTTTAACAAAGATACTTACTATTTACGCTTTTGAAAAAAAGTCAGTGACTTCCCTATGCAGTCGGTAATGAGTTCTGCAGATTCATGGAATTCCTTTCTTGAAATTGTTTCCTTTACCTGAATTTTTATGTTTATACCATCCATCTCCAAGCTATTTAAATTCAGCTTTGTGAACAGGGGCCATGTTTATATCTTTTGAGCCATGCTCACCAACCTCCTAGTAACTCCATAAATGTCTAGATAACAACAATATTAACAATACCAATGAAGCATTACATAGAAACTACAGAGTGCGTATCAGTTTTTCTTCCATTTCCTAGAGGTGCACAGAGCCCCCTCTGTAAAATTTCTCTATTATTATTACCCCATGTTAGGAAAACAGTCAGAGGTTCTCTGTGAAGGCAATTCTAGCTTCTGGAAAGTTTGCTCAGAGTCAACTGGGAATAAACAACTGATGTTTATTTTGCAAAAAGAAGCAAAAGAAATTGGTCATTATTTCATATGTGGCCAGGTTCACAAGCAATCTGGTCTTGCCAATGTGCCCAAGGCCACATCTGTGTGTTCCTGTCCCAAATATGAAAATGCTGATCTTAAGTTTCCTTGAGTTTTTAGTGCCCTTTTTGATTATTATTAGTGTCAGTGGGAATAGATAAAATAGCTACCCTTTTAGGTATTAGCTGTCATCAATTATCATTGTAGCTTTCATTAAAAAAATTAAAATATTTAAGGACCAAAGAGAAATAGTTTCCCTTATTAATATCATTTAAAAATAACAATGACAGTGGTAAGATGGTTGTATGTTCATTAAATTGCTAATGAAGCCAGTTCCATAACTCAAAGCTGGATTCCCTGCAGAATATCGATTTGAAGTGTCTCAACAGCCAAGATAATTTGATAAGAGAGATTTAAAATTAGTATCAGGATTTTACTTTCCAAGAAGTCACCTTTGAGCTTTTGTTGCTGGTTGTTTTATTTCCAGTCGACTGGAAAACGTAAGGTCACCTGAAGCAGGCAGGCGTGAGTCTAGATGGAGGAATGAGATTATGATGAAGCCCTCGCACATCATATGAAAGTGGGTGGGAGCGCGCTGCACACAGCCTGGTTCTGTGTCACGCGCCCTGGGAGGGCCCCGCGGGGGCTGCCGAGCCACCTCCCAGGACACGGCTCCCTCCGAGGCTCTGACTCACTGCGTCAGGGCTGTTTTTCCTCTTGGGAAAGACCAGACACTTGCCCTTTATAAAAACCTCCAAGATGAGTCACAAGGAAAAATGAGTTGGCATTCCGGGGTGGTGTGTGGCAATCAAGGCTCGAAGCGAGGCTGTGCGCGGGTGGAAGGATGCTGCGGCCGCATCCCACGCAGTGGGGGAGGGTTCGTGGCCGCGCCGCATGGAGAATCCCTCGCTCCAGGGTTCCTGGCGGGGACCTCATCATGCCTCTAGGACTCCCACTCAATCTCCAAAGGGTGCTACCCACCCTGGAAACAAACCTAGCCCATGGAGGAGATGGGAAGATACACAGCCCGGGAAACAGATGGCTCGGGAAGAAGCAATCTGGAAGAAGAGTGAGGGTGTGGGAGTCGACGTGGAGGCTGGGAGAGGAGAGAAGAGGCATCAGTATGTGGCAACAGATGACAAGAGTGTCGTTGGCGGGGGGAAGCAGTTGGAGGAGGCAAGGGAAATGGAAGTAACGCATTTATGCAGAAGGGCTGCAGCATAATTAGGAAAATTCCCCTTCTGTCGACTCCGCCACTCCTGCTTGGTTCAGACGGAGGGAGCACTTGCCTCCTCAAGGAAGCAAAGGTTACAAGCTATCCCAACAGGCTTTCTATTTCTGATCGAAACAAATCCAAACTGAGCTAATTTGTGTACAGCTGCAGGCGACAGAAACATGGCTGTGTAGAATTCTTTATAGAGTAGAGGCCTTTGTACTCCATACTTCACTGAAGTTAATAAGTAGGTGTCAAACTCTGAATTAAAATTCCCCGAAGAGGACACAGAACAAAGGACAATAAAAATGATTTTTAAATAATCATAGGGATAAATAGCATCCACTTCTGACAAATGTAAGTGCTGGCATAAAATGTTATTAGGCTACAGAGATTGTCTTTTGTTCAGGAAGTGTGTTTTATTCTCCAGCCGTGTCATTCATCATCCTAATGACCCCTCAAAATGTAAATTAAATAGCAAAGACGGATTCATTTGAAAAGCATCTCTGTGCTCAGTGTTAAACCATTTTTCTACTTTTATTCTTATATACTGATTCATTTTTTCATGGGGGGGAAAAAAAACCCTCAATACTTGAACACTTTATGGGGTTAAGTTCATGTAATTCATATTTTCAGTAAACAGTTCATTCATTCTCCAGTACTTTGGAATCTGTGATTTCAAAAAAACCACAAAAATCCCAAATCTCATTTTAAAATGCTGTGCCCTGTAAATTAGGTCTGATCTGGAAAAATCTTAAGAAACCTGTGCAAGCATTTGCTTTATTGTTTTATTCATAAGTGATTTGGTCTAGGGAAGCACTCAATGGGCAAGGATTAGTGAAAATTTCAAACAGCTTGAGTTTACTGAACCGAATGCATTAATGGCTAGGCAAACACCATTTCAACCATTAATGATAAAAGAATAAGGTCATGAGCCAAATTAGTTGCAATTTCTTGTTACGTATTGATAAGAACGTTACGCGTTCCTATGATGAATAGAGAAATCAGGGTTTTTTGTACTTGACCTGAATTTATGCATGAGCACACACACAACAGGAGTGACGGAACAGCACTGCTCGGGAGGCATCCAGGAAAAAATACACTGGGAAAGGAAAACAGCAGCGAGTCATGTCTCATTTTGGCATGATTGGTCCTCATTTGCCTCTCTCTGTCTCTCTCTGTCTGTCTGTCTCTCTCTCCCTGGCTGCCCCTCCCCACGCCCCCAGCCTATCCTCTCTTTCTGCAACTTATAAATCATTCTTTGGCTGTCCCTGCTTACAGGAGAGCTCAGCTCGGTCTATCCAGCTCTCAGCTCTGTGTGCGTGAGTGAACGTATATAAAAACGAAGATACAGATAATTGCCCTGCTGAGGTTTACCTGATGTCCAGGGAGCAGCCATTAATCTGTGCAAGGGGGTTTCTACAGCCCCAATCTGCAGAATAAATTATCGTTAACCAAGCTAGGTATTCTAGAGACTTTCTATTTTATGAGGTCAGAATGCTGAAGAGATAGCCCAGGGGGACGGCTTGAAGCCATCCAGCTGGGAAAGAAGTAAGCTGGTAAGCAGCGTCATAGGAAAGCCTGGGCTCTTGCAGTGGCTAGGAACCAACTGCTGGCCTGGCTTGAGGGGCACCCCCAAAGCCCGTCTGGTTCATGGGGATTGTTGCATCTGAGAAGCTTCCATACCTAGTGGCCATGCCCAGTGATGGCACCCCTCTGGCTGAGCACTATCCCCTTCTGAAGGTTTGGCTGATGAACGAGCGCATCATGACAAATAGGGGCTCACAGTAAGGTCCGCATATTCCACTGAACAACCTGTGGGTTACTCTTAATGGAGAATTTTCTTTCTTTCTTTTTTTTTTTGATGCATTGGGTCTTCGTTGCTGTGTGCGGGCTTTCTCTAGTTGCGGCAAGCGGGGTTACTCTTCATTGCGGTGTGCGTGCTTCTCATTGCAGTGGCTTCTCTTGTTGTGGAGCATGGGCTCTAGGTGTGTGGGCTCAGTAGTTGTGGCATGCGGGCTCAGTAGCTGTGGCACGCGGGCTCAGTAGCTGTGGCTCGCAGGCTTAGTTGCTCTGCGGCATGTTGGATCCTCCCAGACCAGGGATCGAACCTGTGTCCCCTGCATTGGCAGGTGGACTCCCAACCACTGCGCCACCAGGGAAGTCCCAGAGAATTTTCTTTATAACGTGATGGAGCTGAATTCAACGCAAGGCTCAAGACTGTCAACACGACAGTTGGCCACATAAAGAGACTGTCGTCTGAGCTCAAGCCGTGGCCATTTCACTTTTGCCCATCAATTTCCTAATAATGCACGTTTTGATGGGCCTATGGATTGGTTTATGATCTAAGAACTGCACTAATGAGGGAGGGGGAAGTTAATGCCATGTGTCCATGGGGCCTTAACAAGTCCTGGTGGAAAAGGGACAAGATGGGGAAGGGATACAGTTTGAGCGATAAAGTGAACGTTCGTTACTCCTGACAAAGAAAAACAAGGTATGATTCTACACAGACATTTAAGTCTAAGAAAGTATACATCGACAGACGTATTTTAAAGTGGGATTTAAGCCTTATCTACAGTCTGGGAAGATAATTGGTTAGGATATCAATAAATTAGTTTATTTTTGACCCCAGGCAGGAAAAACAATGTCCAAATCCAGGAACGGGAAGGTTCCCTACTGTGGAGAATGTGCCTTTTAACCTTTGCAACCTGTCAATAACATAAATTCACACCAATATGGTACCTTCTTAAAAACACAGAACGCGCACACACAAAACCTTTCAAGTATAAAAGAAATAAGCTCCTCCGTAAATGTTTTCTGAGAAAATTCCCAGTGAAGAAGGATCTCACAGCCTGAATGCATAGAGTTTTAACCAGATCTAAAATTCCTGCAAACAGGCCCCTTTATAAATGACTGACAGTCCCACTAGGAACTCCACAAAATAAAATACATGCTTCATTAGTCCCCCAGCTGAACTCAGAATCCTCTGGCTCAGAATAAATCCAGCTTTTAAAAATAAATTCTCCTCTGAATTAACATCTCAGAATCATTAATCTTTGGAGTGACCCTTCAATTTCATTTGGAAGAGAACTACCACATTTCACAAAAGGTCTTTTTTCTTTTGGCAAACCATGATTTCATGGAGAGAAGGAAAATAGCATGCCCTTTCTTTTATCAGGTGCCCATTCTCACCCTCAAGGTGGCTGCTTTTTCCTTCTCAACCGAAACATCCTAAATCTAAAATCAAAAGACAGCCATCGACTGAGTCAGGAAGGGACTAAAATTTCGTTTTAGGCATATGGAAAAATAAAAACAGGCTAGAGGGAATGATTATACATTTCAGGAAGAAAGAAGCACTGCAGTTAATAAAAGTTTGCTACATTCACAATGGTTGGGATTTTACTCTTCATTGAAGGGGTCTGGTTTATCAAGAAGACACAACTCAGCTTGATTATTCCGCGAGGTAATCACCACACAGGGATTATACTGATTTATTTAACAAGCCCAATGAGGAGATGAGGTCTGTGTGTAGTCAGGATAAATGTTCCTTTTTTTAACCCAATGTGTGGGATATCAGAGGAACAGACGTCAAGTTTTAAACACATGTGGAGGGCTTGGTCTACAAAGTAATTCTTACTACAGTTCCTCCCGAAGCAGGGAACCATCTTGAAAAGCAAATAATTGTTCCTTTATTTGCTTGTTCACTAATCTAGATTTTCAAAGTCAGATGTTTACTGAAAGCAGAGTATGCTATACCGTCTGCCAACTTTCACCGTGAAGACCACAAGCCAGGGCCCAGAGGCGAGCCATTCTGGTGTAAGGACCGCTGGGTTCACCGTATTTGCTTCTCTCACCATCCTCCAACCCCAGTTCTTCCCTCTATCAAGGGTATTCCCTGGAACAATCCATGTGTCTTCCCACATTTGGGGATTCTTTAGCCAGAAATGATGCCCTACAAGCTTGTCTGTCACCCACCCCTTCCAAACAACTCTATCCTCTACTATTAGGATAATCTGAAAACGCAGCACTCACCACTTAGCTCTTCATGCTTACCAACTTTGAACGGCTCCCTGTCACCCAGAGGATAAATCTATAGCCCACAGATCCCAGGGCAGCCCCACACTAAGCTTTCCTGTCTGGCTCATTTGGGCATTTCCTTCTGAACACTCTCTAATGGCAGGAATTGTGACTGGTACTGAAATGCATATAGCCTACCTATAACCTAGTGCCTTACCCAGAGTAAGGACTAAATGAAAATGTAATCATCTCCAAACTATTTTCCTGTTCCCATCTTCAATTTGAGGAAAAATGAGTCTCAGAGAGATACTCTATGTTCTAAATTTGTGTTTGTGCCTAGTAGTTGCTGGTTTCTGGGATGAGGGTGCAGGGGCCTTTTAAGCCCTGAAAATTTCATCCTTGGCTCCTTGTAATTTTCAGAGGCAGTAAAAGGTACGGAACACTTTGGGGTCCTTTTTCAGTGATCACTGACTTGGTGGTGGTGGATCTGCCCTTCCTGGCTGCGAGAGAAATTCACCTACTCACTGGGGCCATTTAGCAAGGTCATTTGGAGGGCAGATCTCACTTCTGGGCAGATCATACTGACAGGGCCAGCCTTGGAATCTGGGTTTCTCCGTATCCCTTCTGTTGCTACAGTATAAGTAAGGGAGGCTCACCTGTTATTAACTAGTTTTACTTCATTCCCCTACTGTCTGGAGACGTGCCAGGAGATACTGGAACAGGGGACATGTAGACAGCGAAAGTTTATTGATCCAGTTTACTCTTGGTGATGAATCCGGGTGAGGGGGAACGAGGCCTGAACCAGGTGGGCAGTTCTTTTTTAAATCCTCAAAATACATTTAAAAATCTCCTTTAAACATGCCTCTCTGCCTGATATCCAACCCTGTTCATGTTTTGTTCAGTTATATTGTGCCTTTCACATTTATTATCTCTTTCCCACTTCAAAAAGGTTTACATGACGCTAAGATGGGTGCTCAGCCGCATGCTAGCTCGGTCTTATCATTAACTTTCCACCCACACATTCCCAAGTTGGGAGAATGCTCATCTGACCCCGGGCCAGGTCTTGCTAGGGAATCCTTTCTTCAGACTGGTCTCATCCTACCCTGACACATGGATGCTCCAAGATCCCCACGGCTAAATGAAAATTAATACACTAGAGTCATTAAAGAAAAATGTTTTTTCCGGAACAAAGGAGGGACATGCAAGGTCAGACAGCCTCCTTAACACAGGAGGGACATGTTCCTACGATGTCAGGCCTGCGGTCCCCTCCCTGCCAGGCAAACGCAAAGCATGCAAGTTTGCCATCAGGAGAATTTCTAATTGCTTTTGGACTATTTTAACTTCAAGTCCATTGGATTAAGGTCCTTTAAAAAAGGGTCTGTATACCACACTCCATGGAAGAAATTTTATTAGCCAAACTGAAAAAAACCTCAATGACAATAAGGCAGACATATATTACATCAAAATGATGCTGCAGAAGAAATTCCATTATATTATAACATGTGATTTGTAGATTTCTTGACGGGAAAAAGAGCAACAGTATTCATGAAGAAATTTTACTATATTAATTTGGGCTGTTTTCTTAAAGATTTTCTTTTTAAAAGGACTTCAATTTAGAAAAATAATCTTTAAAATATAGGGACTTCAACTTTAGGAAATAGTAAATTTCTCTCAATTAAATTTCAAGTCCTAATTTGTAAAATGTTGTCACTCATTGTCTCTCAACTTCCTTTAATGGGATGGTTGAACTAGCTCATCTACCGAAACCCTTATCACCTGTTGGTGTTTGAAAGGGTGGAACCATTGGTTTCTCCCCACAGGTGGCAGGCACCTCCTGGCTTCGGTGGGGCGGAGCTCCTAAAAGACGCAGGTGTGCAGATGGAAGACAGCTGAGCTAATCTGGTCACCTGCCCCACCCCCCACCCCCTCACCGCCCATGTTCAATTTAGCCTCCATCTCTAGAAACACAACGTAAGAGGTCTAAGCCACTAGCAAACGCAGCCCCAAGTCAGAGAACCTGTCTGAGTCCAGAAGGGGTAAAAACACACTATTTCCTGACAATATGTCCTGGAAACACAAAATCAGAGTGAAGAAAACCTTTGTTATTAGGCTCCTCTTTGGGTAAGAAAGACAATAAATTCATCCAGGACTCTGAGCCTTTTTATAACTGATTATTCAGGGTAAGGTAACGCTGCGCTTGTTAATTAAGCATCTGCTTCCTTGATGAAGTTGATTTATTTTAAGCAACACGTTATCCCTGCTCACAAACTATCATAGTGTGTATTAACAACAACTCGGTTATTATATTATATTACAATTAATAATAAAGCATTAAATATATGTGCTTTCCCCAAAAATATAATCGCTTCAATGTTAAGAATTATTCTGTCATTTTTTTAAAAGTCCCTGTTCATAATACAGTATCTGGAACATGGGTAGCATTCGCTAAGTATACAATTTTTATTACTGTTGTCCTTATTATTAAAGCTATTATACAGCTGTCAAGTATTGAGTAGTAGTAAAAGACACTGTGCTGAACTCTTTCCATACATCATGGGATTAATCGTTCATCACATCCCTATGAGATAGGTATTATTTCCCCCCATTCACAGGTGAGTTAATGAGGCCTGACAGGGCAGGTAACTTGGTCCAGATCACCCCACCACGAGGGATGGAGACAGGCTTCAGCCTGGGTCTGTCCAACTCCAAACAGGCAAGTTACTAAATATCCATGAGCACACATGATTCTAAGAGCTACCTCTCTGCACTTACTATTTGTAACCAAATTCAGCAATTGTTATATTAATAACTTCACGAACACTGTGATACACAGTCAAAACTCTGCACGGAATGTTTTAGTAATGAACCTAATGTGAATACGTTAGATAATTCCAAAGTAAGGGATGAAAAAGTATATCCCCAGTAACGTATTGGGACGGGAACTCAAAAATTAAATACAGTAAAACATCACTGATGTTTTGAGAACGAATAAGAGAGTAGATAATGGAAGTATTGGGATAAATTAAAGAGATCTCGTCTATCAAGCACAGACATCGAGGACATTATATAAAATTTCATGTGAATAAAAACTGTCAATTAAATAGAAGCTTTAGCATATGTATAATGCTTGAACTTTGCCATTTTAAAATAGCATTTCATTTTCTGTATCATATTCAAAATGACATTCAGGATTTCACAGTTACAAGACTAGGAATGTTTATTTAAATTAAATGTTATAATTACTCTAGTGCTTGTAGATAAATTTATTAGCTTTTCCGTTATTGCTTCCTACTTTGCCAATTTCTTTTTAAAAATTGTATAAGTGGTGTGAATTTTGAAAATCGCCATCCTGCAATGACTTTTATTCTTGAGTATTTCAGATGGACATTTAACCCGATATAACTTCAAGACATCTCTTTTGTGTATTGTAATCCATCACTTGTAACTTCTGAAAAGACTAAAGCATGTACATCCAAACTGTATCTTTTTTGAAGCTGTGCAGCTGTCTTTGTCAAAGCATTGCATCTTTTCAAGGAAATGTCAGCAATGCTATTGTTGGGCCTCCCTCTGCCCAAGAGGCCAATGAGGGCTGAACAACGAAGCCAACAAGACAGTTAAATCAATAGCAGTCTCCGCACCAGTTAACCATCCAGAATCTTCATTTTCAATGAGGTTCACATCATTAAAGCAAGAAAATAGGACTGTCAATCTCTGTTGGTTTCAAGTGCTAGATGAAAGAATTAATTTGACTGTCATAAAAATTATAATGCAACTGTGTGCCTCGTGCCTTTAAAAATTCATGTTTAGGTTTAAAACCTAGAAGAAGGACAGATGTATTGCCTAGAATTAAAAACACTGATTTATCAATTCTTTCCTTTTTTTTTTATAGTCTACAAAGATTTCAAACAGATCTGAATCTTGCAAAGAAAAGCAAAAGGTTTTAATACAAGTCCTTTAAGATGTTATGAATAACATATTTGAAGTACATTTATTAGCAGCAGTACCGGTGCCATTATTTATGAATGATGTTGACACTTGTCTTAACATGTGCTCTAATCATGCCAGATTTATATGAAAGGAGTGAAAACAACACATAACACCCACATACCCTTTTCTCAGGGGCAGACATGGGTTTTGGGGGCCCTAGAAGCTACCTCTTAAAAAAAAAATGCAAAGTTAAGAATACAAAATTAGGTACAGGGCCTTGTAAGAGGACAATGCAATCCAGAAGCCCTGAAATTTAAGCGTGATTAATTTAATGGTAAATTCACCCCTGCCTCATCCACCGAAAAACACAAGTATCCTTCTGCTTGTCCACTGGCAAGTTCCGAATGAGCTGGGCTTCTAGTTTGGACTTATTCTCAGAGCGGCCTCCCTGGACCCCTACTAGATATTCTGTGTTAGTGTGAGGAGAAAAGGCATGGGAACACGGGCTCAGACCCCAGTGTCCTGTGAACATCCTGGAAAACTGCTGGGGCCACTCCCACCCAAAAAGGCAGCACCCAGGTAGTACTTTCCGAGTTTTACACAATTTAGGGGACTGATAGGTTTGCCATTACGTATATGCTCACGGTTTTCCTAACTAGCTTTATACATTTACATGTTTTGCTTCTAATCATTTATTTTTAGTATTGATTTTCAATGGAAAATTAATCCGAAATGCAAAAAAAGAATGAAGAGGAAGCAGAAAAGATAAACTTTTAACACTTGATTAAGTTACTTGCATTGGCGCCTCATTTTTAATTGAGACCCAAACAAAGCAAGCCCTGTCTTCGGGCTGTCACGATGCCTGGCCAGGAAGATGAATGTTCACGGTCAGTCACAGTGGGCGGCAGACCTGAAGCTGGAGGGCGCGTGTGACTGCTATGAATCTGGCGCTTTCTTACAACCACCATGTCCTCACAAGCTGACGCTTGCTGCCCCTCCCTCGCACATCCTTCAAGCAGCAGGGGTGTCCGAGACAGGCTTTGGTGCGTTCCGATTCTGTCTGGGTAGAAGGGACCTCTGCATGCCCTGGGCCTACCAGGTGCAGGATCAAGGGCCTGTTGGCTGGACCTTCCCCACCTCCATCATGGGACCCATGCAGACTGGGAGTTCATTTCCTTGCTCACTGGGGCCTGCCTTCCCCAGGGCTGGTGTCTTTTCAGCGTAGGTTTTATTATTATTCAGGTAAGGTGACAGGAGACAACAGATCAGAAGACAACTGCCATTGAAAATGTAGTTTGTTACTCACAGATCCCAAGAGGAGGGGACACATCACACCATGGGGGCCACACAGGGACTCACCAGGGCTGGTCAGGAGACAGAGAGAGCGAGGGGGAAATGTGGGCAAGAGCCTTCAGTGTGGTTTCCAAGGCAAGGAATGGGCGAGGCAGGATAGTCAGGTTTAGGATTAGCTAATTTGAGTAATCTCAGTGGGCTCTGGGGCACAGAGGCTGTCCCTAATTGTCTGGTACCTGGGGTGATTAGGGCAGGGGGACCGTAGCCTGAAAAAGGAGGTAGCTGAGGGTGTGGACCCTGGATTAGTTTGTATATGAAAGGTGCATTCCCAGCAATCAGCCAGCCCTGGGAGGGGCAGTCCCTCCAGGGTCAGCCAGGCCCCAAGATGTCAAAGCATCAGAAATGGAGAATAAAAAGATGTAACTAATCCAGGAGGGAAGGAGCAGCAGACAGGCAAGAATGTCGCAGCCTGCAGCAAAGGCAGCCAAAGTCCCAACCAGCTTTTGGGATGCTGAGGCTGGGGAAGAAAGACCTCTCTCACTCCTGCTTCAGGTGTGGGCTGGGAGGGCTACTGAACCTCCCACCCTGATCCCTGGGACAAATGGAGGACAGTCGGAAGTGAATGTCTCACCCAACACCAAGAAAGCATATGTGATCTCATTGGGGGAGGCATATTAGCCCCATTTTACAGACGAAGACACTGAGGTTCAGAGTTTGAAAGTACCTTTCCCAATGTCACACAGCTTGCAGGTGGTGGAGCCAGGATTCCTATCCAGGTCTGGGACCATTCTATCTCTCAGGCACTGGGCTTAATAAAGTCAACCAGATTTTAAGGTCCCACACAAATATTTGGGACCTGAAGAAGGAAAATATATGGGCTCCAAAATAAAAAGAGAAAGCTATCATGTCAAAATTAATAAATGTTTAATTAAATGTCCAGAAACATGAGGTCATTTTTATTGTTATACGTATTTAGTATTCATTTAAAAAATCCATTACACTTGAAAATAATTGTATAGCTTAGTGTTTTTTCACTTCCCATGAATTCCTGAGTTTGCCTGATGATTACACAGAAAGCAATTGTAAATTAAATGAATTACATTCAAACTTCAAAAGCAAAATTACAAAGGCTCTTTCAAAATTTTTAAAATATTAAAATAAAAAACCAAAATGTCATATTCAATGTAGGATGTGGGTGTATTTTAATAGGTTCGATAGGACGGGGTTGGGGGGACCTCCAAAAGAAGCAGGCCTGATGGCCTGGAGTTCTAAAAGGCCCTGCCTGAGTTGGCCTGCTCCCAAATCTGGGCTCCCTCATCTCATATTCCCATGTCCATCACACCAGCTTGGAGGGTGGCTTCAGAGGTCCCTGAAGGAACGGGCCAAGGGCTCTGCTCACTGCCTGTGCAGGATTTGACACCTTCAGTGCTGTAGGAGACGCTGCCAACTATTACATAGGAGGAGAGAGTATTCAAAATACAGGGAGGTGCCAAATGCAGTTTCTGGAATGTCTGTCGAGAGCACCGACCAGATCTAGGAGTCAGGAGACCAAGTTCTCCTTTTAGTGCCGTCATTCCCTGGCTACCTGGGCAGGTTCCTGTCCTGGGCTGGCCCTTATTCTCCTTACTTCTGAATTCTGTGACTTGAATTATAGCAGACCGAAAGGTCTCTGACCTTTCAAGTCTTTTACTCTATACTAAAAACATACATATCTCTTTGTGAAAGGGCGTGATTCTCAGAATGGAAGAGTCTACTTTAATAAGCTGCTAATAATAGTATTTATAGGCTCAATTTAAATGGAGGTGATCAGGGCAGCCATTGAGACAGACAGGCTCTGGGGCCAGGCTGCCAGATTTGAATCTTGGTAACAGAGACATTGGGTGATTTACTTAACCTCAGTTTTCCCATATGCAAAATGAAGATTACCTCTCCTAACATATAGGGTTGCTGCTATAACTAAATTTAAACATTTACAATAATGCCTGGCGCATGGTAAACGCTCAGTGATTGTTGATGTTGTTTTTAACTTTTAAAATCTGTTTTTAACTATCAGAACTTCAGTTCCCTAGCAAGAAGGGCTGTACCTGTAAAAGTCACTGAAAACAAGATACAATATAAAGTTTAAACAGAAAGACCCTTGGAACCTGCAAGTTGTGTATGTGTACTGGTTGCTAGATTTAAAAAACTATAAATTAAAAAACTCCGTGGTCAGGTTCAGCACTAAATCAGTGCCTCCAAAATGCAATCATATTCTCATAAGTTTCAGAACATCACCTACTGGGAGTCAGAAAAATACATGTACAGTTATGGGACAAATCTCACTGTACAGTATACATTATGATGTCTAGCGTGATTTTAAATAGTTATGAGACTAAGAGATTGAAAACACAATATAGCTTCACTCTTTTAACTGGTCTTCTGTATCACAAACTATGATTCATGGGTCAAATCCGGCCCACCACCTGTTTGTACAAATAAAGTTTTATTGGAACACAAGCATACTCATTCATTTATGTACTGTCCATGGCTGCTTTCATGCTACTCTACCACGGCAGAGTTGAGTGTCTGCAGCAAAGACCAGATGATCCACAAAGCGTTAAATATTTATTATCCGGACCTTCACAGAAAAAAGTTTGCCAACTGCTGTTCTGTATTGTTCCCCTTTTATTTATAGAATTACCTGAAGAACATTAGAGGTTGACATTCACACTTAGTGATTTTCATACAGTAATTATCTTAATTCGATGATCTAGGTTCTTTGGGATCACTTTTCTTAAGCCACTCTCCTCTCTGTTTGGAATTTTATTTCAACACTGTCTGCCTGAAGAAAATGGTTCCTGCCTTCTCCCTGAGAAGGCTTCTCTAAAGCCATGTCTTGGTAACTCGAAAACATTTTAAATTACTTGCCTATTTCTTATTTCTCTAAGGATCTGGTGTAACTACCAATGTTTTATCACACCTCAGATGTTCACTGCAGCACTTGGTACCTATAATGTTGCAGTGTTATGATCCCATGGTTATAAAGAAGGTGAGAATATTCAAATACAGGGCAGATTTCACATGGAGTTTCAGGAATATCTGTCAAGAGCACCAACAAGGTCTGGAAGTCAATTCTCCTGAGACTCAGAACAAGTTCTCCTTTTAGGGCTACCTGGGCAATTTAACACAAATTTAGGGTATAATACATTAGTCTAGACAACTTAAAACTAGGATACTATTATCAAAGTAGACACGTTCTCAAATATAAATTGTTTTAGAATGTGGAAAAGGAAATTCTATATTATTTGATGTTATTCATGTAAGTCTCCTTGGAGGGACTCCTGGATTCACAGGTCCTAATAAAACATTATTCGGATGTCACAATAAGGAGACAACAGAGCCTAAGTGCCATGATCTGTTCCCCGTTTGTTTAGTCAGCATTTGTCATCCTCCTTTCCCACCCAATTCTTCCTAAAGCCTGTGTGTTCCTTCCATCTGAGACAGGCTGGGACCTGGGACCCGGGACCCTTTGCTGCAGTGCTTGCACCTGGACAAACATCTCCTTGAGGAACAAACCACAAAGAAACTATAAGGGACTAACAATAACTGCACGCCTGCACAGTTGGGGCAAATTATGAACAAGATACAAATAGACTAAAAACCCAACTGCCACTTCTGAGTTGTCGGGAGCAAAAGCAGGGTCCTGCACATGATCCCTGCACACAGCACCACCAAGGGGGTGGGCAGACCACCTAAGCCACCCCTCCGGCCTGACCCCTGGACCCACCCTAACCCTCACCCCATATAACGGACCAGCTTTCCCTCCCCTCCTCAGGGAGGCGAGCAAGGGAATCTGTTACTCGTTTTCATTCCCTCCTGCTGCAGCATGAGTTACAATAAAGCCTTGCCTGAATTTCTTATCTGGCCTCTTATCAATTACTATTGATTAAGGAGTCCAAGAACCCTGGTCGGTAACACATCCACATCAACAAACTGAGCACGGAAGAGAATCTGTGAGATCAATAACATGGAGAATAACTGTCGGATTACCTCCAATGCTGTGGGGCTCAGCATTCAACACTACGACCTCTCATCCTAGAACAGCACAGAGGGAAGGTGTGGATTTGGGGGGGAGGGCAGGAGGGAGTGATGTTCCATCATGGGCAAGAAAAAGGACATGGTCACCTAATTCTCATCACCCTGAGGCTTACACAGACCGTTCTGTGAACCATGAAGAAGAGAAATGCCACTGTCACCATCTGGACAGACATCATAGAGTGAACCAGCTTTGGCCCTCCCCCTCAATTTTTTTTTTTTAAATCCAAGTAAACCATTTTGTTATCCATGGCTGGGCCTGTCTGCTCCCTGGTACGGTCTAGCTTTCTTTTCAGGACGAAGATGATCAGACCTTCTCAACACCTCTAACAACAGGAAAAATTTCTCTTAAGAATATATCTGAAGCACTTCAGAGTATGCTACACAAAGCAAGTATTTAATAAATGTTACTGACTGACTGGACTTTGACAGTCTCTTTTTGGACGGTGCTATGGACTGAATGTTTGTCTCCCCCCAAGTTTATATTTCAAAGCCCTAACGCCTGATGTGATGATATTTGGAAGTAGGGCCTTTGGGAGGTAATTAGGGTTAGATGAGGTCATGAGGGTGGGGCCCTCATCATAGGATTAGTGCCCTTTTAAGAAGAGACAACAAAGAGCTTGCTTGCCCTCCCTTCACCACGTGAGGACACAGTGAGAAGGAGACAGTCTACGAGCCAGGAAGAGGGCCCTCACCAAAACCCAACCATGCAAACAAACACCCTAATCTAGGTCTTCTAGCCTCCAGAAACTTGTGGATATAAACGTCTGTGGTTTAAACCACCTGTCTGTGTCTCTGGCATTTTGTCACAGCAGCCTGAGCAGAGGAACACTGACAGCTTTATGGGCTGAGGAAGAGCATCGATGAACACTATTTGATTTCATAAATTAAGACAGAGGAATGAGGCAGAAAGATCTAGAAACTAATTACTTTTATCATTATCTTCAGATTTTGACTTGAACTTTTTTTATCTATTAGTATTTAAGGGACTCAAAACTAAATCTAGGTTTAGACTATCTGAGTTTATACCGTGTTCTGCCACTTTCTCATTTGTAAGCCTCTTCCTCTCTGAACTATAGAGGGTCCTTATCTATAAAAAGGGCTAATAACATGACTAATTGAGATGTTCCATATAAAGTGCTGAGAAAAGTCATAACCCACCCATACAATGAAACGTCATGCAGCTGCATAAGGCGATGAGGAAACTTCTAGAGAGAGATGCCCAAGTCAAATTGGTGAGTGAGAAAAAAAGAAAAACAAGGAAGGGAAAAAGCACACTCATATGGCATCTTTTGTAAAAAAAAAAAAAAAAAAAAAAAAAAAGAGAGAGGGGAAAAAAAGGAGGACAAAAACAAATAAGGAGAATATTTATTCCTATGTGATTGCATCTGCTTAAAGAAAACTTTAGAAGGAGACACAAGATAATAAATACAGCTATCAGAGGGCTGGGGGATGGAACAGGAGAAATAAGGACAAAGGTGGGAGAGGAATTTTATTGTATAGTTTTTTTTTAATATTATTTAAACTTGAAAAATTACTTATTTAAGAAGGAAGGAGCATAAAAAGGAAAGAAAGAAGGACCATGTCTGGTACTTAGCATTTCGATTGTTTGGCAATGTTTCTGATGAATGCCATGAAAATATTTTTTTAAAGCTTAATTGCATAATACATAAAAGCACATGCTTTTAAAAAACTTCACAACGCACGAAAGTACTTAGATTTAAAAACGTAAATCCCCTTTACTTTTGCACCAGTCTGCACCTCTCTCCCCAAATAACCAATTATTAATAGTGTTGTGTGTCACTATTTAAAAATAAAAGTAGGATCAGGCTATATATTGGTTTTCCAACTGCTTTTTAACATTTCTGAAGTTCTTTCGTCAATTACAGATAGATACATAGATTTGCTATATTCAGCATATGTGGATTTGTATCATTTTTGTGTAACTGACATATGATAATCCACAATATTTTTATACCACAATTTAACTTCTTCCCTACAGGAGGAAGGCATTCAGGTTGTTGACAGTTTTTTCTCGATTACTAGTTCTTGATGCCCATGTGTGGGTATTTCTGCTGGAAATGTTCTTAGGCATGAAACTGCCAGCCTAAAGGGCTTGTACTTTCAAATTCTGGCAGATATTGCCAAATTGCACTCTGAAAAGACAATGCCAGTTTACAATTCCACCAACAGAGTACTTCCCCACACTTGAGAAGAAAACTGATATAAAAATAAATTTAAAAAATTTAAATGTGTTTTTGAAGCTGAACTGTATTTCAAGAACACAGTGTAGAAACATGTCTTTGATTTTAAAAATATGACATGTTGAAATTCACATAGGCTAAAGCACAAAGATATTCTTGTGGAATAAGGATCACAGCCTTCACTTATATATTATTTAATTGCACCTATTCACATAACCCTTGAAGTCAGTTTTACAGAGGACACTCAGCTCACTGCTGAGAGGACCCTCATCCCCAGTAAAGCCTGACCTCTGACACTGGCATGAAGAACCCACTCGCCTTGGTGCCCCCTCCAATAAAGGTCTGGGCTGTGTTCTCTGTCTGTGCTGATGAAAAAGAAAGAGCAGCACATCAGGGACTTGGTGGAAATGATTTAAAGCAAATTGATTAAAATAACAAACCATATCTGTACACCCTTAGTAGCTGTTTCTATACTGTAAAAAGGCTGTCTCTTTTCTTTTTCTTTTTTCTCCACCTCTCCCTCCTCTTCTTCCTCCTCATCCTTCCCTTCTTTTTTTTAAAAAAAACTAAATCTAAATTGAGAAATCATCTGGCCACAGAAAACTCAAGAAAACTGTTCACCTTAAGTTTCTTGAATAAACAGGTAGGAAGGCCCAAGTTGGTTATATAATAAATACAGCACGTATATGATATTATAAGTTTATATGAAACTGTTATTATCAGTTCAGGGAACTTCCCATCAACATCATCTAAAGTGCTCACCTATTATCCCCAAATTTCAGAAACAGACAAAAGCCCATGCTGACCTACTTCCTGCTGTAGCCACCTTCCCACAATGCCACTCCTGCTACTTTTGCAGGCGTCTCTGGTTCTAGAATAATTTTCCTGGGTCAGTACTTGATGCTTTTTGCACAAAGCTTGACCCACGAACCTGCCAGAAGTTTCCACCTGAAGTGAATCAGAATTAAGTCAAGGTGCTTTAAATTTGCTAGTCAAGATGTTTCATTTGGTCATTTTTTTCCCTGTCAAAAATACATTCTTATTCAATAGTTCTCTACCCCAGGTGTAAATGAACTGTTTTACAAGTACAACCCAAAAATTTTAAAGAAATGATTTACTTTTTATATATATATATATATATATATATATATATATAAAATTTTATTTATTTATTTATTTGTTTTTGGCTGCATTGCTTCATTGCTGCATGCGGGCTTTCTCTATTTGTGTCGAGCGGGGACTACTCTTCGTTGCGGTGTGCGGGCTTCTCATTGCGGTGATTTCTCTGTTGCAGAGCACAGGCTCCAGTAGTTGTGGCACGCGGGCTCAGTAGTTGTGGCACGCGGGCTCTAGAGCGCAGGTTCAGTAGTTGTGGCACACGGGCTTAGTTGCTCCGCGGCATGTGGGATCTTCCCGGACCAGGGCTCGTACCCGTGTCCCCCGCATTGGCAGGTGGATTCCTAACCACTGCGCCACCAGGGAAGTCCCAGAAATGATTTACTTTGCTTTTTTATTTCTTTTCATTATTTTTTCAATTGTACTGTGAAGGTTTATTCAAAAATGGAAAAGTGGTTGGTCACTTTATCTGCCAAAGTTAAATGAAACAGATATTTCTTACAAAATCAATAGAACGGTGAGTTCAACTAATTTACCATGGGTATGATCACCATTTTAGGACAACAAAGACCAGCATTTAAACTGCATTTCAGAATTTTTATTTCAGCAACGAATAAAAGACAAATTGGACTGTAAGCATGCATACTTAATATAATTTTTAGTCACGTGCAACTGATTTATTGTGTCTTAAAAAGCAAACTCCACCCCTGTTCCTGCCTCCCTCCCTGCCCGCCCACCCCCACAAGCCATTCCAACAGATTCTCATGAGAAACTCCGGGATGAATTTGAGTCCCGCTGTCCACACTCACCTGCCTCCTCAGAGCCCACCTTCTTTCCCTTTGTGAAGCCTTTTCTGATGATTCAGGGCCCATTTCTAAGTTCCTTCCACGTCTGGAGTGCTGACTGTCTATACCACTCCTTTTAGTCTTTACTCATTTACTTTGTTATATCCCCATTTTATAGTTTTACACATCTTATGCCTTTTTATTTGTCCAGACTAGGGATGAACACATAGTTGGCAAATGTCAGTAAACACTGAATTGAAATATTTAGTTGAAAAAAAGAGTGATATAGACATAGCAAATGAATATGACTCATTTAAGAGCCCCTGAACCGCAAAGCAGAATGATGATCTGCCAGTTTGATAAAAACACATCAATCGTGAAATGATAAGAAGAAAACAAAGCCTCTCAAATAAATAACTTTTGAAATATCCTGGAGAACTTATCTGATAAGCTGGGTCAACAAGTCTTAAGACTTTTCTATTTCCAACCCTCTCTGCAATTCCCACTGAGGACATTATAAAGTTATAAGCAGAACCCAGACAAAAGTGGATTCTCTCCCATCCTGTTAACTAAGAAGTGTGGTTGCAGAGAGAAATCTGTGCTGTCACCCCCATGTAAAATGTTGATCTCTGTTGTCCTAAAATGGTGGTCATACCTATTGTGGTAAATTAGCTGAATTCACCTTTCTATTGATTTTTAAAGAAATATCTGTTTCATTTAACTTTGGCAGATAAAGTGACCAACCATTTTTCCATTTTTGAATAAAACTTCACAGTACAATTGAAAAAACAGTGACAAATAACAAACAAAAGTAAATCATTTCTTTAAAAATTATAGGTTGTACTTGCAAAACAGTTCATCTACACGTGGGGTAGAGAACTACTGAATAAGAATGTATTTCAGCAACGAATAAAAGACTAATTAGACTGTAAGCATATATACTTGATTTAATTTTTAGTCATTTATTTTGTCTTAAAAAGCAAACTCCACCCCCTGTTCCCACCTCCCCTCCCCCCTTAGCTTTTTTTTCTTTTTAACATCTTTATTGGAGTATAATTGCTTTACAATGGTGTGTTAGTTTCTGCTTTATAACAAAGTGAATCAGCTATACATATACGTATATCCCCGTATCTCCTCCCTCTTGCATCTCCCTCCCACCCTCCCTATCCCACCCCTCTAGGTGGTCACCAAGCACCGAGCTGATCTCCCTGTGCTATGTGGCTGCTTCCCACTAGCTACCCCCCCCTTAGCTTTTGTTTCAGCTTTCCTGAGACGTAATAGTTTCCCATATGTAACTTCAAAGTAACAACTATTCACATGTATCGAGCATCTACCCTGTGCCCAGCATGGTGCTCAGTGCTGCCACTGAATCATCTCATTTAATCTTCACGCATACGAGGACACGGAGGCACAGAGGGCGGCTCTAGGCCGGCATTCTCGCACCACGCTCAGATTCCAAAGCCCTGGCTTGCGACACACCACAGGGCTCCATGACCCCACACGGGAGAAAACCGTCATCTCCAACCTCAAGAGCAAGCTGATGATCGGGAAGAGCACCTCCGCAAGCAACTGCATCTTGGACACCTTCTCTTTTCCCGTCTCCTCTTCTCCCCGGGGGAATCCTATCACTTGTCTTACCCTCAGTCCTGCGCTTGCGCTTGCTCATGCCAACACTTTCAACCCCCAAATGTTGCCTCGGACCTGCAGCTTCATTCCCTTGACGCCTCTTCCATGTCTACGCTGCCCATCTCCTACTTCCAGACCAAGCTTTCAATAATACATTTTTGGAATATTAAAAGCAGGGAAAATGCATTAATTACCACTACACGTGACAACGTGATGAATCTTACATACCTAATGTCAGCTAAAGAAGCAAGATAAAAAGAGAGCACAGTCTGTATTTCCAAATTAGAAAAATAATTAATGGTAACAGAATAATGGTTACCTTTGGGGAGGGCATGAAGGCAGCGTCGAGGTTATAGGTTCTGTCCTATTTTTAGATCTGGGTGCTGATTACACGGGTTTGTTTACTTAGTAAAATTTTAGCAAGCTATACAGTCATGATTTGTATATTTTTCTGAATTTGCTATATCTATTAAACATGTGGGCCCTCCAAATCACAGTTTTACTTTTAGGAAATTGAAACGACTTCATTATGTTTTGAATCCTGGAACAGAGTGTGCAAATTTTTCACATTTCTTTCCCCAATCTTAATAATAAACAACACGTGTGATGGGGAAAAAAATACATTTTCATCTCAGCTTAAAGTTCTACAACAGCTCCCACTGCCTCCAGGCCTAAAATCCAAGGTCCTGCTGACGGGCACCCTCCTGTTGGCCAATGTCAAGTCCATTGCTGCCCCTGCTCCAGCGGGGCTGCACCCCTCCCTTCTCGTCCCTAACTCTTCCTTCACCGGCATCCCAGCCCCCTTCCTGCTTCCTGTTCTCAGCTCCTCCTCTTCTCTCATGTCTCTGCGTAGGCTAACCTCACACCTTCAAATCCAAGGCCAGTTCAAATACCTCTAGAATGGGTTCCTCTAGAACCCGTCTCACAGGGCTGGGCACGAGGTTGTCTTTAAGTAAAGTCCTGTGGCTTTGGAATGTCTGGGTTTGGCAACACAAAAAAGAACGCAGAAGGTTGAGTACTGAAAACAAAAAAAGCCCTCTTCATGGTTTCTTTTCTGTCTTTCACCCCACGTTCATTAATATACACATGTCCTTCCAACTCCCCTAATCTTGGCAAATTGAAACTGCAGTTTTCTGAAACAAAGGTCACTTGCTCAGCTACAGATAAATAAAAATTCACAAGCGTTGCCAGGAAAATCAATACTGGTACTAAAAAATCTAAGTTGATAGTAAATTTTAGTTCCCCTTGCACATTGCTCAGGAATGTCACTATTTACTGGAAGCGCTGTAATATCAAATATTTCAGAAGGTTATTGATTTTGCCACTGAAGTGTGACTAAAGGGATAAATAAACTGCTGCTGGGGTCAATCGATCCATTTATCTTCACTGGTATTTTATAAAAAGTCAAAGTAGCATAAACTTTGATAAATAAATGTTATCATGAAAGAAATATTGCTGACATAAGGAGTGGAAGGAAGAAAGAACAGACAATTCTGCTTTCTGAAAGACACACAATTGGCTTAACATTTTAGCAGTTTTAATAATGGCTCCCTACATAGAAACATCCGTTTTCATCTGCTCTCCAACATCCACATGGGCCCACCAAGTGAAATTTTGAGCCACAGGGCCAGGAAGAATAGGGGCCACAAGTCAAGTCCTCATGAAACAGAAATGCAAGGAAAACAAAGTTTTGTTTGGTTTTGTTTTCCCATTTAATCAGAAAGTAACTACTAGAGTCTCTAAGGTAGAGAAATGTCTCTGGATATTTTGAAGGTATGTTTGGAAACGGCAGAGCTTATTTATATATTAAAAAAAAAAAAACAGAATGGGGCACACTCTGACGGCTTTTTAGGGCTTTACTGTGAAACCAGGCTGTACCAGTAACCACTTAACTGCACCACAATGATCCCATGAAGATTTCAATGCAAGGCCATGGGGAAACCACACCACGGTGGCTTTAAGAGGATATTAAGGCTCCTAAGGAATTTTAATTCAAGTGCAGGAAAAGTGGGAACCCTGTGAAGAGGCTATAGCTTACCATGAGAACTTACACTGGCCAGAAGATTTTATTGCAATTGTGTGAAGACAGCATGACCATCTTGTGATGGAACAAAATGATGATGATGAAAGTACACATGTTGATACAGTCATTTCAGCCCAATCATGACTTCAGTCAAATCCCCATCCCCCAGGGAGACGCACGGCTCTCAGGACGCATAGACTGCTAAATGATCATGAACTTGGTTTAGGTGATCTCGGAAAGGGCTCTCCAACTTTAAAATTTTTCCAATCCAAATCTCTCAGATTCAAGCCTGCTCTGGTTCTCTCCTCATTAACTACCGAGACCCCTTCAGCAATGCCTGATTTTTCTCCTTTCCTTCACACAGACCACGGTTGCCTTTAAAGACCCCTGCCTAAAAAGACACTTTTCATGGTCCTGTTGGAGAAAAGCCTGTTCAGCATTTGGTGAGGCAGCTAAAAGGAGCATCTCTCCCGGGGGGGCTGGTGCAATGCCCAGTACGACACAGTGGGCACCGCATACAATGCTATTTACTGACAGCAAGTGTCTGGGTGGCCAGACCAGGCCTGGGGTTCTCTAAGGGTCACAGGATGTTGGCAGTGTGGTTCTAACAGCTGCGAAAGCTACCCCAGGCAGGAACAGAGTGGTAGCCATGGGTACAGTCAAAGGGGGAAAGGCCCTCGATGAGAGGCTGTCTGGAAGCCTTGGACGCTCTCCACGAAATAGGTCTGGCACATTCTCGTGATGGCAGGTCACTAGAAAGTCCGCAGAGTGTACAATGCTCTTCAGTTTCCATCTCCTAACGAGCTGAAAGTAGAGGATTAGCCCCAGGCTTACAGAAATGCACGCCCCCATCCAATGGCAGCATCCCTCCTTGTCATTTGAAGGAACAGGATGCGTGTGTGCATGCATGTGTGAGTACGCACGCATGTGTGTGTATGCATGGGTGTGTGTATGCATGGGTGTGTGCACGCATGCCATCCAGCTATGAATTTACTGTAGTAAATCTCCCTGGTGTGATGGCACTAAAGAAATAGGGAAGGTTTTCTTGGATGGGGGCTTTCTTCTCTCTTCTCTGCCCTCCCAACTCTGCCCTCCCAAGTCCTTGTGAGGCATCCTGGACTTGCCTTCCCAATGCATTACGACAAATCAGTGAAGGCTTCTCTTCCTCTCCCAGGACACCGTCTACACATGAGTTATGTAGCCCAGCTGGAGAAAATCTAAACGTAATCCAGCAGAATGGGCTCTGTCCTGGTGCATGGGCCGTGAAGCCACCTGTGTTTCTCCATCCAGACTTCTCCCAGTCTCCAACAGGTGCTACAAAACCCTGCTGACTCTATGGCCAATGGAACATCTCCACTTGGTTCATCTTGGTCCCCTGCCCTAACCTGCTTTCCTTCATGTATTCACTTCCTCAAGGAATGGCACTGCCATCCTTCTGGCTGCCCAATCTGGGGACACGGTAGTCAGCCTCAATTTCTGCCCTCATTTTACCCCACAACTGATGCATTACAAACTCTTCCTGAAGACCTCTGATCTCTGCACACTCCTCTCCATCCCTGCAGTATCTAGTCTGCTCCAGCTTCCATTCCTTCTAATCTGACTGCAGCAGTTGCCTCCCGGCACGTGTCCCAGCATCCTGTCCGACTCCAGTGGGTTCTCTCACTGCAGCCGTAGTGATGTTTCCAAAGCACCATCTCATCACGTCTTTCCCCTACTGGAGACACTTTGATGGCTGTGCCCTTAGAAGCAAAGGCCAACTGCTCCTCACAGCTAAGAGGGCATTTCATGATCTGGCCCAGATGTACCTGCTCAATTCCTTTCACAATTCCTCCTTCCAGCCTCGTTCAGTCTCACCTACACATCTAGGTTTTGTAAATGTGTTTCCCGCTGTCCCTGTGCATCACCTACGTCTCTGCTTGGAGGAAATTTTCTCCTGAAATTTGAAAGGGAGGTCTCTCCTGGGTGCTCCTACAAAACTCTGTATGTGGTGGCCATTAATACTGTTCATAAAATAAAGACTTTACATGTATCTGGAACTATATTCGCTCATGACTGTTTAAACTATAAACTCATGCACTTAAAAGAGTATAAACTTTAATAAACAGTATAAATAATTTATAGCCCTATAAATTCTTAAAATCTTGAAGTCACATGCTACAATTAGTACTGACTTGTTCTGCATATACAATGGAGGAAATATTTCTCTTTTTACAGTCAGAGAAATAGAATATTTATTTAAAATCAATAAGTGATAAATTCTAATTCCCAGGGGGTGACTTTTCTGAATAATGTTTAAATATACACATATGCAGCATACTATGTGTTTGAGTAGAGTTAGCTGAATTCTGTTGACTCAGCTCAACAATGCAGGTGTACCTCATCAATGCAGGTGTACCTCATTTTACATGACAGGCATCCTTTGAAAACTGCACGCAACCTGAATTTCTGTGAATCAAAGTTGATTTTAAATGTCCCATTTGAGCAAATTCTATGGTAATTCCATGTTCAAAGGGAAGAATCACCTTCTAATTTAACTTTGAATAATCCAGACTTTCATAATTGGATTTACTTATAGCAATATTACAAAGTAATTAAATCGATTTTTGTCACAGAATAAAACATGAAGGAAAAAACCAGTAATGTAAGATATTTAGATACCCATTACCAACATCCTATATAATACAAACACTGAGATGATTAAGCGATCTTAAAAGCCTCTCATGCATAATGAAGGAAGAAATATCGGAAAGTTTAGTATTTACATCCTTCTGAATCCTATTTTATCTACTAATTAAAAAAATTTTTTTTCTCTCAATTTACAACTACCAAGAACACACAGAGCATTCTGGAGTGAAGCCGGTTTTTTTTCCCTCAGAGGCACAAAAATGAGTTTCTTGGAAGAATTATCTCAATTTTCTTCATAAATAAATATGAAATAGCTTCTTAGGCACACCAACATATATATGTATAATTGTAATTGTATCATTACACTCTATTTCGACAATTGTAAGATGCTGTCAATTGTGAGATGGACCACAATGCTGTGTTCCATTGAGAAAGAAAAACTTCTGTCAACCATATCATGACACATAATAGATTGTGAGACACACGCTAATTTCAGAGATGTTAAAATGTGAGAAAATGTGCATTTTGAAATCAATGATATACAGGAATCAAGTCCTTTCTGCTTTATCTCCAGCATTTGGAATAGTGCCTGGCAATAGTAAACATTCTATAAATATTTCTTGAGGGAAGGAAAAAGTAATAACATTTAAAACATAGAGAAATAAATATCTTGCATATAGGAAAATTATAGAAATGATGGGCACTGATCAAAGGTTTTAAAGGTTTTAAAGAGTAACAGTTGTTTTATTGTCTCTTCTTTTAAATTGTAGCTCAGGAAATTCGAATGATAACTCTTTATAAACTTCCATAAATAGATAACAATCAGGTTTAAAATATGCAAGTAAAATCATCTACAAATTTGATGAGATTTTTTTTTAACTAGATTTTAAAATGATCACCTTGCTATGCCATTCTGACATAGTTTGCAACACACTGTCCTCTGAATTTTACTTTAAGCTCATTACTTATATCAGACTTATCTCAAAGGTCTGGGTTATCTTAATGTGACCAAACACGCCTTAGATTATGTCTTTTTTTAATATATAAATTCATTTATTTCTACTTTTGGCTGCGTTGGGTCTTCGCTGCTGCACACAGGCTTTCTCTAGCTGCAGCAAGCGGGGGCTACTCTTCGTTGCGGTGCGCAGGCTTCTCATTGCGGTGGCTTCTCTTGTTGCGGAGCACGGGCTCTAGGCGCACAGGCTTCAGTAATTGTGGCTTGCAGGCTCTAGAGCGCAGGCTCAGTAGTTGTGGCGCATGGGCTTAGGTGCTCTGCGGCATGTGGGATCTTCCCGGACCAGGGCTCGAACCCGTGTCCCCTACACTGGCAGGCGGATTCTTAACCACTGCGCCACCAGGCAAGTCCCTTAGATTATGTCTTGAATGCTGTCAATAAGAATGGGAAGATGCCCTATTTCACAACTGCTGACGACTTGCTGACGCTGCCGATCACAAACCCCCTCAATGTATTTCATGAACAGTTCTTCCCCTAGTATATTTCTTTTAGGTTAGCTGACATCCTTTTAAGATATTCCCAGCAGAGAGCACTTTTATAAATGAAGAGAGTTCCATAACTTCTCATTTGTTGCTTAAATTGGCTACGTTTTAGTTAATCACTTTACACACCTTCTTTACGAATTTCGTCCTTCGTCTGAAAACTTCCCTTTTCCTCCCACTTGTTCTGCCTTCACGGGCTCACGAGTATGAAACCAGACATTGGTAATGTCATCTCTGATAGTTCTGCCATCTGATGGTCCACCGGCAATGGAAGCTACGGCTTTCCCAAGCCTTGATCTTCATGTATAAATGCCAGGTCCACTAGGTCTGAAGTAACTCTGTCTCCTCTGTACTCAATACACAATGCAAAACAGGGTCTGGACTCTGGAGAATAACAGAGCAAGGTCACCGTGTTCTATCTTCACAATAAAATGCACATCTCCCATTAAATGTCAAATCCTTCATTTCTAAAGGTTGCATAGGACAGTATTTATAAAAGAATTCCACTTGGTAAAATTGAGAGGACAGGGAAGAGGTCCTATCCAAAAATACACTCTGGCTTGGGGCCCTTTTCGTTTGATTTTGCATTAATTTATTTTACACCCTTTTCTCTCAATATCTTGGCAGGCAAACACTGGTTGATACAGCAGTCTCAGGCCCTGAAATCGGAAATATTGGGTTGGCCAAAAAGTTCATTTGGGGTCTTCCATACGCTGTTACAGAAAAACCCAAATGAACTTTTTGGCCAACCCAATTCTTTCATGCTCTGTTTTAGCGGCCTTGTAGAGTTTTCAGTTACGAGAGGGCTTTCTTTTTTATTGATACATTTTCAGTGCAAGCAACACCAGTAGCAATGTTTCCCTATCTTTTTCACCATTTTGTTTCTTCAGCAATCAACTTTGCCTTGGCCTCCTCCGCTGGACTCCCCAGGTATCCCTCTTTCCGCTTTGGAGGGGGAAAGAAGGTCCCAAATGACCGTGGCCAGTTCTACAAGACTGTCTGGATCACTAACATAATCTGGTTGGTCCTCTTTCCTAGGTGCCTTTTAGGGTCTAGAATTCCAGGCCTCCCCACACCCCTAGTGCCTGCATCCCTGCCTGCGGCCATGCTGGTCGGCTGCTCCAGCATGATGCCCAGGTAGCTGGTGCCCCACCGGCCTGCCTTCCCTTTCCTCCACTCTCCTCTTTGCTGCTGCCCCCCCTGGCTTCTTCCCTTTCCCTCCACGCCCCCTGGCTTCCCCCTCTGGGCTGTCACTCTCCTGCATTTGCTCCTCCCACTCTCTCTACCACTGTGGTCTCCACACTGGGGCAGCCCATAAACCACGCTCCCCCGTGGCCCACGTTCGAGGGATGGAACTGTGCTGCCTACGACTCTGCAGGGCATCTGACGATGGCGTGCCATCCAGCAAGTTCTGCCGTTCCTTCTCCCTGCTGGCACCCAAGTCTTCAAGGAGTTGCCCTGAAGATGCTTGTTCAAGTTCCTGCCAGCCTAACTCTGCTCCTTTGGGGAAAAGCTGCCACTGAAACTTACATAAGAGCCCTCTTAGTCTTGGAAACCCTCCACACGTAAGGGCAAAGTCAGTGCTCGGCACACCTGCCTCACGTTCATGCACAAAATGCTTCATGCCTGCCCCTCTGCCCTCCCGCCCTCCCTCCCTCCCTCTCTCTCTCCCTCTCAGAAATCAAGATCCTCTCGTCAGTTATTGCTTCTTCTCTTACCATCTCAGATGTCGATTATTGTAAAGTGCCAAGGAGGAATGGCCCCAGTGAATTGTTCCCTTTGCTCTCGGCGTGTTTATTCCTGGCTCAGACCCACGAGAGAGATGCTTCATGTATTCCACGGCATTGACACAAACAGCAGTATAAGGCTTTTGTTGCCATTTTATAGTTTAAAAACTATAACAGATATTCATGAGTTTAATTTAACTGTCTACTTCCTACCAGCCATGCTTGTTAAGGGCTGCAATAAACCAACAGAAAAAATTAAGCGCTTTACTTCCTCACATCCCAAGTAATAGATTATGTGAAGAGGTCCACATTACAGATTCAGTTGGTACTCACACCAGTGGCGTAGATCCTAATGACTCCATTTGGTATTCCTACAGATGTTGTCATGTATCATGCCTTCCACTGCCATCAGAGAAACAGGCCCATTCACTGTTTTTTTTTTTTATTCCCAATTCTCTGTGTTGGATAAATAAGCTGATAATCTTTGTGGTGCACAATAAAAAAATATTAAAACCAGGCCTGACTAATGTGTGTCTGGAGACATAAGAAGAAAAACTTTTTAAAGTCCCAGCCCCAGAATACTCCGACTTCTTCCCTACTACTCCATCCAGTTGATTTTTAGGCATTCTTACATTTCTGGATGGCATTCCAAACAATGTGAATATAAAATGCTCTAATTTGCATCTGAAGCCTTTAACTGTGTTCTTTAATCACACCATTTATTCATGTGATTGGCCTAAGAACTCCACAAACCCCATGTTATAGGTGAGGAAACTAAAGCCAAGAGACGTTAAGAAGCATCCTTGGCAGGCACAGAACCAGGAGGACACGGCGGAGCTGGGCTTCAGACCTACACTCTGCGACTACCAAGTGGGTGCTTTATGTCAGCCCCAAACATAACCCTACTCCTGTCTATTTGGGATGGTCAGCTGTATGTGTCAGCTCGGCTAGGCTGCAGGCCCCAGTTTCTCAATCAAACAGTCATCTAGGTGTGAAGGTATTCTGTAGATGCTGTTAACATCCACAGTCAGCCGACTTTATACAAAGAACATTGGCCTGGATAATCTAGGTGGGCCTGACCTAATCAGTTGAAAGGCCTTAAGAGAAGAAGTGAGGTTTCCCTGAAGAAGAACAAATGCCACCAGTTCCACTGGGGGGTTACAGCATTAGCATCTGCCCAAGAGTTCCCAGCCTGCTCTTCCTGATGGCCTGCCCTATGAATTTGTACTTGCCTAGCCATTCCCCAAAACTGCATAAGCCAACTCTTTGCAATACTTACTAATGGTTAAGGGGCTGTTATGTGCCAATACTGTGCAGGGCCCTCAAGTCATATACTACATGCCAGGCAAATATTTGACGCACCATATTCTTGAATATCAACCTCCCCTAACCCCTTAATTGCAAGCATTTAATTCTATTTCTCCTTTTGTAACTTAGGGCTCCTTTTTCCTTAATGGAAGCATATCCTTCAAGGATATCCTACTTATATACTTGAAGTCACTCATGTGTTTATCATGTCGTTGATAAAAAGATGTTAAAATTAGGTAAAATCTGTGTAATCTGCCTAACACTAGCCCAGTTCTGTTGCACTGTGTACAATTTTACTATTTTACGTAATTAACAAGTTCATGCAAAACTCAGTCATTCTTTGTGCAAGATTATAGTGAAGTATTTCTAGTAGTACCAAAATATTACTCCTTAGACACTGGTTTAGAAAAGCCTATTCTTCTCTTCAGGTTAAGTAACCCACACTCCCTGAATGCTTCACTGTGAATCATGCACCCAGTCTGGCAATTACTTCATTTGCTTGCCTGTGGAGCTTTTACTATTCATTCTTTCTCATCCTAAGTAGCTAACATTGGATTCAGCCTTCTAATAAGAGATTCTGAATTGTTGAGGAATGCTGCTTTTAATAGGAAACAAATATTTACCAACCACCTTCAGCCTTCGGTTTACTATATCCATCCTTACACTACTACAGCTCAACTGTTCATTCTCCTCCTTCTACGCAGAGAGGGACCTGGTTCCTTCCTCTCCATCTTAAGTCAAACGAATGAGGACTGGACTTATGACCACGTGATGCTTACAGCTTATCTGTCTGCCTACCTGACCCTTGTTTCTATTCATGTGGCCTGTACTTGCCCATTTTCTCCCATTTCCCATAATAATTTTGAATCTGTGTTGGCCATTGTACCTCCTGCTTACCAGTCTAAAACCAATAAGAAGTCATCTATGCGCCACTGAACTTAACTCTCAATCCTTCACTTATGTCGCTGATCAAAAGATGTTTAAAAATGATCTTTTCATGTACAGCAGCAGCAATACGTTCAATCTGAGATGAACTTCAGAAAATAAAATGTGCTGATCTGGATTAAAAGGAACACAACCGCAATGCTATGCTCTGCCACAGAGACTACCCGCTAAATATTAATTGCATTAAGATGATTATTCAGGAGAAAAGCACTCAATGCTTGATTTGGAAATAAACATACTTCTGTTCAGGCAATGATAAAAAACTATCCTCTCATTATTTATTCACTAAGTATTGTTAGTTAACAATTTTATTGTTCAATTGCTTTCATTCCCAAGCATATTTTTTAAAACTATACTTGATTAATCATTTAAAATACTGTATTATGTAGTAGCATTTGGATACTGTATTAAAGCATTAAAGGAAGATCTAGACAGGGAAGAGGTAAAGCAGCAGTAACTCATCCCCTACCACCACTGTACCATATTTTAGCATTTGGATCACTATATGCACAAAGGGGTGACACAAAAACATCTAGATGAAAATTTATAGTTATTGCAAGGACGTTATAAACAATCTTGTCGTCTGTATCACTGTCTACGAGAATATATAGGAATAACGTCTCTTGGACCACAATGTGAGGAAAGTCTCTGCTTCTCCTAAGTGACTGAGTTCATATTTAAGGTCAAATGACCCTTGAAGCCCCTCAAGTTTCCCTTCTCACTTTGGTTGCTAGAAATCTCAGAGTCAATTTAGAGGCTACTTTTACTTACTAATGATTGTATGCATTTTGGTAAGTTACCTTATACCCATCTCTGAATAAGAGACCTATGAGTAGCATTGTGGTTTGGCAGACTAAGTTAAATATGATCATTTCAGGAGCTCTGAATGACTTTGCTGTTTGGCAGAGCAAACCACTTAATTAGAGCTAACATCACATATGTCTCCAAATAATGATTAGGGACTCTACAATTCCTTCCTCTTTATCCAAGGCTACTCTGATGATTGGTGAAGTTTAACTGAAAAAATCTTAAAAAGAATGCTTTTACATAAATGTTAAGAAATGTTAAGAAAGGGATTTTTAAAAAGCTTTTGATTTGTGTGCACAGTATAATAACCCAGTGCAGCGTCTGAGTCAGAGCTGCTGGGCTCTGGGCTTCCTGGAGTGGAGCATATTAGTCCATTTATTCTGCCAGCAGTCTGATGCTTTGTCTTTGACAGTGGATTGCAGGAGGTGTGGCATCAAGGGTCTAGGTGATTTTGTGTGTGGCTATCACATGCCAATCTCCTTCAACCATTGATCTATCATTTCTGTGTGTTACTTTTTATAAGCCTGAGAACGTATCAAGATTTAGTACAAAAAAATTTTTTATAAGAAAAAGAATACTCTCAAAAACTCAGTAGAAATTGGAAATTACAGACTACCTCAAGAGATGAAACTGTTTTCGTCAAACGTTTATGCCCGTTTCAAGGCTTGCTCTTTTTATGTTCACTCAGACAGGCAGGACAAAGGATTTGGGTCTGGCAGCTAGTACTGACATGGCAAAATTCCAAGCAGGAAGGTTGAGTAGTCATTAGGGGTTTCCTGTGCCCCAAGATTCATACTGAAATTTACAGATCAACACTTAAACTACATATAAAAACAGATCGTAAGTGATGTATTATGTATTAATGCAAAATGTTCCTTAAAAAAAAATAAGCTGCTATACCTGGCAGCAGCTATCATACCTGCCATCATCCACCTGAAAGGATGCTGAGTGGTACCTGAATGGGGTGAACTGAGTTATGGCAGACAAGGGGCTGGAAGAGGAGACCTGTGTGCCTGGGAAATGTGCACCACAAAGGCAAAACCCAACACCTGGGCTAGGCGGTGAAGAACCCCACATTGTCAGGGCTGGGATGTGAAATTCCAAGAAGCACTGGGTACTTGAAAACAATTTAACACGTTTAAAAGTTCTGGATGGTAAAGGTTAACTTCTCTGTTGATTCACCAGGACTGTCTTGTTGAGTTGCCAGAACTTACAAGCACAAAATAATGACTGGCAAGGGAATGCGCCCCAATGAAAGAGAGGAACAGGGGCTTCCCTGGTGGCGCAGTGGTTGAGAGTCTGCCTGCTAATGCAGGGGACATGGGTTCGAGCCCTGGTCTGGGAAGATCCCACATGTCGCAGAGCAACTAGGCCCATGAGCCACAGCTACTGCGCCTGCGCGTCTGGAGCCTGTGCTCCGCAACAAGAGAGGCTGCGATAGTTAGAGGCCCACGCACCGCGATGAAGAGTGGCCCCCGCTTGCCACAACTAGAGAAAAAAAGCCCTCACACAGAAACGAAGACCCAACACAGCCAAAAAAAAAAAAAAAAAAAAGAGAGGAACAGTTCACCTGCATCAAGGATAGGAGCCTCAGACACAGCATTCTGTGGCACGTGGAAGTAACTCAGAGATCAGTGGGATAATATATTGCTCTTCAGCACCAAAGAGGGCAAGGCTACATTCACGTTACTAAGGAATCTAAGGAATAGGGAACCCTGGTTTCTCCACGTGATTAGCCTGTAAAAGGAAGGCTGCTCTATTTATTAATGTAAGAACCTAGCATTATGAGAGGCTTACGGCAGAAACCTACCGTGACCCACGGGAGAATGTTTGCCCAGGAAACTAACGATCAATAGTTCTGTACTGTATTTAACTACAGTTTTATGCTTGATGACAAACACGGTCCATAAATGTCGCTTGCTAATTTGCATGGGCAAAAATTATTAGCCAAAAGTCACACGAGGCATGCGTGCTTGCAAATACCACGTGACTGATTACAATATGTCTTCATATTTATAACTCTGCTGTATGTTCCCATTAAGACCCTGTAAATTACTTCTCTGCACCACTGATTATGAAGACTTTTCTTCATTAGGGTAGCTTCCAATCACACAGACTTTCAAAAGGTCATATTTTTAACCTGAATAAATGTAGTTGTGTTTCTCACCAAATGATCCCCTGAAAATCAGAAATCACTAGGGTACGGAAGAGACCTGGGGCTACGCATTTAATCAGGAAACAATACATTTACTGAAGGGCAAATACTCACAGGTCATACATCCCCAAATGATAACACAGGGAAACAAATTCCTAGTTTATGGTTTCTGTACTAGGGATTGATTTTTGCTCTGCCAACATCACACATCCATGAGCAAAATAAATCATGATGGGTATTTTAGCCACTAAGAAGTTTCAAGGTGTTACTTAAATAATTACGTTAAACAAATACTGAACTCCTGGTAGTCTTTTTTTCTCACAGGTGTATGTGTTATCTATGTGAATCTTTGTGTGTATATGTGTGTGTGTGTGCATTCTAATACTGAACAAAAAAGTAAATATATTGTGGATAATAAGAACAAGGTTTCTCCCTGTCAGAAAAGGGAGCTATGAATACAGAAAGAGAGACGACTAGAATTATCTTTGTGGAATTGGATTGGAATTAGAGGTATCAGTATGAACCCTAATTTTTGTTAGATAGAAAGGTAGATAAATAAGATGGATGATAGATGTTAGATAATGAAGTAGTTACAGATGTGTGTATGTATATGTATATATGTATATTTTATATATCTGTTTTAATATAGTATTATTATACAGATAGACAGATATATCATCTAGTAGCTTTGTCGAAGGGCCTAGTAGCAATGAGTACACACAGTGCCCAGATCTTGGTTTCTAAAAACCATTTCTGCAATAAACAAAACCAGGGCTGCCTGGAGAAATGGCTGATTCCATTTCTGGGGTTGGGGAATTACAAAATGATCCTTGAACATTGTGCTGTACCAGAAAAAGTAATAATGAGGAATAATGAGGATATGTCAGATGTAAAAAAGTCAGCTTGAAGGGAATCCCACTGCCCAAATCTAGGATAATTTGAGCACTGAAATAATATGAATAATCAGTTATAAACCACTGAATAAAAGAAAAATCCATGAATTCATATTGGTTAAATAAAGTAGAAAGGAAGCTCTTCCTTACAGAGGAATGCCAACTAATAAATGTAGTGGTAATTATGCAATTGGAAAACCACCATCTGGCAAGCACCACTATAATAACTGATTCAGGCAAGAATTATCAATGGACGCTAAAACTATTGAGTGAAAGCTTGATGATAAATAAGGTGTTGACATGGTCTCAAAGATACTTATTGATACTACTCATTAATAATTCCAGTGGAGAAACCTGATAGATACCACCTTAACCAAGTGGTGATGTTCACACCACCAGTAACAGGAGAAATTGACATCAAGGACCTCTGGACGTGATGTTTTGAGGATGAACAGCACCCCTACGATGGCATTCCTACCAAGAACACAAAACTTGAATCTAATCATTGGAAAACATTAAACAAACCTAAATTGATGAACAGTCTATAAAAGACTGGGCCTCTGGTCCTCAAATGTCGAGGTCAGGAAAGACAAAAGGAACTGAGGAACTGATGCCTATTAAAGGAGCCTAAAAAGACATGTCAACTAAATGATCTTAAAGTGGATCCTGGACCAGAAAAAGAAAGAGAGACATCATTAGGACAATTTGAGAAATTAAAAATAAGGTCTGGAGATTATAGCATTGTATTAATTTTAAATCCCTAATTTTGATCACTGTACTGTGGTTATAATAAGAGAATGTTCTTTCTTTTGGGGGAAATATACACCAAAGTATTTAGGAATAAATAAGCATCATGTCTGCAACTTATTATCAAATGTCCAAAAAAAATTGTATGTACATATGCCAATGTATTTTATATTATACACACATACAGGAAGCAAAGTGAGGAGAAGCAAAGGGAAGGGAAGAGGAGGGGAGGGAAGGGAAAGGGAGGGGAGGAGAGTAAAAGAGAAAAATAAAGAAATGTGGTTAATGTTTGGGGAATCTGAGTGAAAGGCGTAAGGGAATTCCTTGACTCTTCTTGCAACTTTTAAGGATGAAATTATTTCAAAGTGAGTGTCTTAAAATTATACAGATATGGAAAGATGAAAAATATTCACTTAATAATGGAACAGGTTAATTAAAATGCTATATATTAACTTCTAACAGTAGTTAAAATGAAAAAAAACATAGAACCACATGGACCAATAGGGATAGATGTTGAAATCATGTCAAGCGAAAAAGGCAAGTTAGACAATGTCATGGACAGTTCAGTATCATTTATGCAATTTAAAACACATATGGGAAATATGACCGTTAAGTTATTTAGTGAAATTCTTAATAATTTTTTTAACATGGGGTCCTACATTTTCATTTTTCCCTTTCTCAAATTATGTAGCCCCATAAATTATTATAATATTTTATTTCTTTCATAAAGAATAACCAAAATGAATTAGTTATTTCTGGATAGCATGTATCCAGGTGTTTACTATATTATTCTATGTACTTTTCAGTATTTCAATTTTTTTTTTCAAGTTAAAAAGTATCTTAAGCTCATCTTAAGATGCTAATATAGCCTGTGGTGATAAAACTAGAAAAAAGCAGCAAAAGCAACCTGATATTCAACATTTCAAAGTTTTTTTTAAGGTTTGTTATATTTATTTTTCTATAATTTACATTTAAGGAAAAATAATGTCACTTATATAAAAACATAGTTATATGATAAATCCCTTGATTTTCTCTTCCAACCAAACTGCTCCTCCTACTTTCCTATAAATAAGATCTAGAACCACACTGATAAGAGAATCCTGCTAACTTAGTGTTTTGTATATTTCAGATATATCATAGGCTAAAAACTGGGTAGTTTGGAATATACATGGCTCCATGGATTTGTGTCTCATCCCAGAAGCAGAACCATTAACATCTCTATCCAGTCACTTCCCTCTACATAAACAGAGCAGTTTAACAGCTGGCCTTTCCTGTTTTCCCTATTCATTTCCCCTGCAACTTTAGTTCTGTCTTTTGCATTCTTCCTTGTTTTTCTTACTGCCAGATGTCTTTGCTACTCAGGATTTAGTTTAATTTGCCTCTTACCTCACACTTTCACCTGATTTCACTTCTACAGCATCTACTTCTGCTTCATATTTGCAGCCATTCTTGATGTGGTCACCAAACCATCCCTCTCTCTTTACAACAGCTTTTCAAAGTTGAGCTGCCCTAAACTCGAGTTTAGTTTATAAGAAAAATTCTCTGCTTAAGTATACTCTTCCCTTATCTGAATCCTCTGCATACACTTCTCTGCTGAAACATTATCTCTTCAAAAGTTTTCTTTAACCACCCCAACCATGATCCCTCCCTTCCTTCCTAGCCCATCACTCCATCCCCTCACTTTATTTTTATCACAGTACCCACTACTCTGAAACTCTCTCATTTATTTATGTAGTTAGGCATATAATACTCTCCTTCATTAGAAATAAGCCCTGGGAGGTAAGGGGCTCTACATCCCTTGTCCTCTGCTATATATCCAGCACCCAAAATGGGACTTGGCACACAGCAGGCATCTAATGTCTATTGAAAAAATGAACTTAGAATGAGAGGTAGAGAGAAAGAGAGAAGGATTTGCAGAGACAGAGAAGGGAGGTACAAAAATGTCCATGCTTTTGGAACAAGCTCAGAGCAAGACTTTTGCAAGAGCCTGCAGGATGCCCAGAACAGCTTAAGCACAGACTTGGAGGAAGCTAGTGACACCTCGGTCCTTGGAAATCCCACTCTCCAATCGTGCCCTTAGCAGACTCACCCTGGCAAGGCTCCCTCAGGGAATGATGAGCTCCACTTCAAATGCAGCAACTCCCTGGGTCATCAATTCCAGTCACCTCAAATCTGCACTTCAGGGGGAGACTGTGAGAGAACCTCGTCCTTCAAGGCCAGAAGGCAAAGACACCTGCACAAGTGAGCGCCTGACCCTTAATGCCAGGGATTCCCTGATGCCACCTCCTGAAGACCAGAACTGCCAGAGATTTCTAGAAGATCTGCACCTCTGCATGTCTCTGCTCTGTTCATCCTGCTCCCTGTTTCTCAGACCCCTGACCTCCAAGGCCTGGCATGAGCTTACCTTCATACAACCTGCCCTAACTCCTGGAGCCCACTGTATAGGCAGGGTGCTGGCAGACTGGGTAAGTTAGGACCAGGCAGATGAGAGTTTAACAGAGGGACTACTGCCTGCCCCATTGTAGTGGACAGGGAACCACAGGCCTGAGGTTAGGAACACAAGGAAGTAGTGACTACTCCTTGGCCTGAAGGGCTGGAGCCCCCTTAGCAAAGAGGAGGTGGGCGGGGAGGGGAGGAGATGGGACCTCACTCTTCTCCCTCCCTCTGATCTCCCCATTGGCTGAGCTCAACTGGAAGCCAAAGGGCAGGAGAGCCTGATGCAGTTCTCAGAGGTGAGCTTCCTTGGCAATAAGTGGTTGGGGGCAGAGGAGTGGATTTGGGAGAAGCAAACACAAGACCCTCCGAATACTCACAATCCTTGCCCTGCTTGACACGCTTACAAGGAGCGCACAATTATACCCTGTCTTGCTTGAGTTCTACCCTTGTTTCCTGTGTTCCAGCCTTGTCTCTCTTGGCTAGACGCTAAGGTCTTCAGGGGAAGGGACCATATATTACTTTTCCTGCACCCCCTAAAGAGTTTGTCATATAATCATATATCATAAAAATTCAGTGATTATATGACAAATTACTAAATACACCGTCAGATTTTCTGATATTAAAAAATAACCAAAAAGTGTCAGAATTTACAAGACTCTGATTATATGTGATAGCAATGGGTATCTATCTCATTAATGGTAGCCAGAATTCTGTACCAGCTAATATATATTTCTACACAAGACACAACATTACCTAGTAAGGAAAGTAAATGATGACAGTAGTTTGCTATGTACAAAGAAACTGCATTATCTGCTCCACAAAAAGCACGAAAAAATTTCTGTTGGCTATTTATTACTTGGACATTATATGAAAATACTACAGAAATAAAAAGTCTAGGAAGAGAAAAAATCCTAACAAATTCTTACAGAACTGAATAGTAATATGCTAGTGCAAATCAATTCTGATACAAAAAAGGAGGAAAGAAGAAAACCAGCTTTTCTCTCTTTCAGTGTAGTTTTCAAAAGGGAATAAGTAATTTACTGTTCCTTCAACCAAGCAATTCTCCCCTATTATTTGAAAAGTATATTCTAATTGCAGTTAACAAAATAAGATACAGAGTCTTGTTCTTTCTTTCTTTTTTTTTTCTGGCTTGCCCTTTACATTGCTGGGTATCTTCTGATGATGAGCATGGTGATTCACAAGGCATAAAGTTTTCAGAGCATCTTCATCTAGCTTTGGAGACAATGAGGAAAAGGCAAAGTTTGAAACATTCCGGGAATATCCCGGGCCATTTAACAAAATTTAAATTAGACTACTACTACATCGCATTTCATGCTCTTAAAAATCTACTGAGGGAGAGACCTTCAAGATGGCGGAAGGAGTAAGACGTGGAGATCACCTTCCTCCCCACAAGTACATCAGAAATACATCTACATGTGGAACTGCTCCTACAGAACACCTACTGAACACTGGCAGAAGACCTCAGACTTCCCAAAATGCAAGAAACTCCCCACGTACCTGGGTAGGGCAAAAGAAAAAAGAAACAACAGAGACAACAGAATAGGGACGGGACCTGCTCTGGGAAGGAGCTGTGAAGGAGGAGAAGTTTCCACACACTAGGAAGCCCCGTCACTGGCGGAGACGGGGGGTGGCGGAGGGGGGAAGCTTCAGAGCCACGGAGGAGAGCTCAGCAACAGGGGTGCGGAGGGCAAAGCGGAGAGATCGCTGCTGACCAGCACTCACCAGCCCGAGAGGCTTGTCTGCTCACCCGCCGGGGCGGGCGGGGGCTGGGAGCTGAGGCTCGGGCTTCGGAGGTCGGATCCCAGGGAGAGGACTGGGGTTGTCTGTGTGAACACAGCCGGAAGGCACCTAGTGCACCACAGCTAGTGGGGAAGAAGTCCAGGAAAAAGTCTGGAACTGCCTAAGAGGCAAGAGACCATTGTTCCGGGGTGCGCGAGGAGAGGGGATTCAGAGCACCTCCTAAATGAGATACAGAGATGGGCGCGAGCTGCGGCTATCAGTGCAGAACCCAGAGACAGGCATGAGACGCTAAGGCTGCTGCTGCCGCCACCAAGAAGCCTGTGTGCAAGCACAGGTCACTCCCCACACCGCCCCTCCCGGAAGCCTGTGCAGCCTGCCACTGCCAGGGTCCCGTGATCCAGGGACAACTTCCCTAGTAGAACACATGGCGCGCCTCGGGCTGCTGCAACGTCACAACGCCTCTGCCGCCACAGGCTCTCCCCACATCCGTACCCCTCCCTCCCCCCGGCCTGAGTGAGCCAAAGCCCCCGAATCAGCTGCTCCTTTAAACCCGTCCTGTCTGAGCGGGAACAGACGCCCTCAGGTGACCTACACGCAGAGGCAGGGCCAAATCCAAAGCTGGACCCCAGGAGCTGTGCGAACAAAGAACAGAATGGGAAATCTCTCCCAGCAGCCTCAGGAGCAGCGGATTAAATCCCCACAATCAACCTCATGTACCCTGCATCTGTGGAATACCTGAATAGACAACAAATCATCCCAAAATTGAGGTGGCAGACTTAGGAAGCAACTGTAGACTTGGGATTTACTTTCTGCATCTAATTTGTTCCTGGTTTTATGTTTATCTTAGTTTAGTATTTAGAGCATATTATCACTGGTAGCTTTGTTTATTGATTTGGTTGCTGCCTTCCTTTTTTTTGTATATATATATATTTGTGTGTATGTGTGTGTGTGTGTGTGTGTGTGTGTGTGTGAGTGTGTATGTGTATGCTTCTTTGGGTGATTTTGTCTGTATAGCTTTGCTTTTACCATTTGTCCTAGGGTTGTCTGTACGTTTTTTGTTTTTTGTTTGTTTTTTTTTTTACTATAGCTGTTAGCACTTGTTATCATTGGTGGATTTGTTTTTTGGTTTGGTTGCTCTCTTCTTACTTTTTTTTAAATTAATTTTTAATATAAAATTTTTTAATGATAGTTTTTTATTTTAATAACTTTATTTTTCTCTTTCTTTCCTTTTTTCTTTTTTTTCCTCCCTTTTCTTCTGAGCCATGTGGCTGACAGGGTCTTGGTGCTCCAGCCGGGTGTCAACCCTGAGCCTCTGAGGTTGGAGAACCAAGTTCAGGACATTGGACCACCAGAGACCTCCCAGCCCCACATAATATCAAACAGCAAAAGCTCTCCCAGAGATCTCCATCCCAACGCTAAGACCCAGCTCTATTCAACTACCAGCAAGCTACAGAGCTGGACACCCTATGCCAAACAACTAGCAAGACAGGAACACAACCCCACTCATTAGCAGAGAGGCTGCCTAAAATTATAATGCGGTCACAGACACCCCAAAGCACACCACCAGACGCGGTCCTGCCCGCCAGAAGGACAAGATCCATCCTCATCCACCAGAATACAGGCAACTAGTCCCCTCCACCAGGACGCCTACACAACCCACTGAACCAACCTTACCCACTGGGGTAGACACCAAAAACAATGGGAACTACAAACCTGCAGCCTGTGAAGAGGAGACCCCAAACACAGTAAGTTAAGCAAAAGGAGAAGGCAGAGAAATACACAGCAGATGAAGAAGCAAGGTAAAAACCCACCAGACCAAACAAATGAAGAGGAAATAGGCAGTCTACCCGAAAAAGAATTGAGAGTAATGATAGTAAAGATGATCCAAAACCTTGGAAATAGAATAGAAAAAATACAAGAAACGTTTAACAAGGGCTTAGAAGAAATAAACGGCAAACAAACAATGATGAACAACACAATAAATGAAATTAAAAATTCTCTAGAAAGAATCAATCAATAGCAGAATAACTGAGCAGAAGAACAGATAAGTGACCTGGAAGATAAAATAGTGGAAATAACTACCACAGAACAAGGAAAAAAGAATGAAAAGAATTGAGGACAGTCTCAGAGACCTCTGGGACAACATTAAACGCACCAACATTCGAATTACAAAGGAAGAAGAGAAAACAAAAAGGGACTGAAAAAATATTTGAAGAGATTATACTTGAAGACTTCCCTAAAATGGGAAAGGAAATAGTCAATCAAATCCACGAAGCACAGAGAGTCCCATACAGGATAAACCCAAGGAGAAACACGCCAAGACACATATTAATCACACTATCAAAAATTAAATACAAAGAAAAAATATTAAAATATTAAAAGCAGCAAGGGAAAAGCAACAAATAACATACAAGGGAATCCCCATAAGGCTAACAGCTGATCTTTCAGCAGAAACTCTGCAAGACAGAAGGGAGTGGCAGGACATTTTTAATGCGATGACAGGGAAAAACCTACAATCAAGATTACTCTACCCAGCAAGGATCTCATTCAGATTCGACAGAGAAATTAAAACCTTTACAGACAAGCAAAAGCTAAGAGAATTCAGCACCACCAAACCAGCTTTACAACAAATGCTACAGGAACTTCTCTAGGCAGGAAACACAAGAGAAGGAAAAGACCTACAATAACAAACCTGAAACAATTAAGAAAATGGTAATAGGAACATACATATCGATAACTACTTTAAATGTAAATGGATTAAATGCTCCAACCAAAAGACAGAGACTGGCTGAATGGATACAAAACCAAGACCTGTATATATGCTGTCTACAAGAGACCTACTTCAGACCTAGAGACACATACAGACTGAAAGTGAGGGGATGGAAAAAGATATTCCATACAAATGGAAATCAAAAGAAAGCTGCAGTAGCAATTCTCATATCAGACAATATAGACTTTAAAATAAAGACTATTACAAGAGACAAAAAGGACACTATATAATGATCAAGGGATCAATCCAAGAAGAAGATACAACAATTGTAAATATTTATGCACCCAACATAGGAGCACCTCAATACATAAGGCAAATGTTAACAGCCATAAAAGGGGAAATTGACAGTAACACACACATAATAGGGGACTTTAACACCCCACTTTCACCAATGTACAGATCAGCCAAAATGAAAATGAAATAAGGAAACACAAGCTTTAAATGATACATTGAACAAGGTGGACTTAATTGATATTCATAGGACATTCCATCCCAAAACAACAGAATACACTTGAGAATTCTTCTCAAGTGCTCATGGAACATTCTCCAGGATAGATCATATCCTGGGTCACAAATCAAGCCTTGGGAAATTTAAGAAAATTGAAATCGTATCTAGTATCTTTTCCAACCACAATGCTACGAGACTAGATATCAATTACAGGAAAAAATCTGTAAAAAATATAAACACATGCAGGCTAAACAACACGCTACTTAATAAACAAGAAATCACTGAAGATATCAAAGAGGAAATCAAAACATACCTAGAAACAAATGACAATGAAAACTTGATGACCCAATACCTATGGGATGCAGCAAAAGCAGTTCTAAGAGGGAAGTTTATAGCAATACAATCGTACCTGAACAAACAAGAAACATCTCAAATAAACAACCTAACCTTACACCTAAAGCAATTAGAGAAAGAAGAACAGAAAAACCTCAAAGTTAGCAGAAGGAAAGAAATCATAAAGATCAGATCAGAAATAAATGAATAAGAAATGAAGGAAACAATAGCAAAGATCAATAAAACTAAAAGCTGGTTCTTTGAGAAGATAAACAAAATTGATAAACCATTAGCCAGACTCACCAAGAAAAAAAGGGAGAAGACACAAATCAACAGAATTAGAAATGAAAAAGGAGAAGTTACAACTAACACTGCAGAAATACTAAGGATCATGAGAGATTACTACAAGCAACTATATGACAATAAAATGGACAACCTGGAAGAAATGGACAAATTTTTAGAAAAGCACAACCTTCCGAGACTGAACCAGGAAGAAATAGAAAATATAAGCAGACCAAACACAAGTACTGAAATTGAAACTGTGATTAAAAATCTTCCAACAAACGAAAGCCCTGGACCAGATGGCTTCACAGGTGAATTCTATCAAACATTTACAGAAGAGCTAACACCTATCCTTCTCAAACTCTTCCGAAATATAGTTGAGGGAGGAACACTCCCAAACTCATTTTATGAGGCCGCCATCACCCTGATACTAAAACCAGACTAAGATGTCACAAAAAAAGAAAACTACAGGCCAGTATCTCTGGTGGACATAGATGCAAAAATCCTCAACAAAATACTAGCAAACAGAATCCAACAGCACATTAAAAGGATCATACACCATGATCAAGTGGGGTTTATCCCAGGAATGCAAGGATTCTTCAATATACGCAAATCAATCAATGTGATACACCATATTAACAACTGAAGAAGAAAAACCATATGATCATCTCAATAGATACAGAAAAAGCTTCTGACAAAATTCAACACCCATTTATCATAAAAACTCTCCAGAAAGTAGGCATAGAGGGAACTTACCTCCACATAATAAAGGCCATATATGAAAAACCCACAGCCAACATCATTCTCAATGGTGAAAAACTGAAACTGTTTCCACTAACATCAGGAACAAGACAAGGTTGCCCACTCTCACCACTATTACTCAACATAGTTCTGGAAGTTTTTGCCACAGCAGAGAAGAAAAAGAAATAAAAGGAATCCAAATCAGAAAAGAAGAAGTAAAGCTGTCACTGTTTGCAGATGACATGATACTATACAGAGAGAATCCGAAAGATGCTATCAGAAAACTACTAGAGCTAATCAATGAATTTGGTAAAGTAGCAGGATACAAAATTAATGCACAGAAATCTCTTGCATTCCTATACACTAATGATGAAAAATCTGCAAGAGAAATTAAGGAAGCTCTCCCATTTACAATGCAACAAAAAGAATAAACTACCTAGGAATAAACCTACCTAAGGAGACAAAAACCTGTATGCAGAAAACTATAAGACACTGATGAGAGAAATTAAAGATGATACAAACAGATGGAGAGATATACCACGTTCCTGGATTGGAAGAATCAACATTGTGAAAATGAGTATACTACCCAAAGCAATCTACAGAGTCAATACAATCCATATCAAACTACCAATGGCATTTTTCACAGAACTAGAACAAAAAATTTCACACTTTGTATGGAAACACAAAAGACCCCGAGTAGCCAAATCAATCTTGAGAAAGAATAATGGAGCTGGAGGAACCAGGCTCCCAGACTTCAGACTATACTACAAAGCTACAGTAATCAAGACAGTATGGTACTGGCACAAAAACAGAAATATAGATCAATGGAACAGGATAGAAAGCCCAGAGATAAACCCACGCACATATGGTCACCTTATCTTTGATAAAGGAGGCAAGAATATACAATGGAGAAAAGACAGCCCTTCAATAAGTGTTGCTGGGAAAACTGGACAGCTACATTGTAAAGAATGAAATTAGAACACTCCTTAACACCATACACAAAAAGAAACTCAAAATGGATTAAAGACCTAAATGTAAGGCCAGACACTATAAAACTCTTAGAGGAAAACACAGGCAGAACACTCTTTGACATATATCACAGCAAGATCCTTTTTGACCCTCTTCTTAGAGAAATGGAAATAAAAACAAAAATAAACAAGTGGGACCTAATGAAACTTAAAAGCTTTTGCACAGCAAAGGAAACCATAAACAAGGCGAAAAGACAACCCTCAGAATGGGAGAAAATATTTGCAAATGAAGCAACTGACAAAGGATTAATCTCCAAAATTTACAAGCAGCTCACGCAGCTCAATATCAAAAAAAATAAACAACCCAATCCAAAAATGGGCAGAAGATCTAAATAGACATTTCTCCAAATTAGACATACAGATTGCCAACAAACACACGAAAGGATGTTCAACATCACTAATCATTAGAGAAGTGAAAATCAAAACTACAATGAGGTATCACCTCGCACCAGTTAGAATGGGCATCATCAGAAAATCTACAAACAACAAATGCTGGAGAGGGTATAGAGAAAATGGAACTCTCTTGCACTGTTGGTGGGAATGTAAATTGATACAGCCACTATGGAGAACAGTATGGAGGTTCCTTAAAAAACTAAAAATAGAACTACCACACGACCCAGCAATCCCACTACTGGGTACATGCCCTGAGAAAACCATAATTCAAAAAGAGTCATGTACCACAATGTTCACTGCAGCTCTATTTACAATAGCCAGGACATGGAAGCAACCTAAGTGTCCATCATCGGATGAATGGATAAAGAAGATGTGGCACATATATACAATGGAATATTACTCAGCCATAAAAAGAAATGAAATAGAGGTATTTGTAGTGAGTTGGATGGACTTAGAGTCTGTCATACAGAGTGAAGTAAGTCAGAAAGAGAAAAACAAATACTGTATGCTAACACATATATATGGAATCTAAAAAAAAAGGTTCTTATGAACCTAGGCACAGGTTAGGAATAAAGACGCAGACATACAGTATGGACTTGAGGATACGGGGAGGGGGGAGGGGGAAGGGTAAGCTGGGACAAAGTGAGAGAGTTGCATGGACATACATACACTACTAAATGTAAAACAGATAGCTAGTGGGAAGCAGCCGCATAGCACAGGGAGGTCAGTTCAGTGCTTTGTGATCACCTTGGCGGGGTGGTGGGGGGCGGTGGGATAGGGAAGGTGGGAGGGAGATGGAAGAGGAAGGAGATATGGGGATATATGTATATGTATAGCTGATTCACTTTGTTATACAGCAGAAACTAACACACCACTGTAAAGCAATTATACTACAATAAAGATGTTAAAAAAAAAAATCTAGTAACGAACATCTCCATTAACCAATTCCTAGTTCTTTAGACACTCTGGGGATCAGGATTACTGACCAAGTCACCACACACCGTGTTCCACTCCTGCCTTCCACAAAGATGGTGCCACTATCAGAAAAGCATGTGTGCGAGCATCAGTGCTTGTAATATTAAATGCTCCTATCTTTAACTCTTTAACAACTTTGGATTGCTGCATTCATTCATTCTGACCAGAAATATTTATGAGGTGAGATGAACACGCATATCCCAAATAAGCATTAAACAACGGCCATAGAAAATGCTGACCTAAAGGCTACCTTATAGAAGTGATGTGCCAGTGTGGCATGAAGGATAAGTACAAGCATCACTTGAAACCAAAACCTAAGAGAAGCAGCCTCCAAGGGCCAACTTTATATACATTTCAGTCTTGTTTTCAAAGCTTATTATGAAAAAGAACAGCAGCAATAACATTTAGTAGCAAAGTTCCATATGAAGTCTAAACTTGGAGGCTTAGTCCCTTCTTTGTCATCCAAAACCACTTTTGCACAAAACTTCTATATCCCCCCTATGGCCCCATAAAAAAGGTACTTTTCATCTGGGGCATGAAAAAGCCTGGTTATCACGCTTTGAAAAGCAGGAAGTGTTATTAATCCTTATCATTATTGTTATTGCTTTATGGTATACCTTAAGTTACCATCTGATTTTTATGAATATAGACAATAATCATTCATTCTTAGTGGTAGTCTAGAATCATTTCCCTCCACTGTTAATGTTCTCCCCCATAAAGGACATGGATGAAAAACACTGGGGGCACCTAATCCTTTTATGGATGATTCATGAGCATAAAACTATTAATGTTTATCTCTTAAGCGTAATTACCATATTTCTCACATCAATGCCCACGGTTGAACACATCAATTAAAACTAGATGTATAATTTTCATGTTTCAAATGAATTTAATTGTGTGAAGAAAATCTGTTGTATGCCCTCTTGTATATATCTTTCAGGAGGCATTACTTTTCCAATTCTAGAAAGGGTTGTGGTTCAGTCTATGAACTAATCCAATCCTGTGGGCAGCTGCCATCAAGACCAGGGCAGCCATGCTTGTTCAGAGTATTTTAGTAGACATCTAATAGGTGAACTTTGCTCATATTTAGAAAACTCATATTAAGTTCAACTTAACTGTAATATTTTTCATAAAAGAAGTATTCCCTATTAAAAATTTTTCATACTAATTAATCTCTTTTTTCTCCTTACTAATTAGTAATTCCATTAAGGAGAATGTTAAAAGTAATACAGTTTCCCAAATTAAACCTGAAGCAAAAGACAGAAAATAATAAAAATAAGAGGATATTAATGAAATGGAAAACTGACAAACAGAAAAAGAATCAACAAAGCCAGAAGTCAGTTCTTTAAAAAGATTGATAAAATTGATAACCACCCAGCAATACTGATCAAGATGAAGACAGAGAAAACAGAAATTATCAATATTAAGAATAAAACAGTGACCATAACTACAAATTATACAAAAATTAAGAGCCTAATGAGGGTGTATCATTAATAATTTTATGCCAATAAATTTGACAACCTGGATGAAATAGAAAAATTCCTTGAAAGATACAACTTACCAAAAGTGACATAAAAGGACATAGAAAATCTGAATAATGTTGTATCTGTTAAAGAAATTGAATTTGTAATTAAACAACTTCCCAGAATGAAACTCTAGGACTAAATGTTTCTAGTGTTAAATTCTTTCAAAAATTAATCACAGATAATACCTGTCACACACAATCTTTTAGAAAATAAGGAAGAGAATATTTCCCAACTCATCTTATGAAGTCATTATAATCTTGGTATCAAAACCAAAGATAAGGAAAGAACATTACAGATCAAAATCCCTCATGAACAACAATATAAAAAATCTTTAACCAAATATTATCAAACCATCTGGAAATATACAAAGAAGGATAATATACTATAACCATGTAGAGTTTAATCCAGGGATTAAAGGTTGGAAATCAGTTAATGTAGTTCACTGTATTAACAAATTAAAGGGGAAAATTCATATGATCATTTCAGTAGATGCTGAGAAAGCACATGACACATCCACTTATGTCCAAAACATAACCCATTTGTGTTACAACACCCATTTACGTGAAAAACTTTCAGCAAACTAGAAAGAGGAGAACTTCCTCAGCCTGTAATGGACACCAAAAAAACAAAACAAAACACAAAAACAAACAAACAAACAAACAGAACTACAGCTAACAACACTAAACAGGGAAATATTAAATGTTTCCCCCTCAGGCTGGGAATAAGAAAAAATGTCGACTCTTTCCACCTCTATTCAACGTTTTACGGAGGTCCTAGCCAGTGCAATCAGACAAGCAAGAGAAATAAAGTCATACAGATTGGAAAGGAAGAAGCAAAAGTTTCTTTATTCAGTGATGACATACTGTGTACATAAGTCTGAATAAATCTACAAGAAAACTACTAGACCTGACAAATGAACTCAGCAATGTCACAGGATATAAAGTCAATATATTAGCAATAAAAATCACTAAAAGTGTTACTTATAAAAGTATAAAAAGTACCAAATACCTAGGAATACATGTAACAAAAGACATGTCAGATCTTTATACCAAAACTCTAAAACATCGCTGAGAGAAACTAAGGATGACCTAAATAAATGGAAAGACACACCATGAATGCATGAATTGAAAAACTTAATATTGTTAAGATGTCAATTCTTCTCAAGTTGATCTAAAGACTCAAAACAATTCCAGCCAAGATCCCAGCAGGGTTCTCTCAAAAGAATATACACAAAAATAAAATTTGAGACAATCATAGACCTAAACATAAGAGCTAAAACGACAGCAATAAAAACTATTGGAAACAATGAGAAGGGTACATCACCTCTGTAGCGTTCATTGTCTCAAGTCATCCAAAACCTCAGCCTAATCATGAGAAAAATTTCAGATAAACCCAAATTGAGGGGTATTTACAAAACTTCTGGAGTAGTCTCCAAAATGTCAAGGTCATAAAATATAAGGAAAGACTGAGGAATTGTCACAAACCAGAGAACATTAAGGAGTCATGACAACTAAATGCATCATGGTGTCCTGGATGGGATCCTGGAACACCACAAGGACCTTTTACTTAAATTTACTAAATATATTGTACTGATGCCAATTTCTTGGTTTTGATCATTGTACCATGCTCATGTAAGATGTTAACATCAGGGACAGCTGGGTGAAGGGTATGCAGGCACTCAGTGTACTATCTTTTGCAACTCCTCTGTAAATCTAAAATGATTTCAAAATCAGTTTTTCAAAAGCCATTAGAACAAAGTATAGACTAATAATTCATGATGTTGAAGTAAGCAAAGATTTTAGAGAGAGTACAGAAAAGAATAAAACATAAAAGAAAAAAATCGGATTTCATCAAAATTTAAAATGTCTGTTCGTAAAAAAGTACCATCGAGAGAATGAACACGTAAGCTGCAGAATGGGAGAAAACATCTGCAATGCAGATATCCAAAAACTGATTTGTATCTAGTACATAAAAATACTTTGATCCCTAATAAACAATAATAATAACAACACACTAGAAGACAGGCAAAAGACCTGAGGAGGTACTCCATAAACGAAGATAAGCGAAAGGCCAATAAGCATATGAAAAAGTGTTCATTATTATTTCCATCTGGGAAATGCAAATTAAAAACACAATGAGATACCAACTCACCCACTAGAGTGATTAAATGAAAAAGTCTACCACCACCAAATGTTGAAGAGGATGTGGAATACCAAAACTCTTCAATATCGCTGATCAAGTATAAAAAGGTACAGTCACTTTGGAAATCTCTTGCAGTTTAAAAAGTTAAACACAATCTTTTCTACAACCCAACAAGTCAATTACTAGGTATTTATACAAAAGAAATCAAACCATATGCCTACAAAAAGCTCTGAACTACAGTGTCCATAGCTGCTTTATTCATAGTAACCCAAGCCTAGAAATAGCTCAGATTTCCATCAAGAGATCAATCTACTGTGATACATTCATACAGTGGATTTTTCATTATCAATGGAAAAAAAAAAAACAACAAACAACTACTGATACAGGCAACAATATGGATGACTCTCAGAAACATTATGCTGGGTAAAAAGCAGCCAGAAATAAAAGGTACATACTGTATGATCCCATTTCTACAAAATTCTAAAGTGGGTCAGAGTCAACCTATGGTGATGGAAATCAAATCAAGAATCAAGGCTTGCTTCTGGGGACCAGGGAACTGATCGGACAGACGCATGAGGAAGATGCCCTTAGCCTTTGCATTTACCTTAACTGATTGAAAGGCACACTTAATAACTGAACATTTCACTGTGTGCAAATTATACCCCGATTAAGAGAATGGTAACACAGTTCCTAAGAAGTTAAGAGCCATTGTTAAGTTCTCAATTTAACATGCTTTTTTCCCTTTATGCCTGGACTCCTTCCTACCTCTGGGGCTGAAATAAGCCTATTTCATAGTTCCCGTCCTTTGGCCACTTCTCATGGAATGGTGGTATATATATATATATATATTTTTTGCTCAGCCTTTTGGAGCTTTCAGCGAGGGCTCTGCCGAGCCTCCCTGAAAGGCTTCTCTGATCTTACTATATTGATGGATGTGCCATGCATTCCCAATACGCCCATCCAGAGCATCAGCCTCATAAAGGCTTCACATTTTACAAACGTTGGAAAAGAACAGAGAGCTCTACCCCTGCAACCCTACCTTTGGGAGAGTTTGAAACCACCACGCCAGACACAATGTATTTTAAGCAAACTCTGTTGCTCACCCCGTGGGAGTTACACATGGCAGTAACTTCGCTCCACGCCAGATGCGGTAACACAGGGGAAGTTTGAAGATAAGGCGGAATTGGGTTCTGTTCAACTTTGATCCACCCGTATCTTCTCACAGTTGCCCTCTCTTCAGACCAAATGCCGCACTGCTCCAAGTTCAACGGCTTCTTAAGGAGTTACTGGATTGTGTGTACAAAGTATCAGTAAGGACTTTGGTCTGAACTGTATTTGTGATGCTTACCAGAGTTCAGATGGTCAAGTTCTAGATATAAGCTTTCAATACTGAAAAGCATATAGAATAGCAGGAAAGAAATACGCTTTGGGCTTAAGAATCAAAAAGTACTTTATTTCACATTCTACCCAAGTATTCTCAAGAGCCATAATTACAAGTTCTATAAACTTAGGAGCTGATTTGTATTTTTGCAAAAGGAACAATTAAAGATGACGAGGATCTTCTGAATTCTAGCTGAGTGGAGAGTGAGGTCCAACGAATCCATTCAAAAGAGATAAAGCACAAAGTGACAACAGCAGTTCAATGGTGTGAAGCATACCTACGACGCCGTCTGCGTACATCATTTGAATCAGATGTATTTTGAAAGGACTTGTCCCACAGCTCTTTTCCAATAAAAATTCAACTTTGCTTTGGGAAAAACACACTCCCCAAATAGAAAATTTCTGCCTCCTTGGTTTCTGAGATTTACATAGCTAAAAAAAAAAAAAAAAAAAGGAAAAAGAAGATGCTCTGATCTACCCCAGTATACATGTACTGTACTAAATATGTTAAATGTGTGTGTGTTGTGTCTCTGCCTTCACAACATAGAATACATTTTTAATGCTGCAACTCTTACCATGACAATTAAACCAAGGTCAAGAATAAAAATCATATGTAAAGGGTAGGAAAGTCCCACTTTAAGAAACCTCTCTGCTTTCTGACTGTGGAATGAGCAGGAGAGGATTAGCGCAGGTGGCGGAGGTGAGGTCTGTGGGGAGGGGGCTCCTGTGTTAATCAGCCTGCCAGAGAGGGTCCTCAAAAGAAGGAGTATCTTTCATTTATCCAACTCAAGCCGCTCCTCCTAGTTTGCTGTAACGTCCCTCCCCGCTCCCCGCAAGCTTCCCGGCCCTGGCCCTCCCATAAGTACTACTGAACAAACTTTTGTGCCCTACATCAGATCGGGGATTGAGGGAATTTCTTCGGGGACTGAGACCTGGTCCCTGCCTCAGGGGGTTAAGTGCTTTAGGAAAGAACACACTCATGCACGCGCCCACACACACACACACACACAGTCAACAATGCATTTCCTCCCTCTTCAGCTAACACCATCTCACACAGCCTTCAAGGTTCTACTTGCAGGTCACCTCCTGTGGGTTGCTTTCCTAGAGCCCCCAAAGAAACGGACCTTCCTACTCCCATCCCAGCCCGCATCCCTGTCATGGCTCGCCCGTGACCCTGCGATGATCTACGGTTTACGTGTAAGGCGCGTGTGGTCTCCGTCTATTCCTGTCTATTCTTCCCACAATGCTCAGCACGGCACCCTGAGAGCATCAGGGCTCACTCAACAAGAGCTGTACCCCTGACCTTCTCATTTCAGTCTAGAACACGTGAGAGGACTGTGGTTATCAGGAAAGGGAGGGAGTGAAAATCCCTCTCCTCATGATTATCACCGCTCTTCCATCTGTCACATTACATGTAAACTCAAACCTCACTTCATCTTTGCTTTTGCTAGAAACTCAGCACTGATCTGGCAAAAACAGCAACATTATGAGGACACTCTATCACATGCTATGTTTCAGATTTAGAAGCTATTAAGACGACACATAAAACCTAAATGTCATTTCATCAACTTAATTTTTTCCATGCCGCACACTCCAAAAGGGAATTTCTATTTTAGAACTACAGCATCAAATGCAAATGACTAAGGTTTTTATTACGATTTTCGTTATTATTATTATAATCATCATCATCATTATTATTACAACAATTTTTTTTTTTCCTTTTGCTCCTACTGACTCATTAACATTTACTTCAGTCTTGGCATGGATGATCAATCTTTATTTTTTCAAGCTCAGCAGTGAGATTTTCCTACAGAATGTGCTTATTATTATTGATGAATGCAATCCCTTCCAAGGAATAAATTTCATTGCCACAGAGCAGATCTTGGAATTTACATCTATTGCTTTGGATCTCCTTGAGGTCAAGGACCACACATTAATGTCAAACGTGTTCTCAGCAGACGGCACAGTGCCTGGCACACAGTAGGTACCCAATCAAAGTCTGTGGAATGGACGCCCTGCAATTAGTCTTGGGCAGATGAAAAGATGACTCAAAAATGAAGAAAGAGTGTGCTGAGATCTCAGCCTTCCACTACCTATGACCTTCCTTTTTGGGCTTCCCCAGGGTGCCTGCCTTTGCTGAGACTGTCCTGGTAGATGGAGCAGTTCAGAGGTCAAGTGCAGGTAGAGGGCACACACAGAACATGGCGGAAGACCCTGACATCAGCTCAGCACACAAAAGGACACAGTAAATGTTTGTTCAGTTCAACAGCCCATATTGTTCTAAGACCCAGCAGCTGAGCTTCCATTCCCAGGAAGCTGTTTATTAACAGGGTATCATCCAAGATCTCACAACCATGGATCAGGAACTGATAACGCTGGTGGGTAAGCTGATGTCCCTTTTATGCTATAGGCAGCTGTGCAGTCTATGCAGACATTTTAATTAATATCTGCAAAGGCTGCTCACAGGAAAATGAAGTCATCATACACACATTTTGGTAACATTTATTGAGCCCCAATTCAGCTGTGTGAAGAGTTGAGGATACAGAAATGAATAATTCACAGCCCTTCATCCTCATGGGGCACCCCGCCGTGGGGTCCCAGTTGTAACATAAACCAGTAAGTTCAATACCAGAATCCAAATATCTACGCCTGGAAAAGAAACGGAGAGAGCTAGTAAGAGCCAAGGAGGAAAGTGCAAACGCATGGGTGCAAGAGCACGACAGTCACTGAAGCATCTACTGATTCCACCGGCCGTGTCTCTACAATGAGCACGCGTGCCCAGAGCACGTCTGAAGTGAGAACAGGGACCTACTGGTCCACGTTCAGGTGCAAGTTCTTTATGCTTCTCATTTCCCCGCACTGAGTTGGGTTCTACTGTTTAAAGATCCATATTTTTCATACAACAAAGTCCCTACACCCCAACCACGCACTTCCCACATGACTAATTTATGCACACCTGTTACCCATACACAGGGGGAGGTCTGGGTATGTTAGAACAGGCATAAACTCATCTTCGGGGGAGGTTGAGCGTGTCTCAAGCACAGTTTTGATTAAGTACAATGTTCATCCCACAGACCGACTTTGAGTCTAACGGCTCCAGAGGATGCGCAAAGCCCTTCAGACATGCAGGACCTGCACAAAGGGGCAAGCCTGACGCCCCTACAGGGTTGCAGAGGATGAAAAATGGCCTGTGCTTTTATTATGCAACAACTTGCTTCAAACACACCATACACACTGAACCATGCTTCCATCGATCTCCCGCTCGAAACCTGATTTCTCTCCTCTGCTTATATTAACACGTTAAATACTTTTTCAAATAAAATAAAAGTTCTGAAGTCAAACCAATCAGGATGTTGCCCACAAATGTAAATCTCCAAAACCTCTAGAAAAAAGCATCTTAGCGGATATGCCGACCTAGGTCAGTTTCTACCGAGTCTCCGACCAGCTCCTGGGGGCTCCCACACTCGGGGTGTAAAGTGATGTGCAAGGTGGTACTGGACTCTCTTGAACGCGGTGGACGCCTGCTGCCTTGAAGGAAAGGGGCTGAAAACTGCACCTCTCATCTCCCTACTTCTCATTATGCCTCTTCTTGTGCAGACGGACACTGGCTTAGAAGTGAGTAAACGATTTTCCAAAGTTTCCAAATTAGAAACTTTTGAGTTGGATTGAGCTGGAAGCAATCCAGCCCCAGAGCCTCCCCAGGTTCCAAACCTTCAAAATATGAAATGTCCTGATCAGAGAACCATGAATGTACATGGAGGTAGCACAGAGCACATGAGAGGCTATTTCATGCTTCAGGGTCCATTAGGCTATTGTGGGACAGATGTACTAATACGGGAAAGGAAATGAACGTTTCAGGCTAAGCAACTTCACAAAAACCTCAAAACGGTGGCAGAACAGCATTATGTCAATCTTTTTAATACACACAACATGAAGCCGGGGATTCTTCCTTAAACACAAGTTCCCTAAAGCTCTTTGTCCACATAGATATTTGCAAGTGATATTTATAGGTCATCTTCATAGAATGTATTCACCTAATTATATTTACAAAACTAGAACAAACGGACTTTGTTTGCCAGTATCCAGAGGAACTTTATTAAAAGCCACTGACTGATAAAAGAAACTTGCTTCAAAAGCTTAGTGTATCTGCATAAACTAAGTGAAGTCACTCTTTTTATCATATCACTTCAGGTAAATAAGGCCAGTTCTAAGCGTTCTTCAATAGGAAACATAGAAAGAAGCCAGAAAACAAGACACAGGTCCTCTGGCAGGACTTGGCGATTTGCTGGATAATAAAGTAATACCCCTCTGTGGCTTGTGATGGTCCAACCTCAATTCACCTGAAGAAAGAATTTTATCATCCCACCACTAAGGGATCTGTCAAATTCGTTGGGAGTGAGTTCAGATCAACTCTCTCAGGTGCAACAGCCTCTGACTATAAAACTCAGATCACAAAACACATGGCACAGCAGTGTGCTACGTACAAATCATATAAACACCACAGAAACCAAACCTTCCTGACTTGGATTAAATGCTATAGATTAAAGCCACCTTTTTAAAAAAATACAAAATATATTTTAGATCAGTTTAAGATATTTTGGGCTTTCTGACTTACTTCACTCTGTATGACAGACTCTAGGTCCATCCACCTCACTACAAATAACTCAACTTCGTTTCTTTTTATGAGAGAAAAACAAATACCGTATGCTAACACATATGCGTGGAATCTAAAAAAAAAATGGTCATGAAGAACCTAGGGGCAAGACGGGAATAAAGACGCAGATGTAGAGAATGGACGTGAGGACACGGGGAGGGGGAAGGGTAAGCTGGGATGAAGTGAGAGAGTGGCATGGACACATATACACTACCAAACGTAAAATAGATAGCTAGTGGGAAGCAGCCGCATAGCACAGGGAGATCAGCTCGGTGCTTTGTGACCACCTAGAGGGGTGGGATAGGGAGGGTGGGAGGGAGGGAGACGCAAGAGGGAAGAGATGTGGGGATATATGTATATGTACAGCTGATTCACTTTGTCATAAAGCAGAAACTAACACATCACTGTAAAGCAATTATACTCCAATAAAGATGTTAAGAAAAAAAAGATATTTTGGCCTATGTTTAAGAAATGGCATGGGTAAATGGAAGTAAGAACTCTGCTAAGTATGAGAAAACTCACAACCAATTATGTCACATAATTGAAATTAATTAAGTCCATGGACAGACTCAGTTCAAGAAAAAAGTATATATTCCTTCATTGTATCATTAAGTCCGACTGCCTACCTCCTTTGATATAACTTTAACTTTATGTTGACCTCAGTTATTTTTTTTTAAATGAATCTAGTTTCTTGTTCCCTAGAACTTGTATTAATCATCTGAAAAACCACTTTAATCAAAAGCATGCCTTCTTACAGTAAAATGCCCTCTTCAAACAAAGCACTTTCTGATATCACAAGGCACTGCCCGCACTTGATTTCGATTCAAGTACACAGTGCAATAAAATAAAAAGCAATTCAAAACTTTTAAAATAAATGTGTTTTCAGTATAACATTTTACAACCAAAATAGCTTTAAAATAGCATTTCTAAACAACTGAAGAGGCTGGAATGCCAACAAATATCTGAGAATGAGAATCACTTCAAAATAGACTTTGACATGTTCAGTGAAGGAGAACCAGAAGGAAATGTACTATCATACACAGAGAATTTTTATTTTTTTTTAATGAGCATCTGACTGACTTCTTCATATGTTTCAAATTCAAGAAAAGCAGAAAATCCTGGGATATTTACGCAGATAAACTATTTTCAGGATTCTACAATGACTGCCACAGACCTACACACCAGCATCTATCTAAACTTAAAGGAAATGCTGACTCTGGGCTGAGAGAGTGTTCAACGCACAGTTGAGGTTGACAGGATGAGCTCAGTTTACCCAAACCCTGCCAGGAAAGGATAAAAGAAGAATTCATATCTGAAGAATGAAATAAAAATCATTCTTCTTCCAAGGACTGCAATCTGTTAACAAGGCGGACAAGCAGAGGTAAACAAACAGCTGGTCCCCAGGAAGCACACTCAGTAATTTGGGTTCAAAGTTCAAGGTCAGCTGCGCTGTCAGCTGTGTCTTCAACAGGGCCCCTGCATGCCAGTCCCCAGTCTCAGGGTCCAGACTGAGCCCTGACCCCAGCCACGGATACCATGCAGTCACCTGAATGTGCCAGGAACTTGTTTTGAGACAGGAGAAGAAAATTCTGTGGCAGGCGAGCTAGGCTCCCCATCTCCTTCCATCCCTTCATCTGGCTTTCTCTCCCCCTCCTTCCCTCCCTCTCTCCCGCTTTCTCTCTTTTACTTAACTCCTACATTTCCACACGCTAGGACCAACAAGGCTTCTGATCAAAGGTGATCTGTGACCGGGGTTCAAAAGTGTTGATTAATGCTTGTACCTGCTACATAGATCCATGGGCAGATCCATGGGGGGAGGGGAAGACTAGCTGAGGGGCTTCTATGTTTCTTTAAAGCACCAGCCATTAATGGGCTAAGTTCCCCACTGGGACCCTGGAAGTTAGCTTCAAAACACAAGCTCAAACGTATGTATTTTCCAATCTACGTTTCTCAGTCTACATTCTCCAATCTACGTTTCTCAATCTATGTTCTCTCTAGCCTCATGTCTGGGAGGCCTTCATGAGACCTGAGAGGTGCATGCTTATAATTGCCCTCACAGCACATCTGGGTGGGATTTAGTAACTTGCCTACACTTTTGCATACTCAAGTTCTAACCACCATGAGTTTAAGACTTGGAATTGAAATTCATATAAAAGAGAGTTTAAAGTTACTGAATGAGTCTGCTTTTTTTTCTCCTTAAATTTCATAATCTTGTCAATGGTTCATAGTTTTAAGACACTGAATAAGCAAGGATTATCATGACCCCAGGATCGTGTGCTTTATAACAAGTCAACAAAATGATGAAATAAATACAGTGGCGTCCTCCCATCTCATTACTTTTGCTGGCTTCATGCCCTGAGTGTGATGGGTCAGGTGCTCAGAGTCTCCATTCACTGAATAGTTGTTGAGCTCAAGCCACTCGCTGGGATGTCAAGCAAAGCAGTCTGCATGCTCTGTCCGCAAAGAACTCTCAGGGTGGCCACCAAGGGAAGCCACAGGGTACAGTTCCTTTTGAAGGGAGGGCAAGGTATTGAATTCACAGCCAAGAATAGACTGGACCTTTCTGGGTACCAGCCCAGAAGGACCCCAGCTTTGAGGGCTGGTTGAGGTGCTGGAAGACCTCCCATGGATTCTTTGCTTTTTTCATTTCACTGAGTGCGTAATTAAAGCCACTGTTATTTATGGGCACTGTTTAGAGATCACTGTGATACTTTTGTCGTTGTTTGATTTATAGAAACACACTATAAGTAATTTGCATCGTGAGGTTTGCTATGTACCCTCTTCAGTCCATGGGAAACGAGATGTTAAACAGCGCAGTCTTTGTAACTATAAATTAGGTGCATTTATCTTCCCTAATTTAGCACTACAATCAGTGCATAGACGATACAGCTGACTCTGCTCATTTTTCTCTTTGAGAAAGAGCATTTCAGAAGATATTTCTCCTCATTCCGGATTTTATGCTGATTAAAAAAAAGATCTGGTAACAGAGCACTCTCCAGTTTTGTGGGGCAAGTAGCAGCCACTGCTAAGAGAATGTTGCACTCCACAGGCATCCCATGTATTAACAGCCTTTCCCACACCACATGCGCCAGAGCACTGCCTGCAAACTGTGCAAGGGGCCTGTCGAATGGCGCTGACTTCCCCTGCTCACGGAAAGTACTGTACATGGGACACTGTGCCACCTTACAAACTCTGTCTGCCCGGCTAAACTGGAAGAACTAGGAGGGTAGGGACGGCTTCTCGAATTCATCCATGTCTGGCATGTACAATACACTCTTCAATGTCAGTTGCATATCTTAGGATCAGAGAATGCATCTTCAAGAGTTTAAAGGGCTACACAGAGAGGCAGCAAGGGAAACAGTCTCCATGGGACCCTGTGGACTTCTGAGTTAATCATATTTTCCAATTAACTTTTCCATCGTGCTACACAGATCTTCTTGTTCTATTCGTGATCATAATATACAGTTTCAATAATGTGGGTTTTTTTTTTCTTATTGACGTTAAATATGCTCCTAAGAGTTGCACTGCAATGAAGTAATTTCATAGAAAGGCAAACCAGATTTGCTTGTCAGATAATAAATATATATGTTCATAATCAGAACAGATGTATATTTCCAGAAAGGAGTGTAATGGAAAGAAGAAGGTGGTGTGGAAATTCTCAGCCCTGCACCACTGGTGATGCATTTCACCTGAGATCTCTTTTAAACAAACACAACATTCTAAAAACTAAAGGCTTGGGGATGAGTTGGAGAAAGTTCCTTTGAGGACCCATCAAGAAAGCAATGAGCTTAAACTAGAGGTGGTGGTATTTAGGGTAAGCATTTGAAAGACTCTTAAACATGAGCCTTGAGAGCTGGTAGAGCAGACAACTAAAGATGGCTGGAGGCGTTAGGAATAGGATAGCCCCAGGAGGGAGACAGGCTTTAATACTAGCGTCAACCCAGCTGAGCATCACGACCTTCCTTGAATCTGTGACCTACGCACAATGCCCCGTGGGTACTCCAGGCTTGGGGAGGAAGCACCAGCATCTCTAGGGTAGCCAATCACGCCTCTGGAATGGTTTAGAATGACAGCACGCGGAATTGAAAGGGGCCTTACATATGACACAACAGAGTGAGGAGCGGAAGCCTTGTATGAAGTCTCCCCGTCAGAAGCTGGGCTTCTGGTTCCTGATGCTTCTCCCCACCACTTCACTGGAGGAGACAGTGAGGTCTAGATGAAGCCTACGGTTCTCTTTTAGTCCCATGGTTGGACATTTTGACACTGACCTATCAACTGCACATTTCCAGGTCTAGAAGGTGAACAGAAGTTATGTGAGTTTTCATGAAGTGCTGAATGTCAAAAACGTTCCTGAGAAGGCTCCTCTGTGACCCAGCACATAAAGAGCTACAAAGGCAATTCCCTAAAACAACAGAGGGACCTAGAGGACCTCAGAGGTGCTGCACATGTGTCCATAAGGGCCTCAGCGGCAGCCCAAGACCATGAAAGCAGATCACCTCTCAGCGGGGCAGAGCAGCAGGGGAAGGTCAGAGGAGGAAAGTCCTGACAAACCTCCGCCCGCGGGATGGGGCAGAGATGCCATGAGCTTAGCCCAACAGTGAGGGCTGCGCTGGTCCAGGGACAGCGAGAGAGTAGATCCTGTTGACTTTCTAGACAACTTGTGTTAACAACAGACGTTTACATACAAATGGTTACCCTGTTAGAGTTCCCCTCTTCTCTCTGACCCACAGGGGAGCAAGCTTGCCCTCCAGTGCTCAGAAAGGACCAGCTGGGAAGCAGCACTTCCAGCCTCAGGCAGGGCGACCTCTTCCTATTACTGCCTAAGGGAGAGGGAGCAGCGCCAGGTCCTTCTGGTGCATTCGTTCTGCTCTCGCACCAGGCAGGAAGCTTCACCCGGCCTCTCAGGAGAAGCTGCGGTTTCCAGCATCACCTGAGCCCACTGGGATTGGAATGTTTAATTCCGAGGAGAAGAGAGACACATCAAAGACCACCTTCTCTTATCCGCCCTATCAGCTGAGATTTCCAGCTACATCCGCTGCTTATGTTTTATTCCTCAATTAGTTCTGAATCCAGGACAGGAAGAGAGAGGTGTGTTTACACCCCTCTTAAAAACCTGACATCTTTATGTCTGAAAAAGGGAGGTCACCTAATGTTTAGCTTTGGCACAGGGAAGGCAAACGCCCCCTCCAGCACGGGTGGCATTCTTTCCTCCAGAACCTTGGAGACACCTCAGAATCCCTCTCAACACAGTGTTCCTGGCACCCACCACCACCAATAAGCTGCCACTGCAACACGAAATATAACCTATTTGTCATTCCCAACCTGGCATATTAGAGGCGGGCTGTGCTTTCTGGAAAACTCCTTCTTACTGTACTTAGCCAGACAGACTTCTCCCCCTCGGTCATTCATTCATTCACCGTACAAATATTGAATAAGCAGTTTATAACTCAAATGGGAGAGAAGGAAGCAGATATTTTCTTTAAGGAACTTCTTTAAAAGAATTAAGTACTGAGGATAATAAAGTACCATGAGCCCGACTGAGAAGAGACACATATTCTCACTACCCTCGTGGCTACAATTTAGAAAGAAGGAAACTCAAACATTTCCAGAGATGTTTGGAAATGAGAGAATGGCAGGCCATCCCGCCCGCACGAGGGTGGTGATCTTATGTTCCATTTGATGGCTGAGAACTTTCAGAGGTGTTAGCACCACCGCATGGGTGCTTCTAGGACCCTACAAACAGCCCCATATGGAAAAGCCTACAGTCTGTCCCCAAACTCTCCCACCACTCTATTTTGAAAACACTCACGATTTGAATACACTTCAATTTTTTCCATTCCTCTGAAGGTTATCAGAAAGTAAGGTATCAGAGTGTTGAACAACATGGAGGAAGGAGCTGAGAACATTTGCTTGAAACAATCCGACTTCGAATTAACAGCCTTCCTGGTAAATAATCCAGTTACTCATTCTCCATCAACAGAAGCAAAAGGAAGAAAGGGAAGGAGGTGGGAAGTAAGAAAATGAATTCAAACAAAAAGTAAAAATGGCCTCCAAAATCAGAAGAGGAAAAACACACATACTCATTGGCTGATCTTGGCGCATATATAGATAGATAGGTTGATCGATAGATGGGTAAACTGACAGATCGATAGATATATAGATGAATGTCCAGGGAGAGAGCTAGAGAGAAAGAGAATTTTCCAAGATGCTTGGAAGGAAAAGGAAGTGTAACCCAACACTCCTGTGTTTTTCTTTTTTTTCCCCCCCTTCTACTTCTTCCTTGCTATTATCGTTCAGAGACTACAGCCTTTTGGGAAACGAAGTTGGGTATTAGCTGGGTATTAATTAGAGGATGTAAGTTCGCTGGTACAGAAGGATTAGCATGAGCTCACCACACGAGGCTCAGCTAATCCCTCACCTGAGGCACCGCAGCTACCATGGCCTGGTGTTGCTATGTGGGCAGGAGTCCCCAGGAAATCTAGAGGATCACTTCCTGACGGCTTCATATGCTGAGTGCCAGCACCTGGCCTGCTTTGATGATGGGTTTTACCCTAAAGAGACCACCCAGGAACTGAAGTGACAAGGAAGCCAGCTGAGTTTCTGAGAGATGTTCAAGCAGCTACCAGGAGGATTACAGAATCAAGGCATTCCTGTTATCTGTCAAATCCACGAACATTCCTACACAGACGGGAGGAAATGCCATTTGGGCCTGTGCTTACGCAGTTTATAGCCTGTAACTTCATGTTCTAATTTTTTGAGAACACTAAGGAGAAGTTCCACAATATTAAAGGAACCAAATCTAACCTCAAATTCAGAAGTCCCAGAGAAGGGAAAAGGAATCAGGGTGCATTCGTTTTGTTTGAAGATGCTGGCTCACGGGGAGAAATCACTGGACTTACAAAGTGCAAACACACTTGTCGGAAAGGCAAACACTATTTAAGGTACTAATGACCTTCATCAAGAAAAGAGTTTCTGGGCTTCCCTGGTGGCGCAGTGGTTAAGAATCTGCCTGCCAATGCAGGGGACACGGGTTCGAGCCCTGGTCTGGGAAGATCCCACATGCCGCGGAGCAACTAAGCCCGTGAGCCACAACTACTGAGCCTGCGCGTATGGAGCCTGTGCTCCGCAACGGGACAGGCCGCGACAGTGAGAGGCCTGCGCACTGCGATGAAGAGTGGCCCCCGCTCGCCGCAACTGGAGAAAGCCCTCGCACAGAAATGAAGACCCAACACAGCCAAAAATAAATAAATAAATAAATAAATTTATTAAAAAAAAAAAAAAGAAAAGAAAAGAGTTTCTTCCTTCAACAATTATTGGCGCACACTTTCTGCCCTCAGTCCAGACACGAGCCCGAGTTGCATCTGTGTGTGGCATCCTCCGCAATCAGAACATCTCAGTAAGTGGAGCCCTCAGACACTCAGGTATGATCCAAGGACATCTATGACTATTTTATGGGCCGCAAACTCCGAAAGTTACATTCTAAAAGGATTATTTACATTCAGGAAGAAAAGAGGAGGAAAATGCAATGTATTTCATGGTGGACAGACATAAGAACCGCGAAGTGCTGGTCTGACAGGCAGGGAGACAAAGGAAAAAGGTAATTCACAAAGATACACAGGAGCATAAAAAGGAGATGCAGGTATAAAGGACATATAATTTAAATGAACAGAAGGGTTCTTAACAGAAAAGATTTGAGAACAGTAAGCCTTTATTTAAGGATCCGAAGTCTAGTGACACATGGTCTAACAAACATGAGAGTATTTATGAGAGTGCGGTCATAACTGGGGAGACTGTCCTAGAATACCCAGAACACATGGCCCCTGGATTAGATGGAAAAGGTTAGAAAAAGAAAGTATCAGTCACTTAGGTACTTCCAGCATCATCTATACTTTAATACTGGCTTTAGCCTTTCCATACCTGATGAATATTAATAGATGTTTTAGGATCAAAACCACCAGAGTGTGGATCCTGGTTCCATCATCCAGAGCTCCCTTTGTTCAGGTTCCCAGCTTCTAAGAGCCTCAGTGTCACCATCAGTTAAAATACCGACCCACTTGAATTATCTTGAAGCTTCGAGTGTTTCCCAATACACAGTAACTGCTCCCCAAATGGTCACCATTATCATTCATTCAGTAAACAGTTACTGAGCCCTTACAAAAGGAGAACAATATCTGCCGTGTCTTCAAGGAAAATTTATAGGCAAGACAGATATGCACAACCAAGTTAGATTAGCTGTAGAACTGTGGGCACGTTATCTGGCCTCACTGATTGCAATTCTGTCATCTGTAAAATGGGTACAGTAAGAGTATGTATCTGATGTGGCTGCAATGAGGATCCAGTGAGTTAATACATGTAAAGTGCTTAAAATAGCAAATGGCATATAGTAAATAACGATGATAGTGATGATGATGATGATGATGCTAATTTTATGTGTCAACTTGGCTCGGCCATGGGGTACCTAGATATTTGGTCAAACACCAAATGGAGCTAGATATTGCTGTGAAGGTACTTTTAGATAAGATTGGCACTTAAATCCAGAGACTCTGAGTAAAGCAAATGACCCTCCATAGTGTGGGTGGGCCTCATTCAATCAGTTGAAGGCCTTAAAAAGACTGAGATCCCTGAGGAAGAAGGAATTCTGCCTCCAAACTGCCTTTACAGCCAGACAGACTGCAACACCCACTCTTCTCTGGGTCTCCAGCCTGCCTTGCAAATTTTAGCCTGGTCATCAGTTCCCACAATCGTGGAGTCAATCCCTTAATATGAATCTCAATCTCTCTCTCTCTCTGTATATATACTGTGCATTACTTTGCACAGTATGTGTGTGTGTATGTGTGTATACATTCTTATTATATATACACTCTTACTCTTTATATATGTATGCATATGTATGTCTATGTATATGTACATATGCACAAACACATATGCACACACCCTATTGGTTCTGTGTCTCTGGAGGACCCTAATACAAATGTTATTCTTTTATTATTACTTTATGGCCAAGGAAGGTGAGACATGCAAGGGATCAATACCACAAGCAAGATTCCATCCTGATTAACTTTTTCTGCAAGGATCGTCCTGTTTGTCTTGGTTCCCTTAAAACACGGGCAGAATGTCAAGAGGATGAGTTATTTAACCCACACCTGGTTGTTTCTGTTCTGTCAGAAAATAAATACAAATGTTTAATTAAGATGCCCTTCAGTAACATTTAACGTTCCTGATCACATCATGCGCAAAGGTCTTTATATTTAACTCACCTACTCACATAAGCACAATGACTAAATTCTTTGATTTAGAAGAGAAGAAGGCCTCTGTTGGCCCTCATTTTCACTCGGTTAAAGAACACCTAAGCCCCCCTTTCCTACACAGTAGTTCCTTCCTGTTTAGATCGACACTGTATCTAAGGAGCATTTAAGTGTTTGCAACAAATTGGAATGAATTACCCAGAAACATCCAACTACATGCAGCTTTGGAAAGGCTATGATATATTAAAGTAGAAACTAATAATTTTCTTTAATATTTCTTAACTCCAGACAGGGACAAATATAGCTATTTGTTAAAACTAAGCTTCCAGAAACATTTGATATTCTGCCTACTTCTGCTAGATTAATGAAACACTTGAAATAGAAAAAAAGTGAAATCTACATGTCTTTCATTATCTGTCTATGGCATTAATAAGAACAACTTTGCTAATTACTCTATTGTCAATTTTCTATTGAGATAAATTTAAGTTGTTAAGAGTACATAAAAGCTTTATATTTAGGACTTGTACGTTGACTGTGTTGTGCTGATGGGGCCTGTAGCACTGAGATTACAGTCAGATGTGCGCCACTGTACTGAACTAAAAGCTAATTTAGGGAAAAAATACCCCTCCACAAACACTGAGATCTCAGATTTCTCATTAAAGTTTACCTCCAAATGTATATACGTCTGACGTGCCAAAGGACTCATGCTATAATCTTAAATCAGGAGACCTGATGCACCAGAGTTTCTGTGTACATTTGCACTGACTGCTCACAGGGTATGTGTATGCTATTCCATTTAATCTGTCATATGGGCTTTCCTCTGTGATTATAAAATATTTTTTTACCAATTAAGTAATTAGAAAACTATCTCTCTGAAGTTGATAGAATTTTCCAGTTTTCCAAATTATCTTCCCAGATAATTTGCTTTCAGAAAGCAAACTAGAACTAAAACCAGGAGGTAATTCCATTTTGTTATGCTTTCTGTCTGTCGTATTTTCACCTATGTTTCCTGACCACCCGCTTCTCACTCCCTCTTCGTTTTCCAGATTGCTAGGTCCATCGTAAAGGGAATCAGAAAAGGTCTGCAGAGGCTGAAGACCCGGTGGTAGAGAACAAGCATTCCCAGAATGTCACTCTGAAGCCCTGGATGGGGAAATGAGCTTCTGCTGCTATCAAGAGCAAACCAGGACAGGCAAGCCCCGCCAAGAAGGAGGGTCCTGCTGAGGGCCGGTCATCAGGGTATGGACGCAACCATCAGGGGAGTTTCTCCAGCAGTCAGAGCAAAAGAAACCTGCTCAGTGCTGCTCTAAATTCACAGGGACTGCCAGGAATTCCTTAGAAGACTAAGCAGCCATTCCTGCCATGAGAGGCTCTGCCCAAAAGATTTCCGTGGGTAGACGTCTTATGGGCAGTCTAACAAGTTACCATGCTATTGTTATGTTATATGAGCCGCCTAGCATGCTATGTGCAGTAAACCTCTCGATTGTACATAATTTCAATTACACATGGTGGCAGAGACTGCTAGCTGCATGTCACTATCCATTCTCCCCTTCCTCTTTACTAACAGCACCCAAATTTTGTTGGACAAGGCAATGTACCCACTTTACAAACCGCATTTCCCAATTTCTGCCGAGACTATTCATGTGACTAAATTCCTTTCAATGACATGGAAGAAGTTATCTGTTAGGGACTCTGAGAAAGTTTCTTAAGTGGAGGCTTGCTCAGCTGGTAGTCTCCCTTCTGTTCATCCCCCTTCTTCCTCCTTCCTATCAAGAACAGTGATGTGATGGCTGGAGCTGCAGTAATAACTACATTGTGACAATGAAGTAACTTGGAGGAAAGAAGCTACACACTAAGGACAGTAACACAAAAATGAGCCTCAGGCACTGATGACATCATGGCTAAACAGCCTGTTGAGATCAATCAACCCATCAATCTTTTAAGATCCACATAGTTTATCTCCCAGGTACCTGTGGTCACTCGTTTTCCTCTAGTCAATCATTCAGCACTTACTGAGTGCCTACGGTGTGCCAAGTGCTGAAGATACAAAGATGGGTGAGATGCAGTCCATGCCCTCAGGAGCTAATAGTCTACTGGGGGAAACATTCAGGTAAGCAGTGGAGTACATGTTATATTACAGTAAGATGCTCATTATTCATCTATTCAGAAGATGTCTTCTAAGCACTTGCTAAGTGCTAGTTGCTCTCCTAGCATCACATGACAATGAGTTTATATTCCAGATGGCATGGGGAAGAGCAAGGGAGGAAAACAAAAATAATAAAGAGAAAAAATTAATGAACAAGGCAGTTTCAGAAAATAAGGGTGATGTGATAGAGGGACTGCTGGGGGGCTATTTTAGATACGGTGGCCAGAAGGAGCCTCTCTATAAAGGTAACATATAAACTGAGATCCTGAACAGAGAGGAAAAAAACAAAAACAAAAACAAAAAACAGCCCTGTGAAGAGGTAGGGGAGGAACATTCCTGGCAGAGGCAGAGCAAATGCAAAGGTCCTGGGGCAGTTATAAGCTTAGCATGCTGGAGGATGGTACTAACTCACAGAGAAACCCTGAGCCCTGACTGGGGGGAAGGGAGAAGCCAAGGAAGTTTTCCAAGTTGGCCTTGGCTGCAACCACCACCCCCTCCTCTCTACAGCAAAGGGATTCCCAGCAGAGAAGGGGCACAGCGACTGAATCCCTGCTCCACACCACCCTCCCCGTCCCATCCCACCGCTCACCTGGCTCAGTGACACCACCATCTGTGTCTCACTCCCAACATATATTCCTTCCCTGGGAAACAGTCACATGAGACTCGCAGAAAAAACAGAAGAAACCCATCCTTCCCCTTCTGTGTTGGAGGACAATATTTTTTGGCAGCATCTCCATCGCAAAAGTGATTGTCGTGACTAAGACCCAGCCTGTTCCCAATTCAACAGTCATTCAAAAGTTCACTAAAGTCCCATCCCTGTTCAAAGTTTGCCAGGGACCGCTGACCAAAAGGGTCAACTGCATCTTCCCTGACCATATGCCACGCCTGTGTGGAAGAGAAACAGCCCCCAGGACCTCAAAGCTGCAGACAGCGCACAGCAAGGGAAACGAATACAACTCAGGCCCCTTACTCCAAAATCTTGACCGAGTCCTGGGGGAGGACCCAGGAACAGTCTGCAGTCCCGAGGACCCTTCCGTGGCTCCAGGACAAATACCAAGAAGAGGGTGATAGCCTGATGCTTCTGGTTTAGTTCACCATTATTTGAACCTTGGGAAATCTAAGAAACACACTAGTCCACTGACTTTACAAGATTCACAGGTGATATATCCGATTTTCACTGGATGATGATGTTATTATACGTACAATGATTCTTTGATCATTAAGAGAAAATGTGACACTGTCCTCTTCTCAAGCCCAAAAGAGCTCTTTTCCTCTGGAAAAAAATGAGAGATTATCGAGTGAAAGGGTTTTTCTTCATTTTAGTGAAGATCCTTTCTTTCCTTTCACAGATTTACTGCCCTCAATAACTGTCAGATTATTACCTGGTGATCTATTTCTAATGAATTCAACTTGGGTAAAAAAGAAGCCCAATGTGGAATAATAATTTCTCATCAGTTTCCTATTACCCCTCCGCTGACTGTTCACAGCCTCCCATGTAATAATGGAGCTAATGACCGTCTTGCGGAGTCTTCTGGTGCTTGCTTTCTTGTTTGTTTCTCTCAGATTAGTACTTTATTTAAAACTGGGACCAGTAGATCATTTTTCCCATTGAAGTCTCTATTTGCAATTTTTGCCTACATGTTCATCAACATTAGACTGAACGCTGGCTTTCAACCTAACCCGCATTAACTTTGTTCTAATGGCCAAAACTAGCATTGGGGTTGATTATCTTGAGTTGGAGTTGATTATATTCTTTGCATGTTGTCACAATG